>NC_081552.1:112482594-112805779 GCF_963082655.1 Stomoxys calcitrans | reverse complement strand
AAATTTACGACCATAGCCATATGGGGCTCAAATGAAAGGTCTTTGGGAGTAAAGCACGAATTTGGTATCAATTTTTGAGGAAAGTGTCTATGCGGCCACCCACGCCCACAACACCACCCAAATAGTAAATATTTGCTGGCAATTGCAATATGAGACTCAAATAAGAGGGTTTTTAAAGTGGAACACGAATCCGATATATATTTTCAAGGCCAACTCACTGAGTGGCCGCCCATCCCACAAAATACCCCCAAGCCGGTCATATTTGCCGACTATGGAAATATGGGGCTCAAATTAAAGGTATGTGGGAGTAGACAACGTATCTGATATCAACATTAGGGGCCAACTGTCTAGCGGACGTCCCACCACTATAACAACTCCCAAATTGGACATATATGCTCACCAAGACAATTTGGGTCTTAAAGAGAGTGGAACTAAATATTCATAGTTTTTTGTGCCAATACCCCAAACCGGACATATTTGCTGACTTTTGCAATAAAGAGTTTAAATGAGATTAGAAAACGAATTTGATATCTTATTTTGAGGGCAATTCCAATATGGGGTTCAAATAAGTGATACACAGATATATGAGAATAGATCGCGTTGCTGATATATTTTTCGGGCATAGTGTTTGGGGGACCACCCCAATTCCCAAAACACCCCTAAATCGTGCATAATTACCGACCATGACAATGTGGGGTTTAAATGAAAGCTATTGGGGGGTAGAGCAAGAATTGATACCCATTTTCGGGATCAATTTTTTGGAGTCTACCCCTTTCCCAAAATACCCTACAAACAGCAATTTTTTAGTGACCATCGCAATATGGTGCTCAAATAAAGGCATTTGGGAGTAGAATACGAATTTGGGGCATCACCCCTTTCCCAAAACATCCCCAAAGGGAAAAAATTTGTCGACCATGCCAATATGTGGCTCAAATGAAAGGTATTTGAGATTAGAAAACGAATTTGATAACCTATTTTGGGGCCATGTGTTTGGGGGACGCCTCATCCTGTAAACCCCTCTTAAGCCAATTGCAATATGGGGTTTAAATAAATGGTATTTGAGAGAAGAGCACGATGCTGATATTTTTTCAGGGCCAAGTAAATGGGGGACAACCTCTCCCCCGAAAACACCACTAAATCAGACATCATGAGAATATCGGGCTGAAATGAAGTATTTAAAGAATTAAATTCGTTGACAAATATAGATTATGTGGGATTCAGATAAAGGCACTTATATTGTTAAACTGTTAGTCAAGTTTGCATGGTATTTCAGTAAAAGCTCATTAATTGTCGAAAATAAATATTCCAAGGAAACTTTTGTTCCATATATAGTAAAAGAAGGCGCAGCGGAGCGGGACCGGGTCAGCTAGTATGTTATAATGTTGGGGGTTTCAGTTTGCGTTTTGAGAATTTGAAGGGTGTTCCCAGTTTTTTTATACCTTCCACCATAGGATGGGGGCTATAATAGTTTCGTCATTCTGTTTGTAACTACTCGAAATATTCGTCGAGACCGCATTAAGTATATATGCTTGATTGTTGCAACATTTTATGTCGATCTAGCCATGTCCGTCCGTCTGTCTGTCGAAAGCACGCTAACTTCCGAAGGAGTTAAGCTAGCCGCTTGAAATTTTGCACAAATACTTTCTATTAGTGCCATATCGGCCATATGGGTCCATGCTTTGATATAGCTGCCATATAAACCGATCTTGGGTTTTGATTTCTTGAGACTCTAGAGTGCGCAATTCTTATCCAATTGTAATTTTGCACGACGTGTTTTGTTATGATATCCAACAACTGTGCCAAGTATGGTTCAAATCGGTCCATAACCTGATATGGCTGCCATATAAACCGATCTTGGGTCTTGCTTCTTGAGCCTCTAGAGTGCGCAATTCTTATCCGATTAGAATGAAATTTTGCAAGAAGTGGTTTGTTATGATATTAAATAACTGTGCCAAGTATGGTTCCAATCGGTCCATGACCTGATATAGCTGTCATATAAACCGATCTTGGGTCTTGACTTCTTGACCCTCTAGAGGGGTCAATTCTTATCCGATTTGAATGCATTTTTGTACGAAGTATTTCGTTATAATATCCAACAAGTTTGGTTCAAATCGGACAATAACCTTATATAGCTGTCATATAAACAGATCTGGGGACTTGACTTCTAGATATTCTACGGTCCTACAGGGTTTTTTGAGCACTTTCCAACAAATAAAAAATTTGGAACATCGGACTGTTATTGGCCTTTTGGCAGCCAATTTTGATGGCCCGCCAATGGGCCCTCGAGCGCTCTGTGCCCTCATTTTTATACCCTCCACCATAGGATGGTGTTTGTAACACCTTCAAATATGCGTCTAAGACCCCATAAAGTATATATATTCTTGATCGTCGTGACATTTTAAGACGAACTAGCCATGTCCGTCGGTCCGTCTGTCTGTCGAAAGCACGCTAACTTTTGAAGGAGTAGAGCTAGCTGCTTGAAAATTTGCACAAATACTTCTTATTGGTGTAGGTCGGTTGGGATTGTAAATGGGCCAAATCGGTCCATGTTTTCATATAGCTGCCATATAAACCGATCTTGGGTCTTGACTTCTTGAGTCTGTAGAGGGCGCAATTCTCGTCCGATTTGACTTAAATTTGTGGTGATTTGGTATCACTTCTAACAACTGTGCTAAGTATGGTTCAAATCGGTTCATAAGCTGGTATAGCTGCCATATAAACCGATCTTGGGTCTTCACTTCTTGAGCTTTTAGAAGGCGAAATTCTTATTCGATTTGCCTGTAATTTTGCATGTGGTGTTTTGGTATCACTTCCAACATTTATGCGAAGTATGGTCCAAATCGGTCCATACCCTGATATAGCTGTCATTTAAACCGATCTAGGATATTGAGTTCTTGAGCCTCTAGATTCTCCCATGGCCTTCAACATACGTGTGCAATATGGTCTGAATCGATCTATAGCTTGACACAGCTCCCATATAAACCAATCTCCCGATTTTGCCTCTGAGCCCCGAATCGGATATTCATTATTCTTTGTTTGCCTAAAAAGAGATATTGCGCAAAGAACTCGACGGATGCGATCCATGGTGGAGGATATATAAGATTCGGCCCGGCCGAACTTAGCACGCTCTAACTTGTTTGCAAATAAGCAGCTTGCAAATCATTGAATTTTATTACCAAAATCAGTGTTCGGTTCGAAATGTGTTCAAATTTTGACAAATTTTGTTCAGCGATGAGGCTCATTTCTGGTTGAATGGCTACGTAAATAAGCAAAATTGCCGCATTTGGAGTGAAGAGCAACCAGAAGCCGTTCAAGAACTGCCCATGCATCCCGAAAAATGCACTGTTTGGTGTGGTTTGTACGCTGGTGGAATCATTGGACCGTATTTTTTCAAAGATGCTGTTGGACGCAACGTTACGGTGAATGAACACATTTCGAACCGAACACTGATTTTGGTAATAAAATTCAATGATTTGCAAGCGTTGCTCGTTAGTAAGTCTATTCATGATGAAATGTCAAAGCATACTGAGCATCTTTCTCTTTGACACCATGTCTGAAATCCCACGTGATCTGTCAAATACTAATGCATGAAAATCCTAACCTCAAAAAAATCACCCTTTAGTTCTAGTGTTTCTTTACTAGACAATATCCATACATTCTCTGACTTCTGAATAAATCTCACCGTAATAGGTTTCGAGGATAGGATCTTCCTTAGCCTAGAGACGTCTGAAATATGTTCCACGGAGCTGTAGAATTCCATCCAGAATTTGTTCTCAGCATTTTTTTGCTCGCCCTTGTATTTTCTTAGCTCAGCTTTGTAAACCTCCCAATTGTGCGGTGCCTTTTTGGCTTTGGCTCGTTAACCAATAGCGATCTGGCGGTCGCTATTGGTTTAGTACTAGGATGTGCTGACACAAGCGGTTCCTTCAGGACCTTCGAGATGTCTGATTATGTCCATGTCCTCCGCAGTTATCACTTCCTTTTCAAGTTCCAATTCGCTTTTTCTGTTTAGAGGAGGGACCACTTCTGCCGTAATTTCTCCAAGGCTGAGACTAATATTAAGACGATCGGAGAAGCTATAGTCGTACAACACTTCCCAGTCCCATATTCTTTCGCTGATATTCTCTCATAAAAATGTAACTTCTAGTGCCGTACCTCCTGTCTGTGCCTGATAATCGTGTGTCTTCTTGGTTTCACTTTTGCCTAATATTAACTGCTTATTTGTAACGGATCACTTTTATTGTGTCCATTACTACGCCACGCCACGCTCTTCGCTAAATATATGTATGGTCATACCAACTACTATTTTAATTTATACCATTTTAATTCAAGTCGGTCTCAAATGAAATTTACGCACACATATGTATATACGTGATAGTACATTCGACGCTGCCCTGAATGAGAGATCAGCAATCGTGGAAGTAAATAGTTTGATTTTTAAAAAGTTAAGTGCTTGCTTTAAGTGACGACACGCGGTTTGAGGTAGCGACCCACTCAGTTTGGCGCTTGCGATTTATAATAAATATTCCTTGATTTGACTCTGGGAGCAGAGTGATTTGTGTGATTTCATAGTTTTGTTTGAACGCGGAAGTCTTGAGCCTCTTCTATTTTATATACCAGCGGCACTACTGGTAACTGGCCTGACGATATTTTATTGTGTCCTCCCGCCACACTGTGGGGAGTGGTCCGGAAGGAGCAATAGGCTAAATAATTTTTTGATATCGAATTGGGGGCGGACCCTCCCCCTTACCCCAAAAGTACCAACTAAAAATAAAAGTGGACCGATTAGGACAATATGGGACTTAAATGAAAGGTATTCAAGAGTAAAGTACAAATTCCATATTAAAAATTGGGGGGTAATTGGGGGGCCGCCCCGACCCCAAAATAGGTTTATTGTACGATAATGACAAAATGGTAATCGAATGAAAGGTATTCGGGAGTAGATTACGAATATGGTCCAGAAGGAGCAATAGGCTATATAAGTTTTTGATATCGCAAGGGGGGCGGACCCTCCTACTTACCCCAAAAGTACAAACCAAAACTAAAAGTGGACCGATTGGGACAGTATGGGACTTAAATGAAAGGTATTCAAGAAAATAGTACGATTTCCATATTAAAAATTTAGACTAAAATTTATTCGGAAGTTGTTGGGAAAAATTTAGTCCAATTGGGGGGCGAGAAGATTATGAATATGGTCAGAAAGGAGGTATAGGCTATCTAATTTGTTGGAAGGGTGCGAATCCTCCCCGTTACCACAAAAACGCCACCCAAAATCAAAAGTTGACCGATTGAAACAATATGTGTATCAAATTAAAGATTTTTGAGAGTAGAAAGCGAATGTGGTATAAAAACTTGGGTTCAAGTATCTAAGGGTTAGCCCAAGCCCGAAAACTGCCCCAATAGACATAGTGGACGTATATATCAATATAGGACTCAAATGAAAGGTATTCGGGAGTAGACAACGAATATGACATAAACACGAGGTCCAAGTAATTGATAATCGCCCCATCCCCGATAAGCTCCCCAAATGGCAATACTACTCAATCATAGCTTGATGAAACTCAAATGATAGGCATTTGAGAGCATATTTTGAATATGATATTAAACTTTATGTACAAGAACCTAGGTGTGTTTTACCTCCTAAAATCGCTTCCAATAGGTTATTTCACCTATCAAAACAATGGGGAATCAAGTGATAGATTTTTTGAGTTGAGTGTGTCATTGAAATTTTTGCTCAAATGGCAGTGTGGCGTAAAACCCTCATATAGACGCCCTCCACCAAACGGCTGTATACACCAATCATGACAATATGAGGTTAAATTAAAAGTATAACCTAACGGTTATAACCTAACGGGATAGCCCCGAATTTATAACATTCAGCGTGAAAGCAGGAGTTGCAAACCTTAACGATAAGGTTGCAACCATTTTTAGCTTACCGATAGACGAGACCAAACGACGTGTTGCTGGGCAACACTTTTTGTTCAAGAGTTTTACACTATCGCCACCTCACCAAATATATAGACTGGCAAATAAGTTTCTTACCACAGAAAATCGTTTTGTGAAAATCGGTGAAAATTTCATACCTTATATCATATAGCACTTATATCGAAATATGATCCGATTTGGACCATAAGAACCATATACGACACGGATGTCGAAAAACTTTACATACGTAACTGCGTCAAATTTCAGCGACATCGGACAATAAATGCGCCTTTTATGGACCCAAAACCTAAAACCGAGAAACCTGTCTATATGGCAGCTTCCAAATCTGGACCGATCTGTGCGATATTGCAGAAGTATATCAAGGGGCTTAACTTAACTCACTGTCCCAAATTTCGGCGACATCGGACAAAAAATGCGCCTTTTATTGGCAAGAAACCTTAAATCGAGAAATCGGTCTATATGACAGCTATATCCAAATCTGAACCGATCTAGGCCAAATTAACGAAGAAGTTGAGGGGCCTAACTCAATTCACTGTCGCAAATTTCAGCTATATCGGAAAATAAATGTGGCTTTTATGGACCTAAGACGCTAAATCGGAGGATCGGTCTATATGGCAGCTATATCCAAATCTGGACCGATCTGAGCCAAATTGGCGAAGGATTTTGAAGGGCCTAACACAACGCCCTGTCTCAAATTTCAGCAAAATCGGATAATAAATGTGTCTTTGAAGGGCCTAAGATCCTAAATCGGCGGATCGGTCTATATGGGGGCTAAATCAAGATAAAGATCCGATAGGATCTAAAAGCAAAAAATTTGGTATCAAATGCTGCGGTGGGATGAATAGGAGAGCCGCCCACCCCCATAACCCGGCAAAAGAATTTATAGACCATCCACTACAATGGGACTCAAATGAAAAGTATTTTTGAGTAGAATACGAATCTAATATCCAAATGTGGGACCACGTTTCTGGAGGGTGGATCCCTTCCCCAAAACACCCCCCAAACAGGACTTGTTTACTGACCATGGGAATATATGGCTTAAATAAAAGGTATTTGAGTGTATAATTCGAATCTGATATCCAATTATGGGACCAAGTGTTTGGGGGGCCGATACTCCCCAAAAACATCCCCCAAGGGTACAAATTTACGACCATAGCAATATGGGGCTGAAATGAAAGGACTTTGGGAGTAAAGCACGAATCTGATATCAATGTTCGGGAAAAGTGTCTATGGGGCCACCCCACCCCCACAACACCACCAAATAGGAAATATTCGCTGACTTTTGAAATATGAGGATTAAATAAGATGGTTTTTGGAGTAGAACACGAATCCAATATATATTTTCAAGGCCAAATCACTGAATGGCCGCCCATACCCTAAACCACCCCCCAAAGCCAGTCATGTTTGCCGACTATGTAAATATGGAGCTCAAATTAAAGATATTTGGGAGTAGACCACGTATCTGATATCAACATTAGGGACCAACTGTCTAGGGAACGTCCCACCACCATCACAACCCCCAAATAGGACATATTTGCTCACCAAGACAATTTGGGTCTTAAAGAGAGTGGAACTAAATATTCATAGTTTTTAGGGCCAATACCCCAAAAAGAACATATTTGCTGACTTTTAAATAAGGAGTTTAAATGAAATTAGAAAACGAATTTGATATCCAATTTTGAGGGCAATGGCAATATGGGGTTCAAATAAATGATATATAGATATATGAGCACGTTACTGATATATTTTCCAGGCTTAGTGTTTGGGGTACCACCCCAATCCCCAAAACACCCCTAAATCGGGCATATTTACCGACCATGTCAATGTGGAGCTTAAATGAAAGGTATTGGGGGGTAGAGCAAGAATTGATACCCACTTTCGGGACCAATTTTCTGGAGGTCTACTTCTCTCCCAAAATATCATCACCCCTTCCCCAAAACACCCCCCAAAGGGTAACAATTTTTCTACCATGCTAATATGTGGCTCAAATGAATGGTATTTGAGATTAGTAAACTATTTTGATAACATATTTTGTGGTCATGGGTTTGGGGGACGCCTCATCGTGTAAACTCCCCTAAACCAATGGCAATATGGGGTTTAAATAAATAGTATTTGAAAGAAGAGCACGATGCTGATATTTTTACGGGGCAAAGTGCCTGGGGGACCACCTCACCCCCGAAAACACACTTAAATCAGATATCATGAGAATATCGGGCTGAAATAAAGTATTTTAAGAATGGAGTACTCCTTACATCCAAATATAAGTTCGTAGACCAATAAAGATCATATGGGATTCAGATAAAAGCACTTATATTGTTAAACTGTTAGTCAAGCGATATATTATTTTCGTAGCATGGTATTTCACTAAAAGCTCTTTAATTGTCGAAAATAAGGCCACTGTAGAGCAGAAGTAAGCATGTCCGCCTGTGACGCTGAACGCCTGGGTACGAATCCTGGCGAGACCATCAGAAAAAATTGTCAGCGGTGGTTTTCCCCTTCAAATGCTGGCAACATTTGTGAGGTACTATGCCATGTAAAACTTCTCTTCAAAGAGGTGTCGCATTGCGACACGCCGTTCGGACACTGCTATAAAAAGGAGGTCCCTTATCATTGAGCTTAAACTTGAATCGAACTGCACTCATTGATATGTGAGAAGTTTGCCCTGTTCTTTAGTGGAATGTTCGTGGGCAAAATTTGTTGTTGTTTTGTTGCAAATATTCCAAGGAGAATTTTGTTCCATATAAAGTAAAATAAGGCGCAGAGGAGCGGGCCCGGGTCAGCTAGTATATATATAAAATATACAAAAATATATACAAAACTGACATACATATGTATTTCCAAACCCTTTAACATTTTCTTAATTTATTTTCCCAATTATTTTGATCATTCACTAAAATTCCTAATTTCTTTAAAATGTTGCTGTATTTTTCCTAATCATTCATATATATCATTAAATTCCTGGTTATCTGAATTCCTACATTTTCCTAATAATGCCATAATTTCACTAATTTTTTACTTTATCTAAACTGTCAAAAATGTTCTAACTATAATTAACTTTATACTCTAACATGAAACCCCTACATGTACATTCATATGATCTTTTAAGTGTACATACTCTGCATACATATACACATATGTAAACATGCTTCTGTAAGTGCATATAAATGCGTGTACATTTAGAAACCTTATATATATACACATGTAACCAAATAGAAAAATAGAAAAACCTTAATAGTGTAGGTCTTTAAATTTAATATTCCTTCCTTCCCCACCCGATTAACGAGCTCGTAATTAGGCAGGTTTGAGGTATCTCTTTTTGTGTAAAGAAACGGTGCATAGGTGACACTCGTACACAATAAAATAGGGTGACCAGACCTAAAAATGTTTATTCTCTTCTCTTTTCCCCAACAAATATACACACATTTTACTGTTTCGTACAGCTACATACCCCGACTTGATATCTTTTGTAAGGGTATCTTTGGATTGTAAAAACAAATTCTTTTTGTGTCGATGAATAAATTCAAAATTAGGTTAGGTTAGGTTGAAAAATGGGTGCATATATTAATTCGCCCCATGCCACTATGGACATACACCTAAGCCAGTAATCGGCTTGTTGTGCACTCTAAAAACTATAAAGGAGACTCTAAAAAAAAAATGTTAAGTTAGGAATTCCGTGCTACTTACAAAATCCTTAATTGTTTTCAATACCACTCCCCTAAGTTGTCTGGTATTGCGTCTCCACTTAAGTGCCGGTATCTGTTACTCGCGAAAGACGGGCAATGACAAAGGAAATGCTCCAACGTCTAACCATCTTCTCCGCATGCTCTTCACATGCTATCACTTGCCGCACCGATTTTACATAAGTGAGCTCGTAGTCCTATGTGTCCAGTTGTGATACCAATAGCTATACTGATCTCCATCTTGCTTCCTGTAATAGCCTCGCCTTCTCACGATCTGGAATCCCCCCATAGGATTTTCGCTGTTCCACAATGTTGCATACGCATTCGTCGCCCACTACCTTAACTCGGATTGCGTCGACCCGAAAGGCTTTGGGTTAACCAAGTTTATTAACGGTAGTCTTCACCGCCAAATCGTCTGCCCTTTCATTTCCCCTTACTCCGTTATGGCCCGGCACCCAAACGAAGCGGATTTTCCCATCCTCAGAGAAGGCGTAAATCTCCTTCTTACACTGTTCGTGACCTAACCGTCCTGGTTTTTATATCCCTTATGGCAATTTTACTGTCGGTGAAGATGTTCACACTTGACACACTCCTGCGTTAGCACCACAGCACTTCACGCATTCCGTGATCGCCCGGATCTCCGCCTGCAGGACCATATTTTGGTCAGGCAATCTAAAACAGATCTCAGTCCCTGGGTTTTCAATGTAACCCCCAGGCCCACTCTGTCCTCTAGCTTTTATCCATCCGTGTAACATGATCTTCCATATGAGAATACTAGGGTTCCGTCAATCCAAGACTGTGCCGATGGCAGCAGTGCCTTGCACTCGACTTCAGGGTTCATTTCAGGTATCCGATCGGAAACCTCTTCCTTCCTTCCAGGTTTCCTATCGTCGCTTTGGCAATTATACCGCGATGGTATGAGCTGCTCCCATCCTCAATCCATTCTCACATGACCTTTAGTCTCATAGCCACAGTGACCGCCTCACACTTAATGGGTCGGATATCTAGATTAGTCTCCAGTGCCCTAGTGGTCGTGGTCCTCATCGCTCCGCCTATGCCAAGACAACATGTTCTCTGAACCTGTTGTATGGTCCTTATGTTGCACTTTTTCTCCATAGCAGTCCACCAAACTACTGAGGCGAAAGGCGTAAGTATTGGTATTATCACGCTCCTGTAGAGCAAATGGACTATCCTCGGATTCATGCCCAATTTCGAGCCTACGGCCCATCTACATAGTGCCCAACATTTGTGAGCCTTCTCAACACGCTCCTGAATGTGACACTTGCAATTCAGTTTGCTGTTCAAGATCACACCTAAGTAAATATTTGACCTTGTCAGATATCGAAATCGTCTTATTGAGGAAACGTGGTGCGTTAAACTGGCCCATCTTCGTCTTCCTCGTGAACAGGCATATTTCCGTCTTCTCTGGGTTAACATTGAGACCTGTGGGTCTAGCCCAGTCATATGCCATATGCAGGACCCTTTCGGCCCTTATGCATAGCTCGTTCGGATCCTTACCTCTTAGAAGTATTATAACATCGTCTGCGTAGCAGACGGGTTCAAATCCCTCCTCAGTCAGCATCCGTAATAGGTCATTTATGGTGGTCATCCATAGGAGTGGCGATAAAATTCCCCCCTGTGACGTGCCCTGTACGACTTTCTTCTTTATATTTATACCATAGGACACACAATTTATCCACCTGCTCCTTAGCATATGGTCTGGGTCCACCTGGTACTGGTCTAAGGATTGGATCAATGTGTCGGTCCGCACATTGTTGAAAGCCCACTCGATGTCAACGCATACCGCCAATGTGTACGTTTTGGCATCGAAGGATTCTTCTATTTTATGCACAACCAGTGCAGGGCAGTCTCCACCAACCTTCCCTTGACATAGGCATGCTGTTAGTATTTAAGCAGTTCGCTCGATGTCTTACTCTTTATCATTGTATCCACAATGCGTTCCATGGTTTTGAGTAGAAAGGACGTAAGGCTTATGGGTCTGTAGGCCTTTGGTGTCGCATAACTTGCCTTGCCGGACTTAGGTATAAACACCACACTTGCCTCCTGCCAGGCTTTCGGAGTATATGAAAGTCATAGGCACGCTGTGAAAATTTTGGCCAGACGAGGCGCCAGATTGTCTGCCTCTTTCTGTAGTAACGCCGGAAATATCCCATCAGGTCCGGATGACTTAAATGGTTTGAAGCTCCTCCTTCGATCAACGTCATTATTCCAAGACTCCGGTGTCTTCGTGAGTCCCGTCGTATCCTGTGGGAAATGGGTTTTCATCAAAAGTCTCAACATGTCCTCCATTGTCTCTGCTCTCACTCCCATGTCGTCTACGTTTGGACATGGGTTTTTGAGAGAAACTTTTTTATCTTGGCGGCGTCATTAACGCTATCGACGTGTTCGCAGAAAAGCTTTCAGGAGACACGTTTTGCCGCTCTGGTAATCTTATTGTATTCCTTGAGCCGTGTGTAATACACATCACAACAAACTTCCGCTTTTTTACGACGTGCTCCGTTAAAAAGTCTGCGTACCTCTTTCCCAATATTGTGAATCTCCCTGGTCATCCAGGTTTTTTTTTTTTGGCTGATTTTCTTTCCCGAAGAGGACAAATATCTTCGAAGTACACCATCAGTGCAGTCGTAATCCTGCTGATATTTTCGTCAATGTCTTCTATGCTTGGACAATCTAAATTATCTCGCCCAAGTCTTCTTCTGAGTAGCCTTCAGAATTTTGTCCAGTTTGTTTTCAGCTTTTTCCGAAAACTTGTCAGATTCGGCGCTGGCCAATCTATGCTAAACCTAATGTAGCGATGGCCAGAGAGAGAGAGAGAGAGAGAGCGATTAGATTTTCGAAACATATCGTCACATCTAATACCTCCTCCCTTATCCTATTAACAAAGGTAGCGGTGTTACCAATATTAAGTTTTATTAGGTCGATGGTATTCGAGAACTCTGCCAGGGCTTGGCTCCGCTTTTTAGTGTTGGCACTACCCCACTAAATGTGGTGAGAGTTCGCATCGCACGCTATTAGTATCTCGTTTCCGGTCTGTTTTGCTTTCCTCACCAGCCGTTGCAGCTCCGACGTGGGTGGCGGTGGAAAAGTTATGCCAGGTATGCTTCACCTTCTGACTGTCTCACCACTGTTGCATCCGACGTTGACAACTCTGGGGAAAATATATAATTCAAATTTGTATGACAAATAACGCAGGTCCTCGGCCGAGTACCAGTGTTAGCATAAAATAATTGGAAGTTTATATGGTTCAGTCCAGAAACTTTGTTCCGGGTCGTCCATGGCTCCTGAATTAAGGCAATATGAATCTTGCCCTTGCTGATTTTCTCCATTAGAGCGTGTGTGGCTCCATTAGGGAGCCAATCAGTAATGAGACTTATTAATTTGAAGGGTGGCTACTACTGAACCTTTAGTGCTTAGCGACGGTAAAAGCGACACATTTAGACTACTTTTTGCAAGAATACAGGCTCTGTGTCTCCCACTACTCGTACCATTGAGTAGTTTAAATTCACGAATTCTTTGTCTACGAACCATTTCTCCACACACCCATGGTTCCTGGATAAGAACAACATCAAATCCTCCTGTCAATTAGCAGGAATTTACCATCAAGAAAACCCGGCAAAGTTACGCGTCAACCGAACCTGATGACGACGAAACAAAGGATCAATTCTATTCCCAACTCGACTCAATGACACGCTCTCTACCAAAAGGAGACATTAAAATTGTTATTGGAGATTTTGGTGCCAGGTGAGCAATAACAACAATAATCTACCATTAATCATGACAATGAAGGGACTTGGCGACAGATTGGTCGATTTCTGCTCAAGAAACCGGCTCTTTATTGGAGACACAAAATTTCCCCATAAAAATATACACAAATATTCTTGGGAATTACCAGATGGAAACACCCGTAATCACATCGCTGATTGATGTGAAAACTAGACTAGGAGTCGACATCGATATTTACCAGATGCACTTAGTGGCCACTCTACGTCTACGCCCAGCCGCCTGGAAAAGAACTCAAACAAAAAGAAAGAGAATCATGTGCACCATGGAAGCAGTGTAAAAGTCACAAAAAAATAGCCTGTCATTACACGAAAACACATGAAATGGGAAAAAATACAGCTAATATAGAGGGTTTTCGAGCGTGGTTGGTATGGTAATTGTATCACAGAGGCGTTTTCGCAATAAATACGAATCAAATACAACATACCAACGCACGGCCCTTGAAGCCATCACACCTAATATGGTTAAAAAGTCTTCAAACCAAATATGAAACGCGTCCCATAGGGGTTGGTATTCGTTGCTATCTCTGCCTTTCCTTTTCCATTTGCAGGGAAAATCTCCGATCATTGAGCTCGTCTCGAAAGAGAAATAAACAAAAAAAAGCACAAAGTTCAACTTAGAAGACCCCGAAACAGTGCGCGAGAAGCTGCAAAAAATTACGAACTTGCCTTTTATATTTCGAGATTAGGGAACAAATATTAATCATGGAAAATCTCTTTGTTTTTCAAAATATTCTTCATAAGATCTATACACTTTTGCATGCGTTTGAACCAATTGTCGAAGCACTTTTGGCACTCTGATTGACGTATCTTCAAAACATGCATTCTGAACGCATCAACCACTTCTTCAGGTGTGGAAAAACGTTGACCTCTCATTTTATTTTTTACGTTCGGGAATAAAAGTAAGTCATTCGGTGCCAAGTCGGGACTATACGGCGGATTACTTATAAAATCGATGTTTTGAATGCTCAAAAATGCCGTTGTTTGAGCCGATGTGTGCGAGCTCGCATTGCCGTGGTGAAGAGTGTTGGTGTTCGGCGGTTGGTTTTCCTGATTTCTTGGAAGACAAATGGCAAATATATGGTTGTGTACCACTCAGAATAGACTGTTTTGCGTTGTTCTAGCAGTACGATTGCGACATGTTCAGTTTTTTCGAAAAAACAGGCGATCATTTACTTGGAAGTGCTTCGTGCGCGAACAACTTTTATTGGATTTGGGTCATCTCGAAGCACTCATTCAGTCGACTGCTGCTTACTTTGGGGCTCATACGCGTATATCCACGATTCATAACCTGCCACGATGTCATAGGCGTGTTTAGAAGCAAACGATTGTATTTTTGGAGCATTTCTGTCGACCAATCGATATGAGCCTTTTTTTGAGCTATTGACAATTTGTATGGGATGCAACGCGAACAAATTTCTTTTGCAGGCTAAATGTTCATACAATATTGAATGTATGATGGTCCCACTAATGCCTAAGGTTGTCTCAATCTCACGATAGGTCACATGACGATCTAGCAATATCAGTTGGAGCACGTCATCAATGGTTTTTGGAACAACAACTGATTTTGGACGACCTTCACGAAATTCGTCTTGGAGTGATCTACGACCTCGGTTGAAATCATCATACCATCGACAAACACGGGTCCTTGATTAAGCTTTATCGCCAAAAATTGAATTAAGTTTATCGATGCACTGTTTTTGAGTTAATCCACGTCGAAAGTAGTACAAAATAATCGCACGAAAATTTTCACGATTTAATTTCATTTTTTGGGCGAGATGAATCTTTTAAGTTACTGTAAACAACACAAATAGAGCTCGTAGGTCGAAACGTTCTGAGTACGTATAACCTCAAAAATATCCAGCTTTAAGGTAGAACTGTCACTTGGTAGATTGCAACACAAGGGTTGTCCAATTCCGAAATATAATAGGCAGCCCTCGTATCCATACATGATATTACAAAATAGTACCCATACATGCTGATGTTATGTCGACCCATGCATAGGTATTAGTTAGCTTATCCGTTAATGTTGTCTTGTATTCGCGCTTTGTTTCGGGGTCTTTTAGATTTAAAAGGTTGAATTTTGTACTCCTAAGTGCTGATTAGAAACGAAACTATAGAGGATCGCCGATCCTGAAAATAATGGATAAGAAACGAAACTATAGAGGAAATAAAACACCGGAAACGACTACGCAACGCTCTGCTACGGGGAAAATCAAGTCTAACTAAAATCGTGGCCAGAACTGAATATCACGCCTTTGCCTCGCTGGTCCAGCTCCTACAATAGTTCGCAGAGATAAGCGAATATATTTTAATATGATGGCAGAGCAAGCCCAAAATGCAGCTAACATTGCAAACATGATTGGTTTTTACGAGTCCTTAAAACAAATGAGCCGCAACAATATAAGGCCAACGGCAATAATTAAAGATGAGGACGGATCGAAATTAACAACACCCGAACAGCAATTAGAGGGATGGCGCGGTCTTTCAGCTACGAGGCACCAGCAACCGACAACGCAAGCTCCCACCCTCCTAATCCCCCATGTGCTCCACACCCATGCAGGAATATATCCGCAGCCCCACCCACCTGCGTAGAAGTTGAAGCCGTTCTGGTCTCACTCAAAAACGGTAAATCAGCCGGCCCTGATAACCGCATGTGTTAACCGCACGACTTCGAGCGTGCGGTTAACACAGTTTCGAGAACTTCAATGTGGAGCACACTGTTGAATGGCATCCCTGAAAAGATCGTGACACTAATTAGGGAGCTGTATGGGAATGCTGAAGTTTCAGTCCGCTTCAATGGAAAAGACAGCTTACCTTTCGGGATCGTTAAAGGAGTGAAGCAGGGATGCATCCTGTCACCGACGCTGCTCCGCATTAGAAGCAACTAATGCTGAGGCACCCTACGGCATACGCTGGGGTATTATCAACATCCTCGGAGACATCGACTACGCGGATGATATATGCCTCTTTGGGCATCGCTTTGGGATGAGGATAAACATAGCAAATACCAAATTGATGAGAATAGGAACATCAAATCTGATATAAAGGACCATATCATTGAAGGCGTTGACAACTTATCCAATCTTGGAGGAGGAGACGCCCAAAAAACACTTGGATCCGCTGCACGAAAACAGAGTTGGAATAAACCCATATATCATGGAATCATTCTAAGCCTTTGCCAAAGTTAGAGCTAGATGGAGAGAGCTTGCTGATGCCTTTTGTTCACATTCAACAGTTTACTATTGCCATATTTCATTATAATGCTAGCTGGCCCGGTACGCTTCGCTATACCATAAAATTGCTTTTTGAAAATGTAATTTTCTTAAAGCATTTTTAAGCTGGTGATCAACGAGTGTTAGGGATCCCTTTCATATCCACACTAAAAACCTATAGCTTCCTGTGTCTATCCCAAGCTGGGGGCAAAAAGTATACTCTGCTACCAAAGACAATTTATTGCTCTCCTATTCTATCCTGATCGGCCTTCATATATTACTTTTAATTCCTTTTTGTTTTTGGTAAGATGGGAGAGGGGTATTGCCCTCTGATAAGTCCCTTAATTTGTGTACAATATGTTCTCAGTCGCCCTACATGACATTTTGATGTTGTTTATGTTGGGAGGGGAGGGTCGGTCCCCCGACGCTAGGACCCAAAATATCATTTATTTTATTCCTTTATTGGTTTGTTGTGCGCTCTAAATATAAAAAAGTAACCTTGAAGAAGAAAATCTAAGTCAGAAATTCCTTGCACTTACAAAATCCTTAATTGTTTTCAATGCCACTCCCCTAAATTGGTTCATGTCTGGTATAGTGTCCCCACCTAAGTGCCGGTATCAGTTAGACGTGAAAGCCGGGTAATGACAAAGGAAATGCTCCAACGTCTCATCTTATTCCCAGCATGCCCTACACATGCTATCACTTGCCGCACCGATTTTACATAAGTGAGTTCGTGGTCCCATGTGTCCCGTCATGGTATCAATAGCTATACTGAACTCCTTTTAACTTCCTTTCAGTAATAGCCTCGTCTTCTCACGATCTGGATCCCCCATAGGATTTCCCCATCGCATGTTGCATACGCATTCGTCCCCCACTCCCTTAACACGGAGTTAGTCGACCCGAAAGTCTTTGGGTTAAGCAAGTTTATTGACGGCAGACCTCTGGCCTTCACCGCCAAATCGTCTGTCCTTTCATTCCCCTTTACACCGTTATGACCCGGCACCCAAACGATTCAGATTTTGCATCTTCAGAGAACTCGTTAATCTCCATCTTACACTGCAAGACTGTTCTTGACCTTACCGTCCTGGTTGTAATTGCCCTTATGGCAATTTTACTGTCCGTAAAGACTTTTGGTGTCATAGCAGTCTGACGAGGCCCCTGGCAAAGGCCGAAATCGCCATCATTGCAGCCCGCCCCTTGATACATTTAACACACCACAAATGTTGAGACTCTTTAAAGTGTTTTTGTTATTTTGTTTTGAAATAGAAGCAAGAAATAAAAACACATTGGTCTAAGCTGGTTAAACCAACAGCAAAATCCGTAAAGATGTTCACACTCTACGTCCACACCACCTCACGAATTGCGTGATCTGCGCCTGCAGGACCGTATTATTATCAGGCAGTCGAAAACAGGTCTCAGTCCCTGGGTTCCCAATGTGGACCACCAGGCCCTTTCTGTCCTCTAGCTTTGATCTATCCGTGTAACATGATCTTCCAGATAGCAATTCCTACAATCCAAGACTGTGCCGCTGGCAGCAGTGCCTCGCACTCGACCTCAAGGTTCATCTCAGGTATCCGATCAGAAACCTGTTCTTTTTCTTCCAGTTTTCCTATCGTCGCCTCGATTTCATTTGATATCCATATTGCCCAAATTGGTAAATATGCCCTGCTGGGGGTCTTGGAGTTTGGGGGGGGGGCACCACCGACAACAAGGAATAAATGTGTATGTCAGATTAGTATTCTACTTTTAAATAGCTTTCATTTTATACCCATAATGTCGAAAACAGTGAAAGTGTCCTTTGGGGGTGGGTACCCCCACGAACACTTAGGATGAAATTTGTATACCAAGTTCGTACTCTTCTCTTAAATATCCAGCTAACAACATTTTCCAATTTCGGTCCGACATCGGCCCGATAATCGGGTGAATCATCCGATATCGGATCCGATGTCTTACCGACATTGTAGCTAAGAACAAGAGTAGTGGTCGTTATATTGTCGGAACGACACGGCTGAATTAAATCTGATATATTTACCGTCATATCGTATCGATGACGGACTGATTTCGGAGTATAATTCCAGGGAAATTCCATATTGTCCCAATCGGTAAACAACATGAAATTTTGTTTGTTTGTCTATTCCGTATAGACTCAAAAACGGCTCTACCGATTTTGATGAAATTTTCAGAGATGGTGGAGATTGAGTACCCTGTGAAAATAGGATACTAAATTTTTTGATATCCGAGGGGCTGGCAGACCCTCCCCCTTGCCACAATTTACAAAAACGAATTACAAATACGAATTTATATAAGGTGTCTACGGGGCCTCCCCAAACTTAAGACTCCCCAATATGGACATGAATGTCCATCGTCATAAAATGGGTACCAAATGAAAGTTCTTTGGAAAGTTCTTGGAGGAGCAATAGGCTAAATAATTTTTGGATATCGCAATGGGAGCGGTCCTTACCCCAAAAGTACAACCCAAAAATAAAAGTGGACCGATGGGGATAATATGGGGCTCAAATGAAAGGTATTCTATAGTAGAATACTTATTTTATATCAAAAGTTAAGTCCACGATTCTTGGAGGAGCAATAGGCTAAAAATGTTTTTGATATCGCAATGGGCGCGGACCTTACCCCAGAAGTACCACCCAAAAATGAAAGTGGACCGATGGGGACAATATAACGCTCAAATGAAAGGTATTCAAGAGCAGAATACAAATTTGATATCAAAAGTTGGGTCCACGATCCTAGGGGGCGCCCGCTTCTGGCTGTTTACGATTGCATCTGAATGGAACCGGCAAAGCGAACAAAGAGAGGGCAGAGTGGTCAAAGTTGATGACAGTCTATGGTTTTCCGAATAAAGAAAACTAATATATAGAAATTTGGTTGAGGTTGTTTGCGATATTATATTTTAACGTTCCTATCCTGAGACGAACCTTAACAATAATTGTTTAAAATAATATAAGAGCCTGTCTTTGTCATAGATAAACAAGTAAAAGCGTGCTAAGTTCGTCGGGCCGAATCTTATATACCCTCCACCATGGATCGCATTTGTCGAGTTCTTTTCCCGGCATCTCTTCTTAGGCAAAAAAGGATATAAGAAAAGATTTGATCTGCTATTAGAGCGATATCACGATATGGTCCGGTTTGGAACACAATTAAATTATATGTTGGAGACCTGTGTAAAATGTCAGCCAATTCAAATAACAATTGCGCCCTTTGCGAGAATCCGTCGTGCAAAATTTCAGGCAAATCGGATAGGAATTGCGACCTCTAGAGGCTCAAGAAGTCAAGTCCCCAGATTTGTTTTTATGACAGCTATATCAGGTTATGAACCGATTTGAACCATACTTGGCAAAGTTGTTGGATATCATAACAAAACACGTCGAGCAAAATTTCATTCCAATCGGACAAGAATTGCGCACTCTAGAGGCTCAAGGAGTCAAGACCCAAGATCGGTTTATATGGCAGCTATATCAGGTTATTGACCGATTTGAACCATACTTGGCACAGTTGTTGGGTATCATAGCAAATTACGTCGTGCCAAAGTTCATTCAAATCGGATAAGAATTGCGCACTCTAGAGGCTCAAGAAGTCAAGACCCAAGATCGGTTTATATGGCAGCTATATCAGGTTATTGACCGATTTGAACCATACTTGGCACAGTTGTTGGGTATCATAGCAAAACACGTCGTGCCAAAGTTCATTCAAATCGGATAAGAATTGCGCACTCTAGAGGCTCAAGAAGTCAAACCCAAGATCGGTTTATATGACAGCTATATCAGGTTATTGACCGATTTGAACCATACTTGGCACAGTTGTTAGATATCATAGCAAATTACGTCGTGCAAAATTTCATTCCAATCGGATAAGAATTGCGCACTCTACAGGCTCAAGAAGTCAAGACCCAAGATCGGTTTATATGGCAGCTATATCAAAACATGGACCGATATGGCCCATTTACAATACCAACCGACCTACACTAATAGGAAGTATTTGTGCAAAATTTCAAGCTTTGCTCCTTCGGAAGTTAGCGTGCTTTCGACAGACAGACGGACGGACGGACGGACATGGCTAGATCGACATAAAATGTCACGACGATCTAGAATATATATACTTTATGGGGTCTCAGACGAATATTTCGAGTAGTTACAAACAGAATGACGAAATTAGTATACCCCCCATCCAATGGTGGAGGGTATAAAAATAAAATAAAGGAATTTCGTTGCAGTTGTTTACAGTATTATTTTTTTACTTTCCCACCCTAAGACGGGCCTTTACAATAGGTGTTTCAGTAGTTTAAGTGCCTATCTTTGCCATAGAAAAACAATTTATTTGTAGAGTGCGAATATCCAAGTTTGTACTTAACAGTTAGAGGAGAAGGCTCAACGAACGTGAACAGAATCAGAGCTATTGGAGTGAAGGTTACGTCCCAAAGTTTGTTTTTCTACGTTTTGAAAGCGAAAACGTAGTGGAGCGGGTTTGATTGAAATTTTAGCTCAATGATAAGAAGCCTCCTTTATATAGTCGAGCCCTTGTGGCGTACCGATAAGGACAATTTTTTTTCTTTTTGTCACTCGATTCGTTCACCAAGTCATTGAAAACAGCTTATTTTATAAAGGGAAATGTCTGTTTTCAAAGACTTGGTGAACAAATCGAATGACAACAGCTAAAAGCGTGCTAAGTTCGGACGGGCCGCTCTTATATACCCTCTACTATGGATCTCATTTGTTAGTTTTTTGCCCGAGCTATTTCAGGTTATCGACCGATTCAGACCATGCTTGGTTTAGATGTTGGAGACCATAGTGTAAGTCATTGTGCAAAACTTTAGCCAAATTGGATAAGAATTGAGCCCTACAGTGGCTCAAAAATTAAAATCGGGAGATCGGTTTATATGGGAACTATATCAGGTTGTGGACCGAATCAGACCATATTAGGCACGTATGTGGAAGGTCATAGCAGTCGTTAAAATAATGTTTAGCTAAATGGCATAAGAATAGTTGTTGCTTAGCATAGTTGTTGCAAGTCAAAACAAAAGACTTCGTCTAAATTTCAGCCAAAGCGTACAATAATTGCGCACGCTAGAGGTTCAAGAAGTCAACATTTGAGATCGGATTATATGGCAACTATAACATGTTTTAAGAAGATTTGGACCATACTTAGAACAGGTGTTGGAAGTCATAAAAAATACCTTATACAAAATGAGAATAATGGGCCAAATTGGATAAGAATTTCGGCGTTTAGAGGCTCAAAAGGTCAAGATCCAAGATCCGTTTATATGGCAGCTATATCAAAACATGAAACGACACTACACTTATAATTAGTATTTGTGAAAAATTTCAAGCGCCTACCTTTATCCCTTCGATAGTTAGCTTGCTTTCGAAGGACCTACGGACGGACATGGCTCAATTGATTTAGAATGTCAAGACGATCAAGAATATACATGTATATTTTGTTGGGTCTCAGAGAAATATTTCGATGTGTTACAAAGAAAATGACGAAATTAGTTTAGTGGATGGTATAAAGAGAAAACAAGTTAGTGGTCTAGGCCGTAAGATTTTATACTGAAGTCTAATTCACTGTTGTCTCAACTATTGGGTTGCCTAAAAAGTAATTGCGGATTTTTTAAAAGAAAGTAAATGCATTTTTAATAAAACTTAGAATGAACTTTAATCAAATATATAATTGCCATTTTGTTCGATAACCTTTTGCCATCTTCCTGGCAAATTTAGTATTCCACGCTCACCGAACTTCTGGCCTTTATCTGCAAAAAACTGAACCAAGTGCGATTTTATAGCCTTATCATTGCCGAAAGTTTTACCGTGTAAGGAGTTCTGCAAAGATCGAAATAAATGGTAGTCTGATGGTGCAAGGTCAGGGCTATATGGTGGATGCATCAAAAGTTCCCAGCCAAGCTCACTCAATTTTTGGCGAGTGACCAAAGATGTGTGCGGTCTAGCGTTGTCCTGGTGGAATATGACACCTTTACGATTGACCAATTCTGGTCGCTTCTCCTTGATGGCTGTATTCAATTTGTCCAATTGTTGACAGTAAACATCCGAATTAATCGTTTGGTTCCTTGGAAGCAGCTCAAAATATACCACACCCTTCCAATCCCACCAAACAGACAGCATAACCTTCTTTTGGTGGATATCAGCCTTTGAAGTGAATTGAGCTGGTTCACCATGCTTGGACCATGATCGTTTTCGACTAACGTTGTTGTAAATAATCCATTTTTCATCTCCAGTTATGATTCGTTCTAGAAACGGATCGAATTCATTGCGTTTAAGGTGCATATCACAAGCGTTGATTCGGTTTGTTAAATGAATTTCTTTCAATACATGTGGTACCCATATTAAAATTGACGCCAAACAAACAAATGTAAACCAAATTTCGCGCACATTTTTTCTAAAGCAAGCTAAAAGTAACAGCTAATAACTGATATATATATATATATATATTATATAATATATACATATATATATACAAGCTGACCCGGGCCCGCTTTTCTGCGCCTTCTTTTACTTTATATGGAACAAAAGTTTCCTTGGAATATATATTTCCGACAATTAAAGAGCTTTTAGTGAAATACCATGCTACGAAAATAGTATATCGCTTGACTAACTATTTAACAATATAAGTGCCTTTGTCCGAATCCCATATGATCTTTATTGGTCTACGAATTAAAGTTTGGATGTAAGGTGTACTCCATTTTTAAAATATATTATTTCAGCCCGCTACTCTCATGATATTTTATTTATGGGTGTTTTCGGGGGTGAGGTGGTCTCCCAGGCACTTGGCCCTGAAAAAATATCAACATCGTGCTCTTTTTTCAAAAACCATTTACTTAAACCCCATATTGCCATTGGTTTAGGGGAGTTTACACGATGAGGCGTCCCCCAAACACATGACCCAAAATAGGTTATCAAATTCGTTTTCTAATCTTAAATACCACATATTGGCATGGTCGAAAATTTTTTACCCTTTGCGGGGTATTTTGGGGAAGGGGTGATTCCTTAAATACATGATCCTACATTTGGATATCAAATTCGTATTCTACTCCTAAATACCTTTATTTGAGCCTCATATCATCAATTCTTGCTCTACCCTCCAATATCAGTATCAGTATCAATTCTTGCTCTACCCTCCAATACCTTTTATTTAAGCTCCACATTGACATGGTCGGTATATATGGCCGATTTAAGGGTGTTTGGGGGATTAGGGTGGTCGCCCAAACACTAAGCCCGGAAAATATACCAGCAACGCACTCTATTCTCATATATCTATACATCATTTATTTGAACCCCATATTACCATTGGCCTCAAACTTGGATATCAAATTACTTTTCAAATCTCATTTCAACTCCTTATTGCAAAAGTCAGCAAATATGTCCGTTTTGGGTTATTGGCCCTAAAAGCTACAAATATTTAGTTCCACTCTCTTTACGACCCAAATTGCCTTGGTGAGCAAATACGTCCTATTTGGGGGTTGTTATGGTGGTGGGACGTCCTCTAGACAGTTGGTCCCTAATGTTGATATCAGATACGTGGTCTACTCCCAAATACCATTAATTTGAGCCCCATATTTCCATAGTCGGCAAACGTGACCGTGATTCGTTTTCCACTCTAAAAACCCTCTAATTTGAGCCTCATATTGTAAAAGTCAGCAAATACTTACTATTTGGGTTGTGTTGTGTGGGTGGAATGGCCCCATAGACATTTTTCCATAATATTGATATCAGATTCGTGCTTTACTCCCAATGACCTTTCATTTAAGCCCCATATGGCTATGGTCGTAAATTTGTCTCCTTTGGGGATGTTTTTGGGGAGAGGCGGCCCCCCAAACACTTGGTCCCATGTTTGGATATCACATTCTAATTCAACACTCAAATACCTTTAATTTAAGCCCCATATTCCCATGGTCAGTAAATAAGTCCGGTTTGGGGGGTGTTTTGGGGAAGGGATCCACCCTCCAGAAACGTGGTCCCACATTTGGATATGAGATTCGTATTCTACTTGCAAATACCTTTCATTTGAGTCCCATATTGCCATGGTCTGTAAATATGTCCGATTTAGGGGTGCTTTGGGGGTTGGGGTGGTCCCCCTAGCACTTGGTTCAACAAATGGATATCAGATACGTTTTCTTATCCTAAATACCTTTTATTTGAGTCCCATATTGTCGTGATTGGTCTAAATATATGTTTGGGAGGTTTTAAGGTGGGGCGGCTCCCCTAGTTGCGCCATCCAAAATTTGGATACCAAATTTTTATTTTTAGAGTACTATATGAGAGCACACAAAATGTCGCAGAAATGTTTCAGAAACGCCACCCATCTCCGAGATCTGGCGGGGTTTTATGAACCATCTGTCAAAATTTCAAGAAAAAAAAATATATGTATATATATATATATATATATATATATATATATATATATATATATATATATATATATATTTATATATATATATATTAAATAAAAATCAATTTCTGCACCGATTTTCTTGAAATTTTCACATATGGTGCATAAAGACCACGTGGTGAAAATAGGGTACTACTTTTTTTTTATCTGAAGGGGGGGCGGACCCTCCCCTTACCCTAATTTTCAGAAACGCCAGATCTCGGAGATGGGTGGCGTTTCTGACACATTTCTGCGACATTTTGTGAGCGCTCATATATATATATATATATATATATATATATATATATATATATATATATATATATATATATATATATGTTGCCCAAAAGTAATTGCGGATTTTTTAAATGACAGTAAATGCATTTTTAATAATACTTTGAATGAACTTTAATCAAATATACTTTTTTTACACATTTTTTTCTAAAGCAAGCTAAAAGTTACAGCTGATAACTGACAGAAGAAAGAATGCAATTACAGAGTCACAATCTGTGAAGAAATTTCTCAACGCAGACTATATGAAAAATCCGCAATTACTTTTTGGGCAACGCAACCAACCCAGACTCACAGATTCTGGGGAGTGGTCTGGTAGGAACAATATAATTTTTCATATCAGAAAGCGGGCGGACCCTCCCAATTACCCCAGACGTACGACCCAAAAATAAAAGTGAACCGATCGTAACAATATGGGAGGCACCTACCCCAAAACTCCCTAAAATTGGTTTATTGGACGATAATGACAATTTGGAACTCCAATGAAGTGTATTCAGGAGTAGATTGTGAATAGCGTCAGAAAGAAGGTATAGGCTATATAATTTATTGATATTAGAAGGAGGTGGACTTCCCCTTTACCCAAAAACACCACCCAAAATTAAATGTTGACCGATACGGACAATATTGGACGTGTATATCAATATAGGATTCAAGTGAAAGGTATTCGGAAGTAGACTACGTATATGACATAAAGATACGGGAATATTTTTTTGATGGGAATATTTCTTGATCAAAGCTTGATGAGACTCAAATGAAAGGAGCAGACTACGAATATGACAGTGTGACCACGAAACGTGGTGGTGGTTAACCTCCTTAAATCGTCACCAATAGGTTATTTGACCCATTCAAATAATGGAGATCAAGTGATAGATATTTTTGATTGGAGTGCGTCATTCAAATAAGTGCTCAAGTGGTAGATGAGGTGTGGCGCACAACCCTCCTATAGACGCCCTCCACCAAACGGCTATATACAATCATGACAATATGGGGCTCAAATGAAAGGTATATGGGTGTGGACTGCGCATCTGCTAAATTTATTCTGCTCATATATCTAGCGGACCACCTCACCTGAAAACAGTTGATCAATCATAATGACTTAACAGGACTCTGTGTAACTTAAATAATTTGGGGACATAAGTTAATGTAGGCCGCATTACCCCCAAAGTTATGACGTTCAGTGTGATAGGAGAAGTTGCAAACTTTAAAGTTAAGGTTGCCACCGAATTGGACCGCACTTGGTGCAGTTGGTGAGAGTCATGACAGAACACCATGTACAAAATTTCAGCCAAATCGGATGAAAATTGTGGCTTCCAGGGGCTCAAGAAGTCAAATCAGAAGATCGGTTTATATGGGAGCTATATCAGGTTCTTGACCGATTTGGACCTTACTTGACACAGTTGTTGGAAATCATAACAGAATACCACCTGCAAAATTTAAGCCAAATCAGACAAAAATTGTGGCTACCGTGGTCTCAAGAAGTCATATCGGAAGATCGGTTTATATAAGAGCTATATCAGGTTCTTGACCGATTTGGACCGTACTTAGCACAGTTTTTGGAAGTCATAATGGAACACAATCTGCAAAATTTCAGCCGAGTGGGACAAAAATTGTGGCTTGCATGGGCTTAAGAAGTCAAATCGTGAGATCGGTTTATTTGGGAGCTATATCCAAATCTGATCCGATATGTCCCATTCTGTGCAAAATTTCAAGCGGCTAGCTCTACGCGTTCGACGAACGGACGGACGGACATGGTTAGTTTGATTCAGAATTTCGAGACGATCGAGAATATATATAATTTATGGGGTCCTAGATCAATATTTCTAGGTGCTACAAACGGAATTACTATTAGATTAGTATACACCGTCGAATGGAGGTGGCTATACAAAGATTAAATGATGACGATTTAATAGGTAGTCATTTAGAGACAACTACTAATGATGATCAATGCTATAGGCGTGAAGCCACTCCAAGCGAGTAGCATTAACATTTAAATTAGCATCTTCTACTGGCTGTTTTCAATTAGATCAACTCAATCTAATTGAAAAGAGATAGTAGGTGCGCTTATTTGGAGAATCCAACATGAACAGAGAGAGGACATAGTGGTCAAAATTGATCATCCAACATTTACCATTTTAAGTAAAAAGGCGTTAAGTTCGGCCGGGCCGAACTTTGATACCCACCACCTCGGGTATATATGTAAACCACCTTCCATCAAAATCCGGTGAAAATTGCATACCTTATGTCCCATAGCAGTTATATCGAAATATGTTCCGATTTGTACCAAATAGTAATAAGTAAAAGTCATTGTTCAATTGTGTATAACAAAACATTGGTCTTTTTAGTAGCTATATCTAAAAATAAACCGATCTGAACCATATACGACACAGATGTCGAAAAGCCTAACATAAGTCACTGTGTCCAATTTCAGTGAAATCAGATTATAAATGCGCCTCTTATGGGGCCAAGACTTTAAATCGAGAGATCGGTCTATATGGCAGCTATATCCAAATCTGGACCGATCTGTACCATATTGCAGAAGAATGTCAAGTGGTATAACTTAACTCACTGTCCCAAAATTTGGCGACATCAGACGATGAATGCGCATTTCATGGACCCAAAATCTTAAATCGAGAGTTCGGTCTATATGGTAGCTATATCCAAATCCGAACCAATCAGGGTAAAATTTAAGAAAAATGTCGAAGGGCCCAAGGCTGTCCCAACTGTCCCAAATTTCAGCAAAATCGGATAATAAATGTGGCTTTTAGGGGCCTTAGACCCTTAATCGGAGGATCGGTATATATGGCAGCTATATCCAAATCTGGACCGATCTAGGCCAAATTGACGAATGATGTTGAAGGGCCCAACACAACTCACTGTCCCAAATTTCAGCAAAATCGGAAAATAAATGTGGCTTTTATGGGCCTAAGACCCTAAATCGGGGGATCGGTCTATATGACAGCTATATCCACATCTGAAACGATCTGCGCCAAATTGACTAAGGATATCGAAGGGCCTAACACAACCCACTGTCTCAAATTTCAGCAAAATTGGATAATAAATGTGGCTTTTATGGGTCTAAGACCCTAAATCGGAGGATCGGTCTATATGGCAGCTATATCCAAATCTGGACCGATCTAGGCCAAATTGACGAATGATGTTGAAGGGCCCAACACAACTCACTGTCCCAAATTTCAGCAAAATCGGAAAATAAATGTGGCTTTTATGAGCCTAAGACCCTAAATCGGGGGATCGGTCTACATGACAGCTATATCCACATCTGAACCGATCTGAGCCAAATTAATGAAGGATATCGAAGGGCCTAACACAACTCACTGTCTTAAATTTCAGCAAAATCGGATAATAAATGTGGCTTTTATGGGCCTAAGACCCTAAATCGGCCAATCGGTCTATATGGGGGCTATATCTAGATATAGTCCGATATAGCCCATCTTCGAATTTAACCTGCTTATGGACAAAAAAAGAACCTGTGCAAAATTTCAGCTCAATTTCTCTATTTTTAAAGACTGTATCGTGATTTCAACAGACAGACGGACGGACGTATCTAAATCATCTTAGATTTTTACGCTGATCAAGAATATATATGCTTTATAGGGTCGGAAATGGATATTTCGATGTGTTGCAAACGGAATGACAAAATGAATATACCCCATCCTTCGGTGGTGGGTATAATGTAGGAATTTCGTTGCAGTTGTTTGCGGTATTATTTTTTAACTTTCCCGCCCTAATACGGGCCTTAACATTAGGTGTTTTAGGTAGTTTAAGTGCCAATATTTGCTATAGATAAAAAAACGCAAATTTCTATAGAAAAAAGAATTATGGAGAAAAATCGTGTTAAAATGTTGTCAAAATTTTAGAGGAAGAATAAGAAGAAGAAAGAATAAGAAACATATTTCGCGTGGTGCAAATAAAGGCGCAGTGCAACAAAGCCCGGCTCGAGTTCTTTTCCCGGCATCTCTTCTTAGGCAAAAAAAGGATGTAAGAAAAGATTTGCTCTGCCATTAGAGCTATATCAAGATAGGGTCCGGTTTGGACCACAATTAAATTATATGTTGGAGACCTGTGTAAAATGTCAGCCAATTCGAATAAGAATTGCGCCCTTTGGCGGCTCAAGAAGTAAAATAGAGAGATCGATTTATATGGGAGCTGTATCGGGCTATAGACCGATTCAGACCATAATAAACAGTTATGTTGATGGTCATAAGAGAATCCGTCGTACAAAATTTTAGGCAAATCGGATAATAATTGCGACCTCTAGAAGCTCAAGAAGTTAAGATCCCAGATCGGTTTATATGGCAGCTATATCAGGTTATGAACCGATTTGAACCTTATTTGACACAGTTGTTAAAAGTATGAATAAAATACGTCTTGCAAAATTTCAGCCAAATCGGATAGGAATTAAGTCGTCTAGAAACTCAAGAAGTCAAGTCCCCAGATCTGTTTATATGACAGCTATATCAGGTTATGAACCGATTTGAGATATACTTGGCACAGTTATAGAATATCATAAAAAAACGCGTAGAGCAAAATTTTATTCCAATCCGATAAGAATTGCGCCCTCTAGAGGCTCAAGAAGTCAAGACCCAAGATCTGTTTATATGGCAGCTATATCAGGTTATTGACCGATTTCAACCATACTTGTCACAGTTGTTGGATATCATAACAAAACACGTAGTGCAAAATTTCATTCCAATCCGATAAGAATTGCGCACTCTAGAGGCTCAAGAAATCAAGACCCAAGATCGGATTATATGGCAGCTATATCAGGTTATTGACCGATTTGAACCATACTTGGCACAGTTGTTGGATATCGTAACAAAACACGTCGTGCAAAATTTCATCCCAATCGGATAAGAATTGCGTTCTCTAGACGCTCAAGAAGTCAAGACCCAAGATCGGATTATATGGCAGCTATATAAGGTTTTTGACCGATTTGAACCATACTTGGCACAGTTGTTGGATACCATAACAAAACACGTCGTACAAAATTTCATCTCAATCGGATAAGAATTGCGCACTCTAGACGATCAAGAAATCAAGACCCAAGATCGGTTTATATGGCAGCTATATCAAAACATGGACCGATATGGCCCATTTACAATGCCAACCGACCTACACTAATAAGAAGTGTTTGTGCAAAATTTCAAGCGGCTAGCTTTACTCCTTCGGAAGTTAGCGTGCTTTCGACAGACAGGACAGACGGGCGGACATGGCTAGATCGACATAAAATGTCGCGACGATCAAGAATATATATACTTTATGGGGTCTCAGACGAATATTTCGAGTAGTTACAAATAGAATGACGAAATTAGTATACCCCCCATCCTATTGTGGAGGGTATAAAAGTGAATTTGTGTTTGTCGATTTGTTTGTTTGTGTGTTCTATATAGACTAAACACGGCTGCACCGATTTTTTTGAAATTTTTAAAGATAGTGCACTATGGACCCGTGAAGAAAATTGGGTACTTCAGTTTTTGATATCTGTTGAGAGGGGGACCCTCCCTCTTTCCCCAATTCTCAAAAACACCAGATCATGGAGATGAGTAGGGCGATTTAAGCGAAATTTTGTTGGCACCCTTACAGTTACCTAAAAACAACTAGTAACCCAGCCAGCATTTGGATGATCGAATTTTTCGATTGTCTCCATACGGACTTCTTTTTGATTACTTTAGGTGATTAAAAACTGAGGTTCCATACAATTAATCACAATAGACAATCAAATGTGTTTGCTCATTGTGATTAAAAACTGATGATCATTTTTACATCAGTTTAACTAGCCATATTTTAACACATTTTGTGATCAAAAAAACGATTATTATGTGCGTGAGTTTTTATTTGCAACAAAAATTACAAGGAAATCATTTTTATGTCTACAGGTGATTCAAAAGTGATCGTTGTGTTTTTTTGTGTTTATTTTAGTAACGGGACATATTTGGAATGTGTATAGCGTGCGGAGAATGAGTGGAAAAGCAGTCGATATTCATTTAGTTTGAAGTGTTGAAGTGAGAAGTTGCGTTTATTAATACGGGAACAAATAAATAAATAATTAAAGATAGTGAAAATAAGGTGAGTGAATATAATAGAAAAAAAAACAAGTAAAAGCGTGCTAAGTTCGGCCGGGCCGAATCTTATATACCCTCCACCATGGATCGCATTTGTCGAGTTCTTTTCCCGGCATCTCTTCTTAGGCAAAAAAGGATATAAGAAAAGAGTTGTTCTGCTATTAAATCGATATCAAGATATGGTCCGGTTCGGACCACAATTAAATTATATGTTGGAGACCTGCCAATTCGTATAAGAATTGGGCCCATTGGGGCTCACGAAGTAAAATAGAGAGAACGATTTATATGGGATCTGTATCGGGCTATAGACCGATTCAGACCATAATAAACACGTTTGTTGATGGTCATGAGAGGATCCGTCGTACAAAATTTCAGGCAAATCGGATAATAATTGTGACCTCTAGGGGTCAAGAAGTCAAGATCCCAGATCGGTTTATATGGGAGCTATATCAGGTTATGAACCGATTTGAACCTTATTTGACACAGTTGTTGAAAGTAAAAATAAAAAAAGTCATGCAAAATTTCAGCCAAATCGGATAGGAATTGCGCCCTGTAAAAGCTCAAGAAGTCAAATCTCCAGATCTGTTTATATGACAGCTATATCAGGTTATGGACCGATTTCAACCATATTTGGCACAGTTGTTGGATATCATAACAAAACACGTCGTGCGAAATTCCATTCCATTCGGATAAGAATTGCGCCCTCTAGAGGCTCAAGAAGTCAAGACCCAAGATCGGTTTATATGGCAGCTATATCAGGTTATGGGCCGATTTAAACCATACTTGGCACAGTTGTTGGGTATCATAACAAAACACGTCGTGCGAAATTCCATTCCATTCGGATAAGAATTGCGCACTCTAGAGGCTCAAGAAGTCAATACCCAAGATCGGTTTATATGGCAGCTATATCAGGTTATGGACCGATTTGAACCATACTTGGCACAGTTGTTGGACATCATAACAAAACACGTCGTGCAAAATTTCATTCCAATCGGATAAGAACTGCGCACTCTAGAGGCTCAAGAAGTCAAGACCCAAGATCGGTTTATATGGCAGCTATATCAAAACATGGACCGATATGGCCCATTTACAATACCAACCGACCTACACTAATAAGAAGTATTTGTGCAAAATTTCAAGCGGCTAGCTTTACTCCTTCGGAAGTTAGCGTGCTTTCGACAGACAGACGGACGGACGGACGGACGGACGGACATGGCTAGATCGACATAAAATGTCACGACGATCAAGAATATATATACTTTATGGGGTCTCAGACGAATATTTCGAGTAGTTACAAACAGAATGACGAAATTAGTATACCCCCCATCTTATGGTGGAGGGTATAATAAACAATTTAGAAAGGAACAATGTCAGCCAAAAAAATTAGACGTATAGCTAAAAGAGAAGCTCAAAAAATTTTAGAAAATAATGATACAGTTGAGCAAAGTATGGGAGGGGCGAATGAAATTTGCTCAGACATTATTAATAGTGGATTTAATACTAGACTTCAAACAGAATGTGACAGAAGTGAACATGAATCCCCCTTTTCCAGCAGTGGAAGTGAGGAAGAGGATTCTGACATTTGTGAAGAATTGGGTAAATGGGCAGGTGAATTTTCAATAACTTTCGCTGCATTAAATTCTCTATTATGTCTGTTAAACAAATGCAAAATAAAAGTGCCGAAAGATGGTAGGACTATTTTAAAAACTCCAACTGTAGTTGAGCAGAAAAAAGTAGGTGATGGTGTTTATGTTCACTATGGCATTAAAAATGCTTTGACTGATTACCTTGTAATCAATGAACACAATGTACCTAGCATAACTCTAGATTTCGGAATTGATGGCCTTCCACTGTTTAAAAGCAGTTCAAAACAAGTTTGGCCTATTCTTGGAAGCATTATTAACACTAGTTATGTTTTTCTGGTAGGAGTATATGAAGGTACTTCAAAACCTCATTGTTGAAATGAGTTTTTGGTAGAATTCATATCCGAATTAAATAATATCAAGGTTGAAGGTTTGGTTTTTGGTGAAAAATATTTTAATATACTTGTGCGGTGCTTTGTCATGGATGCCCCAGCTCGATCGTTTGTCTTGGGCACAAAAGGGCATAGTGGCTATTTTTCTTGTGTTCGGTGCACACAAAAGGGCCAAGTGGTAAAAAATCGCCTTGTTTTTCCCATATCCAATAATCTTGAACTCAGAACCAACGAATCTTTTAGAAATCGCTCGCAGCCAGAACACCATAACAAGCAGACACCCTCCACATTGGAATTGCTTGATATTGATATAATATCGCAGTGTTCACTAGATTACATGCACATAGCCTGTTTAGGTGTAACGCGAACACTTTTGAAAGCATGGGTGAGAAAAAAAGGCGAAAGTTTTTCACTAGATTCATCAAAAGATTCATCAAAAAAAGTATGAAAAAGTTGTAACCATTAAAAATATAAACTATTTAAGTGTATCTTTATTTACAGATATTTGTCATCTGAAATATAATGCTGAAGACAAGGACATAAAGAGCATACTTCAAAAGTATTTTCTTCACTCTAAGGAACGTTAAACAAACGTAAACGTCCTTAGATTTATAAAATTTTAATGAAATGAATTTAATTTTAATTTATATTTTAATGCTTTTTTTGACTTAATTTAAATTTAATTAATAAATTTAATTACACTTAAGGTACGTTCAGATTGATCAAATATTTGATCCATCTTGTTTTATTATTTATGCCCAAAATATGTCAAAATTTAAAATTCTTCATTTTGCATTTATATTAGACACATTTATTTAACACATTTTGTGTGTCCAAAAACAAATCAAATTGCGTTAACCATTAAATCCAAAAATGCTTTTTATTTGCCCTAAGTTCGATTGCATGTAAAATTTTTGTTTGCTTGTTTTATTGAACAAAAAAATTGTAGTGTCAAACATGCAATCGAACTTAGGGCAAATAAAAAGCATTTTTGGATTTAATGGTTAACGCAATTTGATTTGTTTTTGGACACACAAAATGTGTTAAATAAATGTGTCTAATATAAATGCAAATTCAAGAATTTTCGAATTTGACACATTTTGGGCATAAAAAACAAAACAAGATGGATCAAATATTTGACAAGTTGTAAGTCAATAATATGAATTTAATTTGATTTTAGTATTATATAAATGACATTTATGATATATGTAATTTAATGTATAGAATTGAAAGTCTGAATTTAATTTAATTTAGTTTTAATTTTAATTCAATTTAACAAAATAAATGTAAATAAAAAGACTGGTAAATGTAATGAAAAATTTTGTTTAAAATTATTATTGGATGTGGGTAAAAATGGGTCGGAAATTATTTACAATATGATCATAAAATTATTTAATATTACAGTAAAATATGGTTTAAAAAGTGTGTCGAAAATGATACAAATTATGATCAGAAAATTACTTAAAATGTCACTAATATGAGAACAAAATATGAGACCAAAATGGATCTAAATGTGATCATAAAATGATCGCAAATGTAAGCAAGAAGAGACTTGACTAAACGAGTAAAAATGATAACAGTTATGCATGAAAACTGCTTTAAAGCAGATATCATAAATGATTCCTCAAGAATAATCATCTGCAGGGTACCATTTCCTCCCGACGACAGATTAGTTTTTGATTATAAAATGTTCGCATATCTGATTGTTTTAATCATCTAGAATAGTCAAATGTGACTATCTTTTGATCAAAATTTTCCCAAAATGCTGGCTGGGAAGGAAAGGCAAAAGCCGGGCGGTGCCGACTTTATAATACCCTACACCTACCCTATAGACACAAAAGGGGGGCCTACATCTAGTTCTGAAACAAATTTGATGTATCCAGATAGATTATTAAATTCCTGTATCAAATTTCGAACAAAGCAAATATGTTAAAAATGTAATAACTACGGTTGACAAATGACTACAAATTATCCTAAATCTGACGGACAAATACATGGGAGCTATATCTAAATCTGAACCGATTTTGATTGGTCAATAAATGCGCTTGCAGTGGGTCTAGGAGCGAAAATCGGGCTATATATACACATATATATATATATATATATATATATAGTAATATTGAGAGTCAGTAATATTGAGAGTCAGAAGAAAATCCTTCCCAAGAAATTTCGAGAGAATTGGATAATAAATGACCATTTTACTGCTGTATTACTGCAAATCGGACGAACATATATATGGAAGCTATATCCAAATCTGAACCGATTTTTTCCAATTTCAATAGGCTTCGTCTCTAGGCCGAAAAACATGCCCGTTTTGAAATTTGAAGACGATTGGAGGAAAATTGCGACCTGTAGTTTGTACACAAATTAACAGAGAGACGGACATAGCTAAATCGAATCAGAAAGTGATTCTGATTCGGTATACTTATCAATGGGTCTATCTCTCATCCTTTTGGGTGTTACAAACTATATATAATACCCTGTACCACAGTAGTGGTGTAGGTTATAAAAATTTCGTATCAAAATATGGTGTGGGGTGCCTAGGATGGCCGCCATTCACAATCACAATATGGGCATCAAATCAATTGTATTTGAGAGTAGCATACGAATCTGATATTCAACTGTGGGACTTAGTGTGTCGTGGGAAACACAACCACCCCCCCCCCCCCCCAAAAAAAAAAAAAAAAAAAAAAAAAAAAATACACTCAAATCGGATATATTTACTTACCATGGCAATATGGATCTTAAATGAAAGCTCTTTGGGAGTAGAGCACGAAATTAACTCTCATTTTTGGTATTCCCAAAATACCCACATACAGCAATTATTTACTGACCATCGCAATATGGGGCGCAAATAAAGGTACTTAGGAGTAAAATACGAATCTGATATTCAAATGTGGGACCATGTATTTGTGGCACCGGCCTTTCTTCAAAACACCCCAAAAAGGGTAAAAATTTACCGACCATGCCAATATGAGGCTCAAATGAAAGGTATTTGAGATTAGAAAACGAATTAGATAACCAATTTGGCGCCAAGTGTTTGGGGGACGCCTCATCCCGAAAATTCCCCTTAAACCAATGACAATACGGGGTTTAAATAAATGGTATTTGAGAGAAGAGTACGATGCTGATACTTTTTTCAGAGCCAAAAGTCTGGGGGACCACTCGACCTCGATAACATCCCTACATCGGACATCATGAGAATATCGGGTTGAAATAAAATCTTTTAAGAATAGCTGTGGGATTCAGATATAAGCAATTATATCGTTACACTGTTAGTCAAGCGATATAGATATACTATTTTGGATGATTGGATACTGCTAGATCGCCTGGAAGTGTCAAAACGTTCAAGAGTTTATACAGTTCAATTAAATGAAAATGTGCTGAATATTCGAGCAGTCACAAACAAAACAATGGGATGTAATATAACTCTTTCTACCAGGCTCGCGCAGTCTAAGTCGGACAAAATTTATTTAACTCCGAACAAAAAGAAAAACAAGTAAAAATGTGCTAAGTTCGGCCAGGCCGAAACTTGGAAACCCACCACTATAGATTCGGCTAATAAATTAAGTTGTTGGCATAATTTTATTTTACAGACCAAACTTTTGTCAAACCAGCAAATATTGAGGCTTCTAGTAACCGAACAAGGATGATCGAGAGAGAGGTTTACATAGGTGCTATATCAGGTTATAGACAGATTTTGGCCGTACTTGGCACAGTTGTTGGAAGTCGTATCAGAACAATACGTGCAAAATTTCAAATCGGACAAAAATTGCGGCTTCCAGGGGCTCAAGAAGTTAAATCGGGATATCGGTCTATATGGGAGCTATATCAGTTTAAAGAACGATTTGGGCCGTACTTGGAAGTCATAACAGAACACTTTTCTCAAAATTTCAGCCAAATCGGACAAAAATTGCGGCTTCCAGGGGCTCAAGAATCCAAATCGGGAATCGGTTTACGTGGAAGCTACATCTAAATCTGAAATGATATAATCCAATTGCAATCCCCTATGATCTACATCGACATTAAGTCTCTGTCTCTATTTCGACAGACGGACGATCGGACAGACATGGCTAGATAAATTCAGAACGACAAAACAATCAATAATATATGTACTTTATGGGGTCTAAGGCAAATAACTCGAGGTGTTACAAACGGAATGACTAGATTAGTGTACCCCCATTCTATGGTGGTGGGTATAAAAAAATGTTTTCAACAAAAAATATTTCGAACAATTTTGCAATTCAAACAAGTAAAAGCGTGATAAGTTCGGCCGGTCCGAATCTTGCGAACCAACCAACATGGATTCTGCTAAAAATTTATACAAAATAAATTTAGTTGAAGGGCATAATATTATTCGACACTAATTGAACCGCGTCCGCTCCGCTGCGCTTTCTTTTACTTTATATGGAGCAAAATTTTCCTTTAAATATTTATTTTTGACAATTGAAGAGCTTTTAGTGAAATACCATGCTACGAAAATAGTATATCGTTTGACTAATAGTTTAACAATATAAATGCCTTTATCTGAATACCATATGATTTTTATTGGGCTACGAATTTAAGTTTGGATGTAAGGTGCACTTCATTCTTAAAATACTTTATTTCAGCCCGATATTCTCATGATGTCTAACACTTCGCCCTGAAAAAACATCAGCATCTTGCTCTTCTCTCAAATACCATTTATTTAAACCCCTATAAGGAACCAACAAACAAACCTACAAACAAACACAAATTGATTTTTATACCCTCCACCATAAGATGGGGGGTATACTAATTTCGTCATTCTGATTGTAACTACTCGAAAGATTCGTCTGAGACCCCATAAAGTATATATATTCTTGATCGTCGTTAAATTTTATGTCGATCTAGCCATGTCCGTCCGTCCGTCTGTCTGTCGAAAGCACGCTAACTTCCGAAGGAGTAAAGCTAGCCGCTTGAAATTTTGCACAAAAACTTCTTATTAGTGTAGGTCGGTTGGTATTGTAAATGGGCCATATCGGTCCATGTTTTGATATAACTGCCATATAAACCGATCTTGGGTCTTGACTCTTTGAGCCTCTAGAGTGCGCAATTCTTCTCCGATTGGGATAAAGTTGTGCACGACGTGTTTTGTCATGATATCCAACAACTGTGCCAAGTATGGTTCAAATCGGTCCATAACCTGATATAGCTGCCATATAAACCGATCTTGGGTCTTGACTTCTTGAGCCACTAGAGTGCGCAATTCTTATCCGATTGGGATGAAATTTTGCACGACGTGTTTTGTTATGATATCCAACAACTGTGCCAAGTATGGTTCAAATCGGTTCATAACCTGATATAGCCGCCATATAAACCGATCTTGGGTCTTGACTTCTTGAGCCTCTAGAGTGCGCAATTCTTATCCGATTGGAATGAAATTTTGCACGACGTGTTTTGTAACGATATCCAACAACTGTGCCAAGTATGGTTCAAATCGGTTCATAACCTTATATAGCTGTCATATAAACCGATCTTGGGTCTTGACTTCTTGAGCCTCTAGAGGGCGCAATTCTTATCCAATTTGAATGAATTTGGCACGTAGTATTTTGTTATGATATCCAACAACTGTGCCAAATATGGTTCAAATCGGTTCACAACCTGATATAGCTGTCATATAAACAGATCTGGGGACTTGACTTCTTGAGCTTCTAGAGGGCTCAATTTCTATCCGAACCTGATATAGCCGCCATATAAACCGATCTGGGATCTTGACTTCTTGAGCCTCTAGAGGTCGCAATTATTATCCGATTTGCCTGAAATTTTGTACGACGGATTCTCTCATGACCATTAACATACGTGTTTATTATGGTCTGAATTGGTCTATAGGCCAATACAGCTCCCATATAAATCGTGTAGGTAATCGTGTTGCTATTAGTGTAGGTCAGTTGGGATTTTAAATGGTCATATTGGTCTATGTTTTGATATAGCTGCCATATAAAACAATTTTGGATCTTGACCTCTTGAGCCCTCTTTTGTATAAGGTATTTTGTTATGACTGACCGGTTTAAAACCTGATGTAGCTCCTATATAAAACGATCTCCTAATTTGACTCTCTGAGCCTCTAGAGGGCGCAATTCTTATGCGATTTGGCTAAAAACTATTTTAACGACTTCTCCTACGACCTTCCACAAGCGTGCCAAATATGGTCTGAATGGATCCATAACCTGATATAGCTCCCATATGAACCGATCTCCCGATTTTAATTCTAAAGCCACTATAGGGCTCAATTCTTATCCAATTTTTGTTATCATTTTGCGTAATGACATCTACTATGGTCTCCAACAGCCAAACCAAGCATGTTCCGAATTGGTTGGTAACCTGAAATAGCTCCATGTAAGATTCGGCGCAGCCGAACTTTTCCTCTTTTACTTGTTGTCACTCGATTCGTTCGCCAAGTCATTGAAAACAGCTATTTTCCCTTTATAAAATCAGCTGTTTTCAATGACTTGGCGAACGAATCGGGTGACAAAGCGAAAAATAATGAGTGCTTATTGGCAAGCCACTTGGGCTCGACTATAAAAAGGAGGCTTCTTATCTGTCAGCTAAATTTTCAATCAAACCCGCTCCACTGAACTTTCGCTTTCAAGAGGTAGAAAATGTCACCTCTATAATGTAACCTACTCTCCAATAGCCCTGATTCTGTGTACATTCGTTGATCCTTCCCTTCTAACATTTTAACACAAACTTCGATATTCGCACTCTACTAAATAAATTTTTATCTATGGCAAAGATAGCTATAAACGACTGAGAATTTTACATTTCTTCCATCTGTTAGCTTTTTTGAACATATGTTATGAGTCTATAGATTTCCTTTGTCTATGCTGCTACTCGCTTGGAGCGGCTTAGTGCATATAATATTCATCATGATGTGGTGTTGAATAGTCATAATTTCATCTACTTTAAATCAAATCAAATTGCCATATTAAACGATACTCAGCGGTAAAGAACTGATATGACCGTCTTTATATTAGGTGCGGTGGCGACAGTTCTTAGATATATGAGCAGAATAAAGATGTCATATTCGCAGTCCACAACACTATACTTTGAATTTAACCCCATATTGTCATAATTGGTGTATACAGCCGTTTGGTGGCGGGCGCCTCACTCCATCTGCCACTTGAGCACAAATTTGAATGACGCACTCCACTTAAAAATATCTATTACTTGATCCCCCATTTTTTGATGGGGAGGTAAAGCATCACCTAGATTCTTGGACACAAAGTTTAATATCATATTAGTAATCTGCTACCAAATGTCTTTAATTTGAGGCTCATCTAGCAAGGATCGAATTATATTTCCATTTGAGGGTGAGCGACCCCCAATTACTTAGACCTCATTTGTTATGTCATATTTGTAGTCTAGTCCCGAATACCTCTTTGGGGAGTTTTTGAAGACCCCTCGCATACTTCATCCCAATTTTTAATACCATATTCGTATTCTACTCTCCAATACCTTTCAATACCTGTCCTTATCGGTCCACTTTTGATTTTAGGTGGTGTTTTTGGCGTAACGGGGGAGGGTCCGCCCCTTCCAATATCAACCATCTAAAAAACCTTCTCCTCCTTCCCGACCACTTTCGCAATCTACTCCCAAATACCTTTCATTCGAGTCCCATATTATCATTCTGTCAAACTAGAAAAAATTAAAGCTTCTAGGAACCGAACAAGCAAAATTTCAGCCAAATCGGACAAAAATTGCTGCTTCCAGGGACTCAAGAAGTCAAGTAGGGACATCGGCTTATATGGGGGCTACATCAGATTATAGACCGATTTAGACCGTACTTGGCACAGTTATTGGAAGTCATAACAGAACAATAAGTGCAAAATTTCAGGCAAATTGGATACAAAATGTGGCTTGTTAGGACTCAAGAAGTCAAATCGGGAGGCCGGTTTATAAGGGAGCTATATCAGGTTATAGAAAGGTTTAGACGGTAATTGGCACAGTTGTTGAAAGTTATAACAGAACAATACATGCAAAATTTCAGTTTAACACAAACTTGGATATTCGCACTCTACTAAATAAATTTTTATCTATAGCAAAGATAGCCACTTAAACTATCTGAAACACCTACCTTAGGGTGGGAAATTTACAAAATAATAAAGCAAACAACCGCAACGAAATTCCTGTACTTTAGTTTTCTTTATTTTACGGACCGATAGGTTGTCATAAAAAGATAAATCCTGCATGATCAATTTTACTACTCTGCCTTCTCTCTGTTCGTGGTGGCGTCTTCATTCAGCTAGCTCTTTGAGTTCGACCGCTATCGAGATGTCGACAGACGGACGAACGGACATGGCTAGATGGACTCAGAACGTCGAGACGATCAATAATATGATTAGATTCGTATACCCCCATCCTACGGTGTGGGTATAATAGTAAAACAAATGAAATACGCAAAAGAACGTTTTTCTTGATTTGCGAATATATGTGAAACTAATAAAATTATTCTTTTCTACCTTGTAAAAATCTGAGCAGTCAAAAAACTACTTTGAAATTTCATGTTTTTACAGCCTCATGATAAAAAAATTACAAATTGCTAAAACTGCTTCAGTCAAATGATGAGTCAATGAAGCACCTATGTGTAACAAATTTTTTTCGGATATTTAAGTCGGTTTGAAGAAAATTGTTTTAGTAGGACTTTTCTCTTCAATAAGTTCTTTGCCATTAGCAAATAAAAGCGGTTTCCCAAACCATTGGTTTACCAACTCCAGAGCGAAGTAACGAAATTGAATGAAACTTTATAAGCATGGCAGGGCATATGATTTAAGCAACGATTGTTGTATTCTTTGACAAATGGCAATTAGCAGTATATCATCAGCTGCAACTTCTATGGGCGAGCGAGCATCACCTTCTACTTTCACTTCCATTTGCTCACTCTCACCCACGTTTCTTGCCGTGCCAAAAAGGCAAAACCAAAAATAAAGACTTTTCTTATCCTTTATCCACCTATCCATCCAACCACCCATTCATTCATTCTCTTATCATAGATGAAATGTTGTTATTCATAATAGCACTGTTTGCCTTTTTCGTGAGTGCACATTGGAAGGCGGGAGTAGAGTTTTAATGTGCCAATAGTGTAGTCAGATGGAAAGCCAGTGAGGACGGACGGAAATAAATTCGATTCGTACAATGTCGTCTCGGCACATTTGAGCATATTTCATTTAAACTTGGAGCAATTTAAGAAACTTTTTATGGGTGTTTCGATGTGAGTGATTGAAGGGGATAAGAGTGGGGTTGGCTTGGAAGGATTCTTTTGCTTTGGTTTTGCAAAAAGGCTCATTTCTTAAGGCTTCTGCTACTACTACTTACAGTAAGCCGCAAAACTCAAATTTAGAACATAACAAAGTACCACAAAAGCCATTATGCCATGTACGTGTATATGGCCCCCAAACTGCGAAAAGAAAACAGCCCATAAACTGTTGTTAAACTAACGTAAAAACGCCGAAAATAACTTACAACAATATTCTGCTTTCTGTTTTGACAGCTTAATTATAAAACTTTTCTCATGCCTCCATGGACGTCTGCCTGCTATGCTCTGCGTCCCACGCCAGCTGTAATCTAATGGGGCTCTTCGTTTAAGATGAATGGTTGAAGTTGTTCGGGTTGGTTGGGTCGGTTGCGCTGATTAGCCCGTTAACAGAACGACGGTCTAGTGGCATAGTTGCCTTGGTCCGTTTTCTCAATGGATGGATGGATGGATGAGTGTTTGTTGTTGGAATGTGTGCTAATTAAAATCCTTTAGTTTGCCATGGAAGCACAACAGTCTCGGCAAAAAGTCAGACTCATAAAATGTTGATGCACGAAATAAATAATAAGGTTACATTTTATTGCGTTGCCAGATGAATATTTAACTGTTCGACGATTTACCATAAGATGGGTCGGAAAAATACAGAGAATGCATGCGGAAGACGAGCTCCCACCCGTACCGCACAGGATATTTACTAGTGCTCCTGACATCAAATGGTGGCGTAACCATTTGTCAGTAGCTTTACCTTCCGAAATTCACCAGCTATTTTTTGTGAATATGTATTTCAGTCATGTTAGTGGGACAAATACGAACTTTCCGAAATCTCGTCGCAAATCTATATTTGCTCCAAGTGTAATATCTTGTTTGCACTTAGATGTTTCCCAAATATTTTCAGTGTGAGCAAATCTACTTATTTGAGGAGATTTGCAGCAAAATACCATCAAAACTCAAATACAGCACTGCGATTTGATTTTTTAAACTTTTATTAAAACTCCAAATGTAAACAATATAAGAGGAACTTGATCATCTCGACAGTCTAGGTACCAGCTTAAAAATGTTTTAAGAACAATCTCTTTTCGAAAAGTAATTTTAGGATGTACCGAAACAGTTTTTGGTTTTCCAATAATTGTAGATAATTATTTTGCATCTGTAGTTATGAGTTTGTATCCAAAAGTGTTACCGATCTATTCTGTACGTTTACAAACTGCGCCCTATTTGGTGCGGGGGTCTGAAGTTAGAGTAAAATATTTTCAATTTTCTAACCTTTATGAAAACGTTTCTTTTGGTAATGGGGCGAAGTTATATCACACTTAAAGAAACAGAACACCCTTACAAATAATATTCTCACTTTTGTTATTTTAAAAGTAAAGATTCTCAGTTTAAAAAATCGATTTTTCAAAAAAAAAAAAAAAAAGAAAATTTAACTGAAAGATCTCCATAAAGAAGTAATAACTAAGTCAGCGATCGAAATTAACCTTAAAATTATTTTTATACCCTCCACCATAAGATGGGGGGTATACTAATTTCGTCATTCTGTTTGTAACTACTCGAAATATTCGTCTGAGACCGCATAAAGTATATATAATCTTGATCGTCGTGAAATTTTATGTCGATCTAGCCATGTCCGTCCGTCTGTCCGTCCGTCCGTCCGTCCGTCCGTCCGTCTGTCCGTCCGTCCGTCCGTCCGTCCGTCCGTCCGTCCGTCCGTCCGTCCGTCCGTCCGTCCGTCCGTCCGTCTGTCTGTCGAAAGCACGCTAACTTCCGAAGGAGTAAAGCTAGCCGCTTGAAATTTTGCACAAATACTTCTTATTGGTGTAGGTCGGTTGGTATTGTAAATGGGCCATATCGGTCCATGTTTTGATATAGCTGCCATATAAACCGATCTTGGGTCTTGACTTCTTGAGCCTCTAGCGTGCGCAATTCTTATCCGATTGGCACGAAATTTTGCACGACGTGTTTTGTTATGATGGCCAACAACTGTGCCAAGTATGGTTCAAATCGGTCCATAATCTGATATAGCTGCCATATAAACCGATCTTGGGTTTTGACTTCTTGAGCCTCTAGAGTCCCCAATTCTTATCCGATTTGAATGAATTTTGGCACGACGTGTTCTGTTATGATATCCAACAACTGTGCTAAATATGGTTCAAATCGGTCCATAATCTGATATAGCTGCCATATAAACCGATCTTGGGTCTTAAATTCTTGAGCCTCTAGAGTGCGCAATTCTTATCCGGTTGGGATGAAATTTTGCACGACGTGTTTTGTTATGATAATCAACAACTGTGCCAAGTATGGTCCTAATCGGTCCATAACCTGATATAGCTGCCATATAAACCGATCTTGGGTCTTGACTTCTTAAGCCTCTAGAGTGCGCAATTCTTATCCGATTATAATGAAATTTTGCACGACGTGTTTTGTTATGATATTCAACAACTGTGCCAAGTATGGTCCTAATCGGTCCATAACCTGATATAGCTGCCATATAAACCGATCTTGGGTCTTGACTTCTTAAGCCTCTAAAGTGCGCAATTCTTATCAGATTGGAATGAAATTTTGGACGACATGTTTTTTTTATGATATCCAACAAGTGTGCCAAAAATGGTTCAAATCGGCTCATAAACTGATATAGCTGTCATATGAACAGATCTGGGGACTTGACTTCTTGAGCTTCTAGAGGGCGCAATTCCTACCTGATTTGGCTGAAATTTTGCATGACGTATTTTATTATACCCTCCACCATAAGATGGGGGGTATACTAATTTCGTCATTCTGTTTGTAACTACTCGAAATATTCGTCTGAGACCCCATAAAGTATATATAATCTTGATCGTCGTGAAATTTTATGTCGATCTAGCCATGTCCGTCCGTCTGTCCGTCCGTCCGTCCGTCCGTCCGTCCGTCCGTCCGTCCGTCCGTCCGTCCGTCCGTCCGTCCGTCCGTCCGTCCGTCCGTCCGTCCGTCCGTCCGTCCGTCCGTCCGTCCGTCTGTCTGTCCGTCCGTCCGTCTGTCTGTCGAAAGCACGCTAACTTCCGAAGGAGTAAAGCTAGCCGCTTGAAATTTTGCACAAATACTTCTTATTAGTGTAGGTCGGTTGGTATTGTAAATGGGCCATATCGGTCCATGTTTTGATATAGCTGCCATATAAACCGATCTTGGGTCTTGACTTCTTGAGCCTCTAGCGTGCGCAATTCTTATCCGATTGGCACGAAATTTTGCACGACGTGTTTTGTTGTGATGGCCAACAACTGTGCCAAGTATGGTTGAAATCGGTCCATAATCTGATATAGCTGCCATATAAACCGATCTTGGGTTTTGACTTCTTGAGCCTCTAGAGTGCCCAGTTCTTATCCGATTTGAATGAATTTTGGCACGACGTGTTCTGTTATGATATCCAACAACTGTGCTAAATATGGTTCAAATCGGTCCATAATCTGATATAGCTGCCATATAAACCGATCTTGGGTCTTAAATTCTTGAGCCTCTAGAGTGCGCAATTCTTATCCGATTGGGATGAAATTTTGCACGACGTGTTTTGTTATGATATTCAACAACTGTGCCAAGTATGGTCCTAATCGGTCCATAACCTGATATAGCTGCCATATAAACCGATCTTGGGTCTTGACTTCTTAAGCCTCTAGAGTGCGCAATTCTTATCCGATTATAATGAAATTTTGCACGACGTGTTTTGTTATGATATTCAACAACTGTGCCAAGTATGGTCCTAATCGGTCCATAACCTGATATAGCTGCCATATAAACCGATCTTGGGTCTTGACTTCTTAAGCCTCTAAAGTGCGCAATTCTTATCAGATTGGAATGAAATTTTGGACGACATGTTTTTTTTTATGATATCCAACAAGTGTGCCAAAAATGGTTCAAATCGGCTCATAAACTGATATAGCTGTCATATGAACAGATCTGGGGACTTGACTTCTTGAGCTTCTAGAGGGCGCAATTCCTACCTGATTTGGCTGAAATTTTGCATGACGTATTTTATTTTTTCTTTTTTCTTTCAACCACTGTGTCAAATAAGGTTTAAATCGGTTCATAACCTGATATAGCTGCCATATAAACCGATCTGGGATCTTGACTTCTTAAGCCTTTAGAGGTCGCAATTATTATCCGATTTGCCTGAAAATTTGTACAACGGATCCTCTCTTGACCATCAACATATGTTTATTATGGTCTGAATCGGTAAATAGCCCGATACAGCTCTCATATAAATCGATCTCTCTATTTTACTTCTTGAGCCCCCAAAGGGCGCAATTCTTATTCGAATTGGCTGACATTTTACACAGGTTTCCAGCATATAATTTAATTGTGGTCCAAACCGGACCATATCTTGATATCGCTCTAAAAGCAAAGCAATCTTTTCTTATATGCCTTTTTGCCTAAGAAGAGATGCCGGGAAAAGAACTCGACAAATGCGATCCATGGTGGAGGGTATATAAGATTCGGCCCGGTCGAACTTAGCACGCTTTTACTTGTTATACCCTCCACCATAAGATGGGGGGTATACTAATTTCGTCATTCTGATTGTAACTACTCGAAATATTCGTCTGCGACCGCATAAAGTATATATATTCTTGATCGTCGTGAAATTGTATGTCGATCTAGCCATGTCCGTCCGTCCGTCTGTCTGTCGAAAGCACGCTAACTTCCGAAGGAGTAAAGCTAGCCGCTTGAAATTTTGCACAAATACTTCTTATTAGTGTAGGTCGGTTGGTATTGTAAATGGGCCATATCGGTCCATGTTTTGATATAGCTGCCATATAAACCGATCTTGGGTCTTGACTTCTTGAGCCTCTAGAGTGCGCAATTCTTATCCGATTGGGATGAAATTTTGCACGACGTGTTTTGTTATGATATCCAACAAGTGTGCCAAGTATGGTTCAAATCGGTTCATAACCTGATATAGCTGCCATATAAACCGATCTTGGGTCTTGACTTCTTGAGCCTCTAGAATGCGCAATTCTTATCCGATTGGAAGGAAATTTTGCACGACGTGTTCTGTTATGATATCCAACAACAGTGCCAAGTATGGTTCAAATCGGTCCATAACCTTATATAGCTGTCATATAAACCGATCTTGGGTCTTGACTTCTTGAGCCTCTGGAGGGCGCAATTCTTATCCAATTTGAATGAAATTTTGCACGACGTGTTTCGTTATTATATCCAACAACTGTGCCAAGTATGGTTCAAACCGGTCCATAACCTGATATAGCTGCCATATAAACCGATCTTGGGTCTTGACTTCTTGAGCCTCTAGAATGCGCAATTCTTATCCGATTGGAATGAAATTTTGCACGACGTGTTTTGTTATGATATCCAACAAGTGTGCCAAGTATGGTTCAAATCGGTCAATAACCTGATGTAGCTGTCATATAAACCGATCTTGGTCTTGATTTTTGAGCCTCTAGAGTGCGCAATTCTTATCCGATCAGAATGAAATTTTGCACGACGTGTTTTGTTATGGTATCCAACAACTGTGCCAAGTATGGTTCAAATCGGCCCATAACCTGATATAGCTGCCATATAAACCAATCGTGGGGTCTTGACTTCTTGAGCCTCTAGAGTCCCCAATTCTTATCCGAATGGAATGGAATTTCGCACGACGTGTTTTGTTATGATACCCAACAACTATGCCAAGTATGGTTGAAATCGGTCAATAACCTGATATAGCTGCCATATAAACCGATCTTGGGTCTTGACTTCTTGAGCCTCTAGAGGGAACAATTCTTATCCGATTTGAATGAATTTTTGCCCGAAGTATTTCGTTATGACATCCAACTACTGTGCCAAGTATGGTTGAAATCGGTCCATAACCTGATATAGCTGTCATACAAACAGATCTGGGGATTTGACTTCTTGAGCTTTTAGAGGGCGCAATTCCTATCCGATTTGGCTGAAATTTTCCATGACGTATTTTATTTTTACTTCCAACAACTGTGTCAAATAAGGTTCAAATCGGTTCATAACCTGATATAGCTTCCATGTAAACCGATCTGGGATCTTGACTTCTTGACCCCTAGAGGTCGCAATTATTATCCGATATGCCTGAAATTTTGTACGATGGATCCTCTTATGACCATCAAAAAAAGTGTTTATTATGGTCTGAATCGGTCTATAGCCCGATACAGACCCCATATAAATCGTTCTCTCTATTTTACTTCGTGAGCCCCAATGGGCGCAATTCTTATACGAATTGGCTGAAATTTTACACAGGTCTCCAACATATAATTTAATTGTGGTCCGAACCGGACCATATCTTGATATCGTTTTAATAGCAGAGCAACTCTTTTCTTATATCCTTTTCTGCCTAAGAAGAGATGCCGGGAAAAGAACTCGACAAATGCGATCCATGGTGGAGGGTATATAAGATTCGGCCCGGCCGAACTTAGCACGCTTTTACTTGTTATACCCTCCATCATAAGATGGGGTGTATACTAATTTCGTCATTCTGATTGTAACTACTCGAAATATTCGTCTGCGACCGCATAAAGTATATATATTCTTGATCGTCGTGAAATTTTATGTCGATCTAGCCATGTCCGTCCGTCTGTCCGTCCGTCCGTCTGTCTGTCGAAAGCACGCTAACTTCCGAAGGAGTAAAGCTAGCCGCTTGAAATTTTGCACAAATACTTCTTATTAGTGTAGGTCAGTTGGTATTGTAAATGGGCCATATCGGTCCATGTTTTGATATAGCTGCCATATAAACCGATCTTGGTTCTTGACTTCTTGAGCCTCTAGAGTGCGCAATTCTTATCCGATTGGGATGAAATTTTGCACGACGTGTTTTGTTATGATATCCAACAAGTGTGCCAAGTATGGTTCAAATCGGTCAATAACCTGATATAGCTGCCATATAAACCGATCTTGGGTCTTGATTTCTTGAGCCTCTAGAATGCGCAATTCTTATCCGATTGGAAGGAAATTTTGCACGACGTGTTCTGTTATGATATCCAACAACAGTGCTAAGTATGGTTCAAATCGGTATATAACCTTATATAGCTGTCATATAAACCGATCTTGGGTCTTGACTTCTTGAGCCTCTAGAGGGCGCAATTCTTATCCAATTTGAATGAAATTTTGCACGACGTGTTTCGTTATTATATCCAACAACTGTGCCAAGTATGGTTCAAATCGGCCCATAACCTGATATAGCTGCCATATAAACCGATCTTGGGTCTTGACTTCTTGAGCCTCTAGAATGCGCAATTCTTATCCGATTGGAATGAAATTTTGCACGACGTGTTTTGTTAGGATATCCAACAAGTGTACCAAGTATGGTTCAAATCGGTCAATAACCTGATGTAGCTGTCATATAAACCGATCTTGGTCTTGACTTCTTGAGCCTCTAGAGGGCGCAATTCTTATCCGATTTGAATGAAGTTTTGTAGTAGTTTGTTATGATATCCAATAACTGTACCAAGTATGGTTCAAATCGGTTTATAACCTGATATAGCTGTCATAGAAACAGATCTGGGGTCTTAAATCTTGAGCTTCTAGAGGGCGCAATTCCTATCCGATTTGGCTGAAATTTTGCATGACGTATTTTATTCTTACTTTCAACAACTGTGTCAAATAAGGTTCAAATCGGTTCTTAACCTGATATAGCTGTCATATAATCCGATCTGGGATCTTGACTTCTTGAGCCTCTAGAGGTCGCACTTATTATCCGATTTGCCTGAAATTTTGTTCGACGGATTCTCTCATGACCATCAACATTCGTGTGTATTATGGTCTGAATCGGTCTATAGCCCGAAACAGCTCCCATATAAATCGATCTCTCTATTTTACTTCTTGGCTGAAATTTTACACAGATCTCCAACATATAATTTAATTGTGGTCCAAACCGGACCATATATTGATATCGCTCTAAAAGCAGAGCAAATCTTTCCTTATATCCGGTTTTGCCTAAGAAGAGATGCCGGGAAAAGAACTCGACAAATACGGTCCATGGTGGATGGTATAAAAGATTCGGCCGGGCTGAACTTTGCACGCTTTTACTTGTTCTTTATTCAAAGGACCGATAGGCTGCCATAACAAAAATAAATGCTGTATGATTAATTTTGACCACTCTGCAATCTCTCTGTTTATGTTGGCTTCTCCAAATTATCGCCATCTACTGGCTGTTTTCAATTGGAACAATTTAATCCAGTTGGATCAACTTACTCTTGAATAACTTTAATTTACTCTTGAATAACTTTAATTTAAGTCCCATATTGTCCCGATCGATCCACGTTTGTATTTGAGTCGTACTTTTACGGTAAAGGGGAGGGTCCGCACCACTTGCGATATCAAACAAGTAAAAGCGTGCTAAGTTCGACCGGGCCGAATCTTATATACCCTCCACCATGGATCGCATTTGTCGAGTTCTTTTCCCGGCATCTCTTCTTAGGCAAAAAGGCATATAAGAAAAGATTGCTTTGCTTTTAGAGCGATATCAAGATATGGTCCGGTTTGGACCACAATTAAATTATATGCTGGAAACCTGTGTAAAATGTCAGCCAATTCGAATAAGAATTGCGCCCTTTGGGGGCTCAAGAAGTAAAATAGAGAGATCGATTTATATGAGAGCTGTATCGGGCTATTTACCGATTCAGACCATAATAAACATATGTTGATGGTCAAGAGAGGATCCGTTGTACAAATTTTCAGGCAAATCGGATAATAATTGCGACCTCTAAAGGCTTAAGAAGTCAAGATCCCAGATCGGTTTATATGGCAGCTATATCAGGTTATGAACCGATTTAAACCTTATTTGACACAGTGGTTGAAAGAAAAAAGAAAAAATAAAATACGTCATGCAAAATTTCAGCCAAATCAGGTAGGAATTGCGCCCTCTAGAAGCTCAAGAAGTCAAGTCCCCAGATCTGTTCATATGACAGCTATATCAGTTTATGAGCCGATTTGAACCATTTTTGGCACACTTGTTGGATATCATAAAAAAAAACATGTCGTCCAAAATTTCATTCCAATCTGATAAGAATTGCGCACTTTAGAGGCTTAAGAAGTCAAGACCCAAGATCGGTTTATATGGCAGCTATATCAGGTTATGGACCGATTAGGACCATACTTGGCACAGTTGTTGAATATCATAACAAAACACGTCGTGCAAAATTTCATTATAATCGGATAAGAATTGCGCACTCTAGAGGCTTAAGAAGTCAAGACCCAAGATCGGTTTATATGGCAGCTATATCAGGTTATGGACCGATTAGGACCATACTTGGCACAGTTGTTGAATATCATAACAAAACACGTCGTGCAAAATTTCATCCCAATCGGATAAGAATTGCGCACTCTAGAGGCTCAAGAATTTAAGACCCAAGATCGGTTTATATGGCAGCTATATCAGATTATGGACCGATTTGAACCATATTTAGCACAGTTGTTGGATATCATAACAGAACACGTCGTGCCAAAATTCATTCAAATCGGATAAGAATTGGGCACTCTAGAGGCTCAAGAAGTCAAAACCCAAGATCGGTTTATATGGCAGCTATATCAGATTATGGACCGATTTCAACCATACTTGGCACAGTTGTTGGCCATCATAGCAAAACACGTCGTGCAAAATTTCGTGCCAATCGGATAAGAATTGCGCACGCTAGAGGCTCAAGAAGTCAAGACCCAAGATCGGTTTATATGGCAGCTATATCAAAACATGGACCGATATGGCCCATTTACAATACCAACCGACCTACACCAATAAAAAGTATTTGTGCAAAATTTCAAGCGGCTAGCTTTACTCCTTCGGAAGTTAGCGTGCTTTCGACAGACAGACGGACGGACGGACGGACGGACGGACGGACGGACAGACGGACGGACATGGCTAAATCGACATAAAATTTCACGACGATCAAGATTATATATACTTTATGGGGTTTCAGACGAATATTTCGAGTAGTTACAAACAGAATGACGAAATTAGTATACCCCCCATCTTATGGTGGAGGGTATAATAAAATACGTCATGCAAAATTTCAGCCAAATCAGGTAGGAATTGCGCCCTCTAGAAGCTCAAGAAGTCAAGTCCCCAGATCTGTTCATATGACAGCTATATCAGTTTATGAGCCGATTTGAACCATTTTTGGCACACTTGTTGGATATCATAAAAAAAACATGTCGTCCAAAATTTCATTCCAATCTGATAAGAATTGCGCACTTTAGAGGCTTAAGAAGTCAAGACCCAAGATCGGTTTATATGGCAGCTATATCAGGTTATGGACCGATTAGGACCATACTTGGCACAGTTGTTGAATATCATAACAAAACACGTCGTGCAAAATTTCATTATAATCGGATAAGAATTGCGCACTCTAGAGGCTTAAGAAGTCAAGACCCAAGATCGGTTTATATGGCAGCTATATCAGGTTATGGACCAATTAGGACCATACTTGGCACAGTTGTTGAATATCATAACAAAACACGTCGTGCAAAATTTCATCCCAACCGGATAAGAATTGCGCACTCTAGAGGCTCAAGAATTTAAGACCCAAGATCGGTTTATATGGCAGCTATATCAGATTATGGACCGATTTGAACCATATTTAGCACAGTTGTTGGATATCATAACAGAACACGTCGTGCCAAAATTCATTCAAATCGGATAAGAATTGGGGACTCTAGAGGCTCAAGAAGTCAAAACCCAAGATCGGTTTATATGGCAGCTATATCAGATTATGGACCGATTTGAACCATACTTGGCACAGTTGTTGGCCATCATAACAAAACACGTCGTGCAAAATTTCGTGCCAATCGGATAAGAATTGCGCACGCTAGAGGCTCAAGAAGTCAAGACCCAAGATCGGTTTATATGGCAGCTATATCAAAACATGGACCGATATGGCCCATTTACAATACCAACCGACCTACACTAATAAGAAGTATTTGTGCAAAATTTCAAGCGGCTAGCTTTACTCCTTCGGAAGTTAGCGTGCTTTCGACAGACAGACGGACGGATCGTCTGATCGACATATGGCTAGATCGACATAAAATTTCACGACGATCAAGATTATATATACTTTATGCGGTCTCAGAGGAATATTTCGAGTAGTTACAAACAGAATGACGAAATTAGTATACCCCCCATCTTATGGTGGAGGGTATAAAAATTATAAATTTCAAAGAAATCGGATTAGCCGTTTTTGAGTCTATACGAAACAAACAAATTAATAAACTCACAAACAAACATACAAACAATTGGATATCTCAAATATATTTGCTACTCTTAAATACCTTATCGGTTCAGCCGATTTTGAGTCTATAAGCAAGATACATACAAACAAACAATCAAACACAAATTCATTTTTAAACCCACCATCATAGGAGGGGGTATACTAATCTAATCATTCCGTTTGGAACACCTCGAAATATTCGTCTAAGACCCCATAATGTATATACAATATATTCTTGATCATCTCGACGTTTTCATTCGAAATAGCCATGGCCGTCCGTCCGGATACTTAGTATTCAAACGGGCCATATCGGTTCAGATTTAGATATAGCTCCCATATAAACCGCTCTCCCGATTTGATTTCTTAAGCCCCTGGAAGCAACAATTTTCGTTTGATTTGGCTGAAATTTCGTACGTGGTGTTCTATTATGACTTCCAACAACTGTGCTTAGTATAGTCTTAATCGGTCTATACCCTGATATAGCTCCTATATACACCGATCTCCCGATTTGATTTCTTGAGCGCCTAGAAGCCGCAATTTTCATCCGATTTGGCTGAAACTTTGCTCAGAGTGTTCTGTTATGACTTCTAACAACTGCGTCAAGTACGATCCGAATCGGTCCATTACATGATATAGCTCCCATATAAACTGGTCTCCCGATTTGACTTCTTGAGCCCCTGGAAGCCACAATTTTTATCCGATTTGGCTGAAAACTTGCATGTAGTGTTTTGTTATTACTTACAACAATTGTGCCAAGTACGGTCTATAACCTGATATAGCTTCCATATAAACCGATCTCCCGATTTGACATCTTTAGACCCAGAAAGCCGCAATATTCGTCCGATTTAGTTAACATTTTGAACATTCGTTCTGTTATGACTTCCAACTACTATGCCAAGTACGGTAGAAAAAAATATAAACTTATGCCCTTCAACTAAACCTATTTTGTATAAAATTTTAGCAGAATCCATGGTGGTGTATTCCAAAGATCCGGGCCGGCCGAACTTAGCACGCTTTTACTTGTTATATATAAGACTTGCTGGACAGGGCATTCTCCGCTGCGCCTTCTTCCACTCTGTTGTTTTATCTGAGCCCTATATTGGAACGAACAGGAAATAAGTTCTGTTATGGGGTGTTGGTACGGCCTTTAAGATATTTCGCCCCAATGTGGATTTTAATTTATGGAATATTACCGCAAAGGAACTACCTGATCCATATATTCGTATATATTTCGATATGTGGCTGAGCATTCTTGCATTTCTTGTTATCACCCTACTAATATGTACATGACTGGTGTGGTATTTTGTATCTAAATTTAAAGAAAAAAAGATTATAGAAAGAGGCACATATTTATATTTGTATTTAATTTTTTTTTTCTGGCATCCCCTTTATAATTAAGAAGCACTCATTTTCAGCAGTAAGCCAGCTGCTCTTATAGCAGAACTACTGCTATAACAGCAGCAATATTCAGCAGACAGTGTTTGCTATTATTAGCACGCTTTATTCTATGAGTGTAGCTATCAAGTTTTTCAGGACAACGGCAACGTTCAGATTCACACTAATAATTTTTTTTTGTATTGGTTATCTACATTCGAAATCATATTTCAAAGCTACCACTTGGGATACTACATTCTTAGAGATCAGCAGGTCCTTCTGTGTCCATCCCAATCAGAGTGTAAAAATGATATATAATTTCATATTATTCATAATTCCTTTTTATACCCACCACCGAAGGATGGGAGTATATTCATTTTGTCATTCCATTTGCAACACATCGAAATATCCATTTCCGACCCTATAAAGTATATAAGTATATTCTTGATCAGTATATTCTTGATCAGTGTAAAAATCAAAGACCACCTAGACATGTCCGTCCATCTGTCTGTTGAAATCACGCTAGTCTTTAAAAATAGAGATATTGAGCCGAAAAACAGAATCTAAAGATTCTTTTTTTGTCCACAAACAGGTTAAGTTCGAAGATGGGCTATATCGGACTATATCTTGATACAACCCTCATATAGACCGATCCTCCGATTTAGGGTCTTGGGGCCATAAAAGCCACATTTATTATCCGATTTTGCTGAAATTTGTGACAGTGAGTTGCCTTAGGCCCTTCGACATCTTTCTTCAATTTGGCCCTGATCGGATCAGATTTGGATATAGCTGCCATATAGACAGATTCCTCGATTTAAGGTTTTGGGCCCATAAAAGGCGCATTTATTGTCCGATGTCGCCGAAATTTGGGACAGTGAGTTAAGTTAAGCCCCTTGTCATGCTTCTGCATTATGGCACAGATCGGTCCAGCCTTGGGTATAGCTGCCATATAGAACGATCTCTCGATTTAATGTTTTGGGCCCATAAAAGACGCATTTATTGTCCGATGTTGTTGAAATTTGGGACAGAGAGTTAGGTTAAGCCCCTCCACATATTTCTGCAATTTGGTCTAGATCGATTATGATTCGCATATAGCTGACATGTAGACCGATATCTCGATTTGGAGTCTTGGCCCCGAAAAGAGCGCATTTATAATCCAATTTTACTGAAATTTGACACATTGACTTATGTTCGGCTTTTTAACATCCATGTTGTATATGGTTCAGATCGGTTTATTTTTAGATATAGCTACTAAAAAGACCAAAATTTTGTTATACACCATTGAACAATGTCTTGTACTTTTTAATTTTTGGTCCAAATCGGATCATATTTCGATATAGGTGCTATATGACATAAGGTATGAAAGGTGGTTAAAATATATACCCGAGGTGGTGGGTATCCAAAGTTCGGCCCGGCCGAACTTAACGCCTTTTTACATGTTTTGGGTTGCTGTTATATGTTAGCTTGCAAGCCGAGTGCCCTTCAAAGGCAAATTTGTATTTTGGGTCGTTTAGATTCAAAATGAATTGTTGCAGGAAAATTGAATATGTACGGTCCAATGATGGCACCAGCCCATAAACTGCACCAAACAGTGATTTTTTCTGGATGCATTGGTAGCTCTTGCAATGCTTCTCGCTGATCTTTACTTCAAAATCCACAATGCTGCCCATTTACGTACCCATTGATCCAAAGATGGGCTTCGTCGTAAAATGGAAGAAGCGCGCGATAATCTTTCTTAACAGAGCACGCATTTTGATAATAAAATTCAATAATTAGCAAGTGTTGTTCGTTTGTAAGATGAATCATGGTTACATTATAGACTAAACTGAAGATGTCTGGCAGTGAAACAAAACACAAAATGTGCGTGAGCGATTTAAACCAGTGTTGCTAAAAAGATAATAGCTAAAAAATCATCCTTGAAAACACCGCCACGCCGAAGCAGTGTAGCAGCAAAGCACATACTCATTAGGTGGATGGTTTGTCATTCTGTTTGTAACTACCCGAAATATTCGTCTGAGACCCCATAAAGTATATATATATTCTTGATCGACGTGACATCTTATGTCGATCTAGCCATGTCCGTCCGTCTGTCTGTCGAAAGCACGCTAACTTCCGAAGGAGTAAAGCTAGCCGCTTGAAATTTTGCACAAATACTTCTTATTAGTGTAGGTCGGTTGGTATTGTAAATGGGCCATATCGGTCCATGTTTTGATATAGCTGTCATATAAACCGATCTTGGGTCTTGACTTCTTGAGCCTCTAGAGTGCGCAATTCTTACTAAATTAACAGATCTGGGGACTTGACTTCTTAAGCTTATAGAGGGCGCAATTCCTATCTGATTTGGCTGAAATTTTGCATGACGTTTTTTATTTTTTCTTTCAACAACTGTGTCAAATAAGGTTTAAATCGGTTCATAATTGATATAGCTGCCATATAAACCGATCTGGGATCTTGACTTCTTGAGCCTCTAGAGGTCGCAATTATTATCCGATTTGCCTGAAATTTTGTACGATGGATCCTCTCTTGACCATCAATATACGTGTTTATTATGATCTGAATCTGTTTATAGCCCGATACAGCTCCCATATAAATCAATCTCTCTATTTTACTTCTTGAGCCCCCAAAGGGCGCAATTCTTACTCGAATTGACTGACATTCTACACAGGTCTCCAACATATAATTTAATTGTGGTCTAAATCGGATCATATCTTTATATCGCTCTAATAGCAGAGCAAATCTTTTCTTATATCACTTTTTGCCTAAGAAGAGATGTGGGGAAAAGAACTCGACAAATGCGATCCATGGTGGAGGGTATATAAGATTCGGCCCGGCCGAACTTAGCAAGCTTTTACTTGTTTTAATCTTCCATTTCCAATGACTGTTACACCCTTCACCATAGGATGGGGGGTATACTAATTTCGTCATTCTGTTTGTATTTACTCGAAATATTCGTCTGAGACCCCATAAAGTATATATATTCTTGATTGTCGCCACATTTTATGTCGATCTAGCCATGTCCGTCCGTCCGTCTGTCGAAAGCACGCTAACTTCCGAAGGAGTAAAGCTAGCCGCTTAAAATTTTGCACAAATACTTCTTATTAGTGTAGGTCGGTTGGTATTGTAAATGGGCCACATCGGTCCATGTTTTGATATAGCTGCCCTATAAACCGATCCAGGGTCTTGACTCTTTGAGCCTCTAGAGTGCGCAATTCTTATCCGATTGGAATGAAATTTTGCTCGACGCGTTTTGTTGTGATATCCAATAACTGTGCCAAGTATGGTTGAAATCGGTCCATAACCTGATATAGCTGTCATATAAACCGATCTTGGTCTTGACATCTTGAGCCTCTAGGGTGTGCAATTCTTATCCGATTGGAATGAAATTTTGCACGACGTGTTTTGATATGATATCCAATAACTGTGCCAAGTATGGTTGAAATCGGTCCATAACCTGATATAGCTGTCATATAAACCGATCCAGGGTCTTGACTCTTTGAGCCTCTAGAGTGCGCAATTCTTATCCGATTGGGATGAAATTTTGCACGACATTTTTTGTTATGATATCCAACAACTTTGCCAAGTATGGTTCAAATCAGTTTATAACCTGATATAGCTGCCATATAAACCGATCTTGGGTCTTGACTTCTTGAGCCACAAGTGTGCGCAATTCTTATCCGATTGGAATGAAATTTTGCACGACGTGTTTTGTTATGATATCTAGTAACAGTGCCAAGTGTGGTTCAAATCGGTCCATAACCTGATATAGCTGCCATATAAACCGATCTTGGGTCTTGACTTCTTGAGCCTCTAGAGTCCGCAATTCCTATCCGATTTGGCTGAAATTTTGCATGACGTATTTAATTCTTACTTTCAACATCTGCGTCATATAAGGTTCAAATCGGTCCATAACCTGATATAGCTGCCATATAAACCGATCTTGGGCCTTGAATTCTTGAGCCTCTAGAGTGCGCAATTCTTATCCGATTGGGATGAAATTTTGCTCGACGTGTTTTGTTATGATATCCAACAACTTTGCCAAGTATGGATCAAATCGGTTCATAACCTGCTATAGCTGTCATATAAACAAATCTCGGGACTTGACTTCTTGAACCTTTAGAGGTCGCAATTATTATCCGATTTGCCTGAAATTTTGTACGACGGATTTTCTCATGACCATCAACATACATGTTTATTATGGTCTGAATCGGTCTATAGCCCGATACAGCCCCTATATAAATCGATCTCTCTATTTTACTTCTTGAGCCCCCAAAGGGCGCAATTGTTATTCGAATTGGCTGACATTTTACACAGGTCTCCAACATATTATTTAATTGTGGTCCAAACCAGACTATATCATGAAATCGCTCTAATAGCAGAGCAAATCTTTTCTTATATCCTTTTTTTGCCTAAGAAGAGATGCCGGGAAAAGAACTCGACAAATGCGATCCATAGTGGAGGGTATATAAGATTCGGCCCGGCCGAACTTAGCACGCTTTTACTTGTTTGTATTACGTTGTGCTCCAAAACCCACCAGGGTGGGTCAACTATATAATTTGTAAAATCACTTATACGTTTTCGCCTATTGTGATACCACAGAAAAAGGAGAAGGAAGATGCCTTCTAGTTCCTATCGCTCAACCATCCAGATAGCTGTAAAAATACCAACAACTTGCGAATGTTCGCATCCGCTAAATTAGACAAGTTCTCCAAGAAATAAGAACCTAAAGTGGATCACCCTCTGACTGCCAGTGTGGGACACACATACAGCAGATTTTCTATAGCCTCTTCTTCCTCGACATCCTCACAGGCAAAAGTCGTTACTTGCAGGGGCAGTTAAGAAAGCAGTGGAACTACTCTTCCTCAGGACTCCGGACACTTTCGGTGTGGACGATTCCTCCTTAGATGCTTTACTAGCTGCTGCTATCGAAGTACCTTTGACGTGCTCAAATTCTTCTTCGAATGTCATTTAAATCTACCGGAAATCGTTTTATGATGAATGCTAACTAATTTCGTATAATAGAAATCTCACTTGTCTGAAAAGATTTTCTAGTTTAAGAAGTTTTCAAAATGTTCATACCCACCACCGAAGGATGGGGGTATATTAATTTTGTCATTCCGTTTGCAACACATCGAAATATTCATTTCCGACCCTATCTATACATATAAAAATGAATTTGTGTTTGTTTGTTTGTTTGTATGTTTGTTTGTTTGTGGGTTTGCAAATTTGTTTATTCCGTATAGACTCAAAAATGGCTAAACCGATTTCTTTGAAATTTTCACAGATTGTGGGGAGTGGTCCGGATGCAGCTATAGGCTATAACATTTTTTGATATTGCGTTGGGGGCGGACCCTCCCCCTTACCCCAAAAGTACCAGACAAAAATAAAAGTGAACACAAGTGGATTTGGATATGGGACTTATATTAAAGGTATTCAAGAGTAGAGTACAACTTCCAAATTAAAAATTGGGTCCAAGTAATTGTGGGGCCGCCCAATCCAAAAAACCCCCAAAAATAGGTTTATAGGACGATAATGACAAAATGGGAATCGAATGAAAGGTATTCGGGAGTAGATTACGAATATGGTCCGGAAGGAGCAATATTCTGTATAAGTTTTTGATATCGCAAGGGTGCGGATCCTCCTACGCACCCCAAAAGTACCAGCCAAAAATAAAAGTGGACCTATTGGGACAATATGGGACTTAAATTAAAGGTATTCAAGAGTATAGTACGATTTCCATATTAAAAATTGAGTCCAAGTAATTGGGGGCCGCCCCGACCCCAAAACAACCCAAATTGGTTTATTGGACGATAGTGACAATATGGGGCGCGACTAGATTACGAATATGGTCAGGAAGGAGGTATAGGCTATGTAATTTGTTGATGTTGGAGGGGGGCGGACCCTCCCCCGTTACCCCAAACACGTCACCCAAGATCAAAAGTTGACCGATAGGGACAATATGGGTATCAAATGAAAGATATTGGAGAGTAGAAAACGAATGTGGTTAAAAACTTGGGTTCAAGTATACGAGGAGTAGCCCAAGCCTGAAAACTGCTCCAAATAGACATATTGGACGTATATATCAATATAGGACTCAAATGAAAGGTATTCGGGAATAGACAACGAATATGACATAAAACACGAGGTCCAAGTAATTGATAGTCGCCCCATCCCCGATAAGCTCTCCAAATGGGAATACTACTCAACCATAGCTTGATGAAACTAAAACAAGTAAAAGCGTGCCAAGTTCGGCCGGGCCGAATCTTATATACCCTCCACCATGGATTGCATTTGTCGAGTTGTTTTCCCGGCATCTCTTCTTAGGCTAAAAGGGATATAAGAAAAGAGTTGCTCTGCTATTAAAACGATATCAAGATATGGTCCGGTTCGGACCACAATTAAATTATATGTTGGAGACCTGTGTAAAATTTCAGCCAATTCGTATAAGAATTGCGCCCATTGGGGCTCACGAAGTAAAATAGAGAGAACGATTTATATGGGATCTGTATCGGACTATAGACCGATGCAGACCATAATAAACACGTTTGTTGATGGTCATGAGAGGATCCATCGTACAAAATTTCAGGCATATCGGATAATAATTGCGACCTCTAGGGGTCAAGAAGTCAAGATCCCAAATCGGTTTATATGGCAGCTATTTAAGGTTATGAACCGATTTGAACCTTATTTGACACAGTTGTTGAAAGTAAAAATAAAATACGTCATGCAAAATTTCAGCCAAATTGGATAGGAATTGCGCCCTCTAGAAGCTCAAGAAGTCAAATCCCCAGATCTGTTTATATGACAGCTATATCAGGTTATGGACCGATTTGAACTATACTTGGCACAGTTGTTAGATATCATAGCAAAACACGTCATGCAAAATTTCATCCCAATCGGATAAGAATTGCGCACTCTAGAGGCTCAAGAAGTCAAGACCCAAGATCGGTTTATATGGCAGCTATATCAAAACATGGACCGATATGGCCCATTTACAATACTTGGCACAGTTGTTGGGTATCATAACGAAATACTTCGTGCAAAAATTCATTCAAATCGGATAAGAATTGTGCCCTCTAGAGGCTCAAGAAGTCAAGACCCAAGATCGGTTTATATGGTAGCTATATCAAGTTATGGACCGATTTGAACCATACTTGGCACAGTTGTTGGATATAATAACGAAACACGTCGTGCAAAATTTGATTCTGATCGGATAAGAATTGCGCACGCTAGAGGCTCAAGAAGTCAAGACCCAATACCGGTTTATATGGCAGCTATATCAGGTTATGAACCGATTTGAACCATACTTAACACAGTTGTTGGATATCATAGCAAAACACGACATGCAAAATTTCATCCCAATCGGATAGGAATTGCGCACTCTAGAGTCTCAAGAAATCAAGACCCAAGTTCGGTTTATATGGCAGCTTTATCAGGTTTAGACCGATTTAAACCATACTTGACACAGTTGTTGGGTATCATAACAAAACACGTCGTGCAAAATTTCATTTCAATCGGATAAGAATTGCGCACTCTAGAGGCTCAAGAAGTCAAGACCCAAGATCGGTTTATATGGCAGCTATATCAGGTTATGGACCGATTTGAACTATACTTGGCACAGTTGTTAGATATCATAGCAAAACACGTCATGCAAAATTTCATCCCAATCGGATAAGAATTGCGCACTCTAGAGGCTCAAGAAGTCAAGACCCAAGATCGGTTTATATGGCAGCTATATCAAAACATGGACCGATATGGCCCATTTACAATACCAACCGACCTACACTAATAAGAAGTATTTGTGCAAAATTTCAAGCGGCTAGCTTTACTCCTTCGGAAGTTAGCGTGCTTTCGACAGACAGACGGACGGACGGATGGACGGACGGACAGACGGACGGACATGGCTAGATCGACATAAAATGTCACGACGATCAAGAATATATATACTTTATGGGGTCTCAGACGAATATTTCGAGTAGTTACAATCAGAATGACGAAATTAGTATACCCCCCATCTTATGGTGGAGGGTATAATGATTGGCATTTGAGAGCAGATTACGAATATGACATTAAACTTTGTGTACAAAAACCTAGGTGATTCTAAAATCGCCTTCAATAGGTTATATGACCTTTGATTAAAACAATGGGGAATCAATGATAGATTTTTTTGAGTTGAGTGCGTCATTCAAATTTTTGCTCAAGTAGACGCCCTCCACCAAACTGTTATATACACCAGTAATGACAATATGAGGTTTAATTAAAGGTATAAGGTTGTGTTTGCGAATCTGTGTCAAATTTCAGTGAAATCTGATTATAAATGCGCCTTTTATGAGGCCAAGACTTTAAATCGAGATATCGGTCTAGATGGCAGCTATATCCAAATCTGGACCGATTTGGGGGAAGTGGCAGAAAAATGTCGACGAGTCTAACACAAAGCACTGTCCCAAATTTCGGCGAAATCGGACAATAAATGCGCCTTTTATGGGCCCAAAACCTTAAATCGAGAGATCAATCTATACGACAGCTATATTCAAATCTTGACCGATCTGGGCCAAATTGAAAAAAGGTTTAGAAGGGCCTAAGACAACCCACTGTTTCAAATTTCAGAAAAATCGGATACTAAATGTGACTTTTAAGGGCCTTAGGCCCTAAACCGGAGGATCGGTCTATATGGCAGCTATAACCAAATTTGAACAACTCACAGTCCCAAATTTCTGCAAAATCGGTTAATAAATGTTGCTTTTAAGGGCCTTAGGCCCTAAACCGGAGGATCGGTCTATATGGCAGCTGAACCGATCCCTGACAAATTGACGAAGAATGTCGAAGGGCCTAACACAACTCACTGTCCCGAATTTCATCGAAAACGGGTGATAAATGTGGCTTTTTAGGGCCTAAGACCCTAAACCAGAGGATCGGTCTATATGGCAGCTATAACCAAATCTGAACACTCACTGTCCCATATTTCAGCAAAATCGGTTAATAAATGTGGCTTTTATGGGCCTAAAGACCTTAATCGGCGGACCGGTTTATATGGGAGCCATATCAAGATATGGCCTGATATAGCCCATCTTCGAACTTAACCTGCTTATGGACAATAAAAGAATCTGTGCAAAGTTTCAGCTCAATATCTCTATTTTTATACCCTCCACCATAGGATGGGGGTATACTAACTTCGTCATTCTGTTTGTAACTAACTAACTATTCATCTGAGACCCCATAAAGTATATATATTCTTGATCGTAGTGACATTTTATATCGATCTAGCCATGTCCGTCCGTCCGTCTGTCCATCGAAAGCACGCTAACTTTCGATGGAGTAAAGCTAGCCAATTGAAATTTTGCGCAAATACTTCTTATTAGTACAGGTCGGTTGGGATTGTAAATGGGCCATATCAGTCCATGTTTTGATATAGCTGCCATATAAATCGATCTGGGGTCTTGAGTTCTTGAGCTTCTAGAGGGCGCAATTCTTTTCCGATTGGATTGAAATATTGCACGACGTGTTTCGCTATGACTTCCAATAACTGTACGAAGTACGGTCCAAATCGGTCCATAACCTAATATAGCTGTCATATAAACCGATCTGTGGACTTGACTTCATTAGCTTCTAGAGGGCGCAATTCTTATCCGATTTGGCTGAATTATTATCCGATTTGCCTGAAATTTTGTCGGACCCTCTCATAACAATCAACATGCGTGTTTATTATGGTCTGAATCGATCTATAGCCAATACAGCTCTCATAAATCGGTCTCTCTATTTTATTTGTTGAGCAACCAAAGGGCGCAATTCTTATTCGAATTGGCTGACATTTTACACAGGTCTCCAACATATAATTTAATTGTGGTTCGAACCGGACCATATCTTGATATCGCTCTAATAGCAGAGCAAATCTATTCTTTTATCCTTTTTTTGCCTAAGAAGATATGCCGGGAAAAGAACTCGACAAATGCGATCCATGGTGGAGGGTATATAAGATACGGCCCGGCCGAACTTAGCACGCTTTTACTTGTTAAAGATTGTAGCGTGATTTCAACAGACAGACGGACGGACATGTCTAGATCGTCTTAGATTTTTACGCTCATCCAAATTTGGGACAAAGTTTCTAGGAGTCCTCCCCTTCCCCAAAACACCCCCAAAACACGACTTATTTAATGACCATGGTAATATGGGGCTTAAAAAAAAAGGCAGTTGAGTGAAGAATACGAATCTGATATCCAGATGTGGGACCAAGTGTTTGGGGACCGCCCATCCCTGAGAACATACCCCAAAGGGTACAAATTTACGACTATAGCTTTATGGGACTCAAATGAAAGGTCTTTGGAATAAAGAACGAATCTGATATAAATGTTCGGGAAAAGTGTCTATAGAGGACCACACCCCCATAACACCACCCAAATTGGAAGTATTTGCTGATATTGCAATATGAGGCTCAAATAAGAGGTATTTTAGAGTAGAACACGAATCTGATATATATTTGCAAAGCCAAGTCACTAAGTGGCCGCCCCATCCCCACGATGCCGACGATGGAAAAATGGAAGAGCATTTGGGAGTAGACCATGAATCTGACATCAACATTTGGGACCAACTGTCTTAGGGACGTCCCACCACAATAACAACCCCCAAGTAGGACGTATTTGCTTACCAAGACAATTTGGGTCTTCAAGACAGTGGAGCTCTATATTCATAGTTTTTATGGCCCATACACCAAACCGGATATATTTGCTGGCTTTTGCAATAAGGGGTTTAAGTGAATGGTATTTGAGATTAGAGAATGCCAATATGGGGTTCAAATATATGAGAATAGGGCACGTTACTGATGTATTGTCAGGGCTTAGTGTTTGGAGGACAACCTCATTCCGCACAACACCCCTAAATGTGGGGCTTAAATGAAAGGAATTGGGACCAAGGATTGATACCCTCTTTAGGGACAAATTTTCTGGGGGTCTACCCCTTTCCCTAAATACACCACAAACAAAAGTTTTTTACTGACCATCGCAATATAGTGCTCAAATAAAGGTATTTGAGAGTAGAATACGAATTTGATATCAAAATGTAGGACCATGTATTTTAGGCATCACCCCTTCCCCAAAAGAAGGCGCTGCAGAGCGAGCCCGGTCCAGCTAGTAAAGTATATATATTCTTGATCAGCGTAAAAATCTAGGACGATCTAGCCATATCCGTCCGTCTGTCTGTTGAAATCACGCTACAGTCTTTGTTACAGTGACTAATATTAGGCCCTTCGGCATCCTTCTTCAATTTGGCCCAGATTGGTCCAGATTTCGATATAGCTGCCATATAGACCGATCCGCCGATTTAGGGTCTTAGGCCCATAAATGCCACATTTATTATCCGATTTAGCTGAAAATTGGGATAGTGAGTTGCATTAGGCCCTTCGCCATTTTTCTTCAATTTGGCTCAGATCGGTCCAGATTTGTATACAGCTGCCATAAAGACCGATCTCTCGATTTAAGGTTTTGGGGCCATAAAAGGCGCATTTATTGTCCGATTTCGCAGAAATTTGAAACAGAGAGTTTTGTTAGGCCCTTCGAAGTTTTTCTTCAATTTTTCTTAGATCGGTCCAGATTTGGATATATCTGCCGTATAGACCGATATCTCGATTTAAAGTCTTGGCCCCATAAAAGGCTCATTTATAATCCGATTTCACTGAAATTTAACACAGTGACTTATGTAAGGCTTTCGACATCCGTGTTGTATATTTTTCAGGTCGGTTTATTTTTAGATATAGCTACTTAAAAGACCAATATTTTTTTATAAACAACTAGCCGAACCGGGCCCGCTCCGCTGCGCCATCTATAACTCTTTAATATCTTGTAAGGGTGGGGACACTTCGCCCTGAATGAGGATATCGAATTCGTGCCATCATAGCCTATGACGCTGATCGCTTTCGAATCCTGGCGAGAACATCTAATCCGCACTTATGGTTAGCGAAATTTGCTGTGTACAGTGCCATGCACGGTCATTTAAAAAAATTTTCCCAAAGCGGTGTCGCACAGGACGCCGTTCGGACTAAGCTATAAAAAAGGTCGCTTATTATTGAGTTTAAACTTAAATCGGAAAGTACTCATTGCTGGGTACTTGAAACCAAAGTAAAATACCATATTCGTGTTCTGGTCTCCAATACCTTTCATTTCCATATCGGAAAGTGGTCCTACCCTTGCGTGCCCATCGGACCACTTTCCGATATGGGTGGCCAATATCTAAAAATAATATAGCCTATGCTTCCTTCCAGACAAACGTACACAATCTATTAAAATTTTAAGAAAATCAGTTCAGCCAAGTATCATATAGCCAAGTATCATAGGTCTAATGGCGTTTTTGACCCCCCAATTTGATCTGATTTTGTATGCCAATCTACTCCCTAATACCTTTCATTTGAGCCCCATATTGAAATAAACGTCCAATATGTCTGTTTTTGAGTCTATACGGAACAAACAAACAAACCGACAAAGTAACAAACACAAATTGAATTTTATATATAAGACTGGCTAGCCCGGCCCGTTCTGCTGCGCCCGATTATGCTATGTTGGAGAGGAGTACTCTAAATTTGAACATTTTTGCGTATTTGTAGTTGAAAATGTATTCCAGTTTTTCCTATGGATTTTTATACTCTCAAGTACCTCTTATTTAAACCGCACATTGCAATGCTCAGTAAAAGTCCTTCTTGGCGTGTGTTGGACCACCAGACACTTGGTCCCAAACGTGAGAGTCAATTTCGTGCTCAATTCCCAAAAACCTTTCATTAAAGACCCATATTGCCATGGTCGGTAAATATGTCCCATTTGAGAGGTTTTATGGGGGTGGGGTGACGCACGAAACACTTAGTTCCACAATTGGATATCAGATTCGTTTTTGGACTGATTGGTCTATAAATCAGTTTGCCGGATTGGCGGCCCTCCCAGGCATCTCACCTCAGATTTTGATACCAAATTTTTTTGTTTTTAGGTCGCTGTAAGTTTGCTAACAAAATTTAGTTACAATCGCCCTACCCATCTCCGAGATCTGGCGATTTTGAAAATTTTATTTTCACCACAGCTCCATAATGCACCATATGTGAAAATTTCATGAAAATTGGTTTAGCCGGGTTTGAGCCTATATGGAACACACAAACAAAGCAATCGACAAACAAAAATTTATTTATATATATATAGATAGCTGAGACCGGCCCGCATCGCTGTGCCTTCATTTTCACCACGCGGAAAATATGGTTCCTTTTCTTACTCTGAAATTTTGACAACATTTTAACTAATAAGACTATTTGGCAACATTTTTTTTTATCGAAATTTTTTGTATTTATATTTATTTTTTTCTATGGCAAAGATTGTCAATTAAACTACCTTAAACACTTGGGTCTTGGGTGGAAAAGCTAAAAAATAACACCGCAACAACCGCAACGAAATTCCTTTATTTAATTTTTGTTTATTCAAAGGACCGATAGGTTGTCATAACAAAGATACATGCTGGATGATTAATTTTTACCACTCTGCCCTCTCTCTGTTCATGTTGGCTTCTCAAAATTAGTGCCATCTACTGGTTGTTTGCAACTAAATCCAATTGGATCAAGTAAAACCAATTGAATTAAATGTAAGTGCTACTCGCTTAAAGTGGATCGTCATTTGGTGGTTGTCTATGAGTAGTCATTCATAGAAAACCACCATACTATATGACTCACTGTTAAATTGTCATCGTTTATTCTTTTTATATCCACCACCGAAGGATGGGGGTATATTCATTTTTTTGTCATTCCGTTTGCAACACATCGAAATATCCATTTCCGACCCTATAAAGTATATATATTCTTGCTCAGCGTAAAAATCTAAGACGATCTAGACATGTCCGTCCGTCTCTCCGTCTGTGGCTTTTATCGGTTCAGATTTGGATATACCTGCCTTAATGACCGATCCTCCGGTTTAGGGTCTTAGGCCCACAAAAGCCACATTTATTATCCGATTTTGATGAAATTTGAAACATTGGATTGTGTAAGACCCATCGACATCCTTTGTCAATTTGGCTCAGATCGGTCCAGATTTGGATATAGCTGCCATATAGACCGATCCTCCGATTTATGGTCTAAGGCCCATAAAAGCCACACTTATTGTCCGATTTTGCTGAAATTTGGGTCAGTGAGTTTTGTTAGGCTCTTCGACATCTTTCTTTATTTGGTCCAGATCAGTTCAGATTTGGATATAGCTGCCATATAGACCGATTTCTTGATTTATGGTTTTGGACCCATAAAATGCTTATTTATTGTCCGATATCGCCGAAATTTGAACCAGTTGACATACTTCTGCAATATCGCACAGATCGGTCCAGATTTGGATATAGCTGCAATATAGATCGATATCTAGGTTTTAGGTTTTGGGCCGTAAAAGATGCATTTATTGTCCGATGTCGCTGAAATTTGGGACAGTGAGTTTGGTTAGGCTTTTGGAAGTCCTTCTTCAATTTTGCCCAGATCGGTCCAGATTTGAATACAGCTGGCATATAGACCGATCTGGGACAGTGCTTTGTGTTGGGCTCTTCGACATTTTTATGCAACTTGGCCTAAATCGGTCCAGATTTGGATATAGCTGCCATGTAGACCGATATCTCGATTTAAAGTCTTGGCCCCATAAGAGGCGCATTTATAATCCGATTTCACTGAAATTTGACACAGTGACTTATATTAGGGGTTTAGACATCTGTGCCGTATATGGTTCAGATTGATTTATTTTTATAAGGTTTTATAAAGTTTTATTTATAAGGTTTTATACACAATTGAACAATGACTTGTACTTATTATTATTTTTTGGTGCAAATCAGAAAATATTTCGATATAGCTGCTATGGGGCATAAGGTATGCCTTTTTCATCGGATTTTGACGAAAGGTGGGTTTACATATATACCCGGTGGTGGGTATCTAAAGTTCGGCCCGGCCGAACTTAACGCCTTTTTACTTGTTCTAATTTCGGCATTCTGTTTGTAACATCTCGAAATATGCGTCTGAGACCCCATAAAGTACATATATTCTTGATCGTCATGTAATTTTTTGTCGATCTAGCCATGTCCGTCCGCCCGTCCCTCTGTCGTTCGAAAGCACGCTAACTTGAGAAGGAGAAAAGCTGGCCGCTTGAAATTTTGAACAAGTTTTTATTAGTGTAGGTCGGTTGGGATTTTAAATGGGCCAAATCGGTCCACGTTTTAATATAGCTGCCATTTAAACCGATCTTGGGTCTTGATTTCTTGAGTCTCTAGAGTGCGCAATTCTGGTCCGATTTGACTGAAATTTTACACGTGGTGCAAATATCACTTCCAACGATTGTGCACAGTATGGTTCAAATCGGTCTATGTTTTGATATAGCTGTCACATAAACCGATCTTGGGCCTTGACTTCTTGAGCCTCTAGAGATCTCACTTTTCGTCCGATTTGACTGAAATTTTGCACGCAGTGATTTGTTATCACTTCCAACAACTGTGTTTAGTATGATTCAACTCGGATCAGATCCTGATATAGCTGTCATATAAACCGATCTGGGATCTTGACTTCTTGAACCTCTAGTGGACACAATTCTAATCCGATTTGGCAGAAATTTTGTTCAACGGCTTCTCTCATGACCTTCAGCATACGTGTCTAATATGGTCTGAATCGATTAATAACTTGATACAGCTCCCATATAAACCTATCTCTCGATTTTGCTTCTTAAGCCCCACAAGGCACAATTCTTATTCAAATTAACTGAATTATTAGACAATGACTTCAACAATGTTCAGCATTCATTTATGGTCCGAATCGGATTATAACTTGATATAGCTTCAATAGCATAACAGTTCTTATTCAAAATTCTTTGTTTGTCTAAAAAGAGATACCGCGCATAGAATTCGACAAATGCGATCCATGGTGGAGGGTATATAAGTTTCGGCCCGGCCGAACTTAGTACGCTCTTAATTGATTTTAATCAAATCAAATTGCAATGTTAAAGCATTTCCTGTGGTAAAGAAGAAATGTTTGGTGCGGTGGCGATAGTTCTTACTATTAAACCATGTAAAACTTTTGAACAAAAAAGTGTTGGCCACGTCGTTTGGTCTTGTCTATCGATGAGCTAAAAATAGTTGTAACCATAACGTTATGGCTGTTACGCTGAAGGTCACAATTTCGGGGCTATGACGTCCTATATGAGCAGAATAATGATATCAGATTCGCAGTTCACAATCTTATACCTATAATTTTACCCCATTTTGTCATGATTGGTGTATACAGCCGTTTGGTGGAGGGCATCTATATGAGGGTTGTGCGCTGCCACTTGATCACAAATTTGAATAACGCACTCTACTCAAAAAAATCTATCACATGATTCCCCATTGTTTTGATAGGTCAAATAACCTATTGGAAGCGATTTTAGGAGGTAAAGCACCGCCTATGTTCTTGGACACAAAGTTTAATGTCATATTCGTAATCTGCTCTCAAATGCCGTTCCTTTGAGTTTCATCAAGCTATGATCGACTTAAATTCCCATTTGGGGAGCTTATCGGGGATGGGGCGACCATTAATTACTAAGACCACCTTTTATATGTCATATTGGTAGTCTACTCCCGAAAATCTTTCATTTGAGTCCTATATTGATATATACTTCCAATATGTCTATTTGGAGCAGTTTTTGGGGTTGGGCGACCCCTTGGATACATGAACCAAAAATTTTATACCACATTCGTATTCTTCTCTCCAATACCTTTCATTTAATATCCATATTGTCCCTATCGGCCCACTTTTGATTTTGAAATTTGTTGATGTTTGAAGAGGGTAGGGTCCGCACCCTTCAAACATCAACAAATTATATAGCCTATTGCTCCCTCCGGACCAAATTCGTAATCTACTCCCGAATACCTTTCAATCGAGTCCCATATTGTCATTATCGTCCAATATACCTATTTTGGGCGGTTTTGGGGTCGGGGCGGCCCCCCAAATACTTGGACCCAACTTTTATACCCTCCACCATAGGATGGGGGTATACTAATTTCGTCAATCTGTTTGTAACTACTCAAAATATTCGTCTGAGACACCATAAAGTATATATATTCTTGATCGTCGCGACATTTTATATCGATCTAGCAATGTCCGTCCGTCCGTCTGTCTATCAAAAACACGCTAACTTCCGAAGGAGTAAAGCTAGCCGCTAGAAATTTTGCAAAAATTCTTATTATTAGTGTAGGTCGGTTGGGATTGTAAATGGGCCATATCGGTCCATGTTTTGATATAGCCATTGGTTTTTAAAGGCGCCATTGACTCGCCTTGTCATAACGAGCATCATAGGCACTCAGTATTTGTGCAAGAGCCGGTGCCGCCCAACCTTTCAATGAGACTCTTCTCTCGATACCGATGATTGTCCTCGACTGCCGTTGCAGCTACTCCGTATGGAGCATTCCACTATCCGCAACCTGTGGACGCACCCGGTAGCTCGCAGTTAAGCTTCTTGCTACAGCAATGAACACCACACAAATCGGAGCTCAATGTTCCGCCCTGTGTGGTGCTCACATTTATCCCGTGCCAGGAAAGGGCACACATCCTGCATGTGGGCGTTTTCCCTTGCCAAAAAGAATTAAGGTGGCTAAATCTACCAGATCGTCTTGGGCAGATTACTTTAGTGTGTAGTATTAAGGTCTGTTTCTCCTTCGTCGTCATAAATGCTGAGGTGGTCTGCCTGATACGACGCTTTATCTAAAATCCTACTTTTATGGAGCTAGAACTTGAAGATCTAATCGACATTTCAGTGCGGCGCCCGCTTTTCTTGGTAGTTGGGACAGCTGCTGGACACAGTGCTGCTGAAATGGGACTTATGGATTCGCTCCTATTCCTGTGGAGTAAATGCTGCCAAATGTGGCGCCAAGTGTTTTTGAAAAATTCCCCACGAATCTTATATATATAACAAGTAAAAGCGTGCTAAGTTCGGCCGGGCCGAATCTTATATACCCTCCACCATGGACCGCATTTGTCGAGTTCTTTTCCCGGCATCTCTTCTTAGGCAAAAAAGGATATGAGAAAAGATTTCCTCTGCTATTAGAGCGATATCAAGACATGGTTCGGTTTGGACCACAATTAAATTATATGTTGGAGACCTGTGTAAAATGTCAGCCAATTCGAATAAGAATTGCGCCCTTTGTGGGCTCAAGAAGTAAAATAGAGAGATCGATTTATATGGGAGCTGTATAGGGCTATAGACATATTCAGACCATCATTAACACGTATGTTGATAGTCATGAGAGGATCTGTCGTACAAAATTTCAGGCAAATCGGATAATAATTGCGACCTCTAGAGGCTCAAGAAGTCAAGATCCCAGATCGGTTTATATGGTAGCTATATCAGGTTATGAACCGACTTGTACTTTATTTGACATAGTTGTTGAAAGTAACAATAAGAAACGTCTTGCGAAATTTCAGCCAAATCGGATAGAAATTGAGCCCTCTAGAAGCTCAAGAAGTCAAGTCCCCAGATCTGTTTATATAACAGCTATATCAGGTTATGAACCGATTTGAACCATATTTTGCACAGTTGTTGGATATCATAACAAAATACTACGTGCCAAAATTCATTCAAATTGGATAAGAATTGCGCCCTCTAGAGGCTCAAGAAGTCAAGACCCAAGATCGGTTTATATGACAGCTATATAAGGTTAGGAACCGATTTGAAACATACTTGGCACAGTTGTTGGATATCGTAACAAAACACGTCGTGCATAATTTCATTCCAATCGGATAAGACTTGCGCACTCTAGAGGCTCAAGAAGTCAAGACCCCAGATCGGTTTATATGGCAGCTATACCAGGTTATAAACCGATACGAACCATACTTGGCACAGTTGTTGGATATCATAACAAAATACGTCGTGCCAAAATTCATTCAAATTGGATAAGAATTGCGCCCTCTAGAGGCTCAAGAAGTCAAGACCCAAGATCGGTTTATATGACAGCTATATAAGGTTATGAACCGATTTGAAACATACTTAGCACAGTTGTTGGATATTGTAACAAAACTCGTCGTGCAAAATTTCATTCCAATCGGATAAGAATTGCGCACTCTAGAGGCTCAAGAAGTCAAGACCCCAGATCGGTATATATGGCAGCTATATCAGGTTATGAACCGATTTGAACCATACTTGGCACAGTTGTTGGATATAATAACAAAACACGTTGTGCAAAATTTCATTCCAATCGGATAAGAATTGCGCACTCTAGAGGCTCAAGAAGTCAAGATCCAAGATCGGTTTATATGACAGCTATATCAGGTTATAAACCGATACGAACCATACTTGGCACAGTTGTTGGATATATTAACAAAATACTATGTGCCAAAATTCATTCAAATTGGGTAAGAATTGCGCCCTCTAGAGGCTCAAGAAGTCAAGACCCAAGATCGGTTTATATGACAGCTATATAAGGTTATGAACCGATTTGAAACATACTTGGAACAGTTGTTGGATATTGTAACAAAACACGTCATGCAAAATTTCATTCTAATCGGATAAGAATTGCGCACTCTAGAGGCTCAAGAAGTCAAGACCCAAGATCGGTTTATATGACAGCTATATAAGGTTATGAACCGATTTGAACCATACTTGGCACAGCGTTTGGATATCATAACAAAACACGTTGTGCAAATTTCATCCCAATCGGATAAGAATTGCGCACTCTAGAGGCTCAAGAAGTCAAGACCCAAGATCGGTTTATATGGCAGCTATATCAAAACATGGACCGATATGGCCCATTTACAATACCAACCGACCTACACTAATAAGAAGTATTTGTGCAAAATTTCAAGCGGCTAGCTTTACTCCTTCGGAAGTTAGCGTGCTTTCGACAGACAGACGGACGGACGGACGGACGGACGGACGGACGGACGGACAGACGGACGGACATGGCTAGATCGACATAAAATTTCACGACGATCAATAATATATATACTTCATGGGGTCTCAGACGAATATTTCGAGTAGTTACAATCAGAATGACGAAATTAGTATACCCCCCATCTTATGGTGGAGGGTATAAAAATCAATTTGTGTTTCATTGTTTGTTTGTTTGCGATCAAAGCGAAATTTTGTGTGCTCTTATATAATACCCTAAAAATTAAAATTTGGTATCCAAATTTCAGATGGGGTACCTAGGGGGGCCCCCATCCTAAAACCTACCAAACATATATTAAGACCAATCACGACAATATGGGACTCAAATGAAAGGTATTTAGGATAAGAAAACGTATCTGATATCCAATTGTCAGACCAAGTGTTAAGGGGGCCACCCCAACCCCCAAAACACCCCTAAATCGGATATATTGTATTTACCGACCATGACAATATGGGACTCAATTGGAAGGTATTTGTGTTTGTTTGTCGGTTTGTTTGTTTGTTCAAAAACGGTGGAACCGACTACCTTGAAATTTTCACAGACTGTGTAGGTTGGTCTGGAAAGAAACATAGGCTATATAATTTTTTTTTAAGGAAGGGGGCCGACCCTCCCCCTTACCCCAAAAGTACTACCCAAAAATAAAAGTGAACCGATCGGGATAATAGGGCTGTATACTATATTTCATATTTATTCATTAGCTGACCCGGGCCCGCTCCCCTGCGCCTTTTTTTTTCATTATATGGAACAAAAGTTTCCTTGGAATATTTATTTTCGACAATTAAAGAGCTTTTAGTGAAATACCATGCTACGAATATAGTATATCGCTTGATTAACAGTTTAACAATAAAAGTGCCTTTATCTGAATCCCATATGATCTTTATTGGTCTACGAATTTACGTTTTGATGTAAGGTGTGCTCCATTCTTAAAATACTTTATTTCAGCCCGATATTCTCATGATATCTGATTAAGTGGTGTTTTCGGGGGTGAGGTGGTCTTCCAGACACTTGGCCCTAAAAAAAATCAGCATCGTGCTCTTCTTTCAAATACCATTTATTTAAACCCCATATTGCCATTGGTTTAGGGGAGTTTACACGATGAGGCGTCTTTCAAACACATAGCCCCAAAATAGGTTATTAAATTCGTTTTCTAATCTCAAATACCTTTCATTTGAGCCACATATTGGCATGGTCGGCAAATTTTTACCCTTTGGGGGGTGTTTTGGGGAAGGGGTGATGGCCTAAATACATGGTCCTACAATTCGATATCAAATTCGTATTTACCTCCCAAATACCTTTATTTGAGCCCCATATTGCGATGGTCACTAAAAAATTGCTGTTTGTGGTGTATTTTGGGAAAGGGGTAGACCCCCAGAAAATTGGTCCCGAAAGTGGGTATCAATTCTTGCTCTAGCCCCCAATACCTCTCATTTAAGCTCCACATTGACATGGTCGGTAAATATGCCCGATTTAGGGGTGTTTTGGAGATTGGGGTGGTCCCCCAAACACTAAGCCCGGAAAATATATGAGCAGCGTGCTCTATTCTCATAAATCTATATATCATTTATTTGAACCCCATATTGCCATTGGCCTCAAAATGGTATATCAAATTCGGTTTCTAATCTCATTTAAACTCATATTGCAAAAGTCGGAAAATATGTCCGGTTTGGGGTATTGGCCCTAAAAACTATAAATATTTAGTTCCACTCTCTTGAAGACCCAAATTGTATTGGTGAGCAAATACGTCCTATTTGGGGTTGTTATGGTGGTAGGACGTCCCTTAGACAGTTGGTCCCTAATGTTGATATCAGATACGTGGTCTACACCTGCACTTATTTTTAGCCTCATATTGCAGTAGTCAGCACATACTTTCTATTTGGGTGGTGTTGTGGGGGTGGCGTGGCCCCATAGACACTTTTCCCGAATATTGATATCAAAGTCGTGCTTTACTCCCAAAGGCCTTTAATTTGAGCCCCATATTGCTATGGCAGTAAATTTGTCCCTTTTGGGTGATATTTTTGGGAAGTGGCGGTCCCCCAAACACTTGGTCCCATATTTGGATATCAGATTCGAATTCTACACTCAAATACCTTTTATTTAAGCCCCATAATCCCATGGTCAGTAAATAATTCCTATTTGGGGGGTGTTTTGGGGAAGGGGTGGACTCCCAGAAACGTGGCCCCACATTTGGATATTAGATTAGTATTCTACTTGAAAATACCATTCATTTGAGTCCCATATTGCCATGGTCGGTAAATATGTCCGATTGTCGGGGAGTCCGACAATTGGATATCAGATATGTTTTTTTATCCTAAATACCTTTCATTTGAGTCGCATATTGTCGTGATTGATCTATATATTTGTTTGGTAGGTTTTAGGATGGGGAGGTCCCCCTTGGTACCCCATCTGAAATTTGGATACAAAATTTTTTATTTTTAGGGTACTATTGGGATTTTCTAAAAGAAAGTAAATGCATTTTTAATAAAGCTTAGAATGAACTTTTATCAAATATACTTTTTTTACACTTTTTTTCTAAAGCAAGCTAAAAGTAACAGCTGATAACTGACAGAAGAAAGAATGCAATTACAGAGTCACAAGCTGTGAAAAAATTTGTCAACGCCGACTATATGCAAAACCCCCAATTACTTTTTGGGCAACCTAATATATGAGAGCACACAAAATTTCACTCAAATCGCTCCACCCATATCCGAGATCTGCCGTTTCCGAAAATAAGGGTAAGGGGGAGGGTCCGCCCCCCTAAATATAAAAAAAAATTAGTACCTTATTTTTACCACGGGATCATTTTGCACCATCGGTGAAAATTTCAAGAAAATCGGTTTAGTCGTTTTTGAGGAACACACAAACAAACCTACAAACAAACACAAATTGATTTTTATATATTGTATAGGAAGATAACGGAGTCATACTCATCTTGTAATTTACAGTTAACTAATTACAAAACTTAATTGCTAGTTAATGGCAAGCATTTTAAAGGGAGATTTTTTAAGGGCTATAGGAAAGTTTTTCAAAAAAAAAAATAAACACATAAAATTTAGAAAAATGCTTCAAATCTTTATTTGAATCGATAGTACGGTCCAAATAATTTAATGTTTGAAGATTATTTCATGCAAATGTTGACCGTGACTGCGCCTCAAGTGATCCTTCCGTCTAGTCCAATTTTGGCATACTCTTTTCAACATTTCGGCTGATATCTCACGAGTAAATGCTTAAGTGTTGTCTTCCAATGCGTCAATTAAAGCGGGGTTGTCTGTACACACATGAGCTTTAACATTGCCCCACAAAAATATTCTAAAGGCGTTAAATTGCACGATCTAGGCGGCCAATTGACCGGTCCCGAACATGAAATAAAATGCTCGCCGAACTTGCCTCTCAATAAGTCCATTGTTACACGTGCTGTGTGGCATGTGGCACCGTTTTTTGGAAACCACATGCCATGCAAGTCAAGCTCATGCATTTTGCGCAAAAACAAGTTGGATATCATGTCACGATAGCGCTCACCATTCACAGTTATGATTCGCATCATCTTTGAAGAAGAACGGTCCAATGATGCCACCAGCTGCACCAAACTGTGACTTTTTCTAGATGCATTGATAGCTTTTGCAAAGCTTCTTCTGGCTGATCTTCACTCCAAAATCGACAATTCTGCACACATTTTGATAATAAATTGCAATAATTTTCAAGCCTTGTTCAATTGTAAGCCGATTCATGGTTAAAATAAATTGACAGTGAAACAAAACACTAAACGCGCGAGCTGTTTAAACCAGTGTTGCCAAAAAATCTGGACCGATTTTGACGAAACATACGACAACATCGAACACAACACCTCGTACTAAATTTTTTAAGATCGGACCAAAATTGTAGCTTCTACAGGCTTAAAACTCCATAGGAGTTAGGAAAGATATATATGGGGGCTATATCTAAATCTGGATCGATTTTTATGAAATTTTGTACACATATGTAGATGTCGAATAAAACACTCCATGACAAATTTTGTAGAGATCAGAGAAAAATTGTGGCTTTCGCAGCCTTAAAAGGTCATATCGTATGAACTAATTTTCATGAAATTTTGCACACACATTAGGACGTCCAATAAAACACCTCGCGCAAAATTTTTTAAAGATCGGACTAAAATTGTGGATTCTACAGCCTTAAAAGTCCATATTGGATGAAAGATATATATGGGAACTATATCTAAATCTGGACCGATTTTTATTTTGCACATATATGTAAACCTCAAATAAAACACCCTGTGACAAATTTTGTAAAGATCGCACGAAAATTGTGGCTTCTACAGCCTTAAAACACTATATCGGATGAAAGATATATATGGGAGCTATATCTAAATCTGAACCGATAAAAATCAATAGCGTTCGTCCTTGGGCCAAAGAAGTGACATGCGCAAAATTTCAAGACCTGTACCTTGATCACAAGAATACATGGAGTGATTCTTAGCCGATCGATATATGTACTTATCAATGGGTCTAGCTCTTCTCCTTCTTTGTGTTGCAAATTAATCCACAAACTTAGAATACCCTGTACCACAGTAGTGGTGTAGGGTATAACAAGTAAAAGCGTGCTACGTTCGGCCGGAACGAATCTTCCATACCCTCCACCATGGATCGCATTTACCGAGTTCTTCTCCCGGCATCTCTTCTTAGGCAAAAAAGGATATACATAAGAAATAATTTGCTCTGCTATTATTATATTATTACATGTTGGAGACCTGTGTAAAATGTCAGCCAATTCGAATAAGAATTGCGCCCTCTGGGGGCTAAAGAAGTAACATAGAGAGATCGATTTATATGGGAGCTGTATCGGGCTATAGATCGATTCAGATCATAATAAACACGTAAGTTGATGGTCATGAGAGGATCCGTAGTACATAATTTCAGGCAAATCGGATAATAATTGCGACCTCTAGAAGCTCAAGAAGTCAAGACCCAAGATCGGTTTATATGGCAGCTATATCAGGTTATGGACCGATTTGAACTATACTTGGCAAAGTTGTTGGATATCATAACAAAACACGTCGTGCAAAATTTCATTCCAATCGGATAAGAATTTGAACTCTACAGGCTCAAGAAGTCAAGATCCCAGATCGGTTTATATGGCAGCTATATCTGGTTATGAACCGATTCGAACCATACTGGGCACAGTTGTTGGATATCATAACAAAACACGTCGTGCAAAATTTCAATCCAATCGGATAAGAATTGCGCACTCTAGAGGCTCAAGAAGTCAAGACCCAAGATCGGTTTATATGACAGCTATGTCTGGTTATGAACCGATTTAAACCATACTTAGCAAAGTTGTTGGATATCATAACAAAACACGTCGTGCAAAATTTCATTCCAATCGGATAAGGATTGCGCACTCTGGAGGCTCAAGAAATCAAGACCCAAGATCGGTTTATATGGCAGCTATATCAAAACATGGACCGATATGGCCCATTTACAATTCCAACCGACCTACACTAATAAGAAGTATTTGTGCAAAATTTCAAGCGGCTAGCTTGACTCCTTCGGAAGTTAGCGTGCTTTCGACAGACAGACGGACGGACGGACATGGCTAGATCGACATAAAATGTCGCGACGATCAATAATATATATACTTTATGGGGTCTCAGACGAATATTTCGAGTAGTTACAAACAGAATGACGATATTAGTATACTCCCCATCTTATGGTGGAGGGTATAAAAAAGAAAATTGCAGGTGGATCGGTTAACAATTGACCACATTATTGCAAGTCCAAATCGGACGAACACATATATATAGTGGAGCTGTTTCCAAATCTTAACCAATTTCGACCAAAATTCACAAGTTTCGTTATAGTCATAAAAGAAAGCGAAGTAAAAATTTTGAGAGATCGGTTCATATATGGGATTTCAAAGTCTCTAGAAGCGAAAATCCGGCGATAAGTATATATGGAAAATACATCTGAATTTAAGTCGACTTCTATATTAAAGTCAGTAATGTCGAGAGTCATAAGAGACTTCCATGCGCCACATTTTGTGAGAATCGATTCAGAGATGACGAAATTATTGCAGTATTAGTTCAACTCGGAGGAACATAGCCAGGGGGGAGGGGGGCCGGCCCCCTTGGGTCAAAAATATTTTTTCATATGCAAAAATTTCAATAAATATCTTTTAAAGGGAAAATTTCAATAAAATATTCTATACAGACAAAATTTGGCTTAGGCCAGGGACCCTCTAAATTATTTTTATAAAGGCAAAACTTTGAATAAATTTCTTCTAAACGCAGTTTTTGAGGTTTTTTACATTTTTTCTAAACACCAACTTTCAAGGAAAATTGCACATTTTCAAGGAAAATTGCGCTTAAATTGTAATGAACTTAAATTTTTTAAAGACCACAATGCAAAGAATTTTTTTCAAAATTTTTTTTTTTCTAAATAAAATTTTTTTTTTTTTGCTTTTGGGCCCGCTAAATAATTCACTCTAACGACAACATTTTTATGAATTTTGTTCTAACGACAAAATTTGAATTATACCCTCCACCATAGGATCGGGGTATACTAATTTCGTCATTCTGTTTGTAACTACTCGAAATATTCGTCTGAGACCACATAAAGTATATACATTCTTGATCTACGTGACATTTTATATCGATCTAGTCATGTCCGTCCGTCTGTTCGTCCATCCGTCCGTCCGTTTATCCGTCCGTCTGTCTGTCGAAAGCACGCTATCTCTCGATGGAGTAAAGCTAGCCACTTGAAATTTTGCAAAAATACTTATAAGTGTAGGTCGGTTGGGATTGTAAATGGGCCATGTCGGTCCATGTTTTAATATAGCTGCCAAATAAACCGATCTGGGGTCTTGACTTTTGAGCTTCTAGAGGGGGCAATTCTTTTCCGATTGGATTGAAATATTGCACGACGTGTTTCGCTATGACTTCCAATAACTGTATCAAGTACGGTCCAAATAGGTCCATAACCTGATATAGCTGTCATAAAAACGGATCTGGGGACTTGATTTCTTGAGCCTCTAGAGGTCACAATTAATATACGATTTGCCTGAAATTTTGTACGACGGATCCTCTCATGACCATCAATATACGTGTTTATTATGGTCTGATTCGGTCTATAGCCCGATACAGCTCCAAAGGAAGCAACCAAAGGACACAATTCTTATTCGAATTGGCTGACATTTTACACAGGTCTCCCACATATTATTTAATTATGGTCCGAACCGAACCTTATCTTGATATCACTCTAATAGCAGAGCAAATCTTTACTTTTATCCTTTTTTTGCCTAAGAAGAGATTATGTGGAGGGTATATAAGATTCGGCCCGGCCGAACTTAGCACGCTTTTACTTGTTTTTCGTTAAATATTGTAAAAATTTATGTATTTTGTTTTCATTTGTCTCAAACTAGTTACATAATTTTAACAGGATATTGTCCCGATTTCGACAATCGGTTTTAGGTACTACTCGTATGTACTTCAATAAAATACTACGCTCACAAAATGAAAACAAATATAATCTTTAGATGCATTTGAAAAAAATATATTCAGGTCAAATGACGTGCTCAAATTCATTTAAATCGACTGAAAAGCGTTTTCTGATTAATACTGACCAACAACAGAAGCCTTACCTATTCGAAAAAAATTTTCGATTTTTCTGTCATGTCAATTTCCACCACAGTTTTTCTTACAACCCCTTTAAGAAACACAGAAACAAATATCTCGACAATTTTTTCAATTAAAAATTTAATTGAAAATAAAAACGTTTTCAATTAAAAAATTAATTAAACCAAACATTTTTTACTTCAATCCTAATTTATTATACCATCCATTGTAGGATGGCGGTATACTAATTTCATCATTCCGTCTGTAACACCTCGAAATATGCGTCAAAGGCCCCATAAAGTATATATATTCTTGATCGTCATGACATTTTAAGTCGATCTAGCTAGGTCCGTCCGTTTGTCCGTCCGTCTGTCCGTCCGTCTGTCCGTCCGTCTGTCCGTAAGTCTGTCCGTCCGGCTGTCGAAAGCACGCTAACTTTCGGAGGAGTAAATCTAGCCGCTTGAAATTTTTCACAAATACTTCCGATCAGTGTAGATCGGTTGGGATTGTAAATGGGCCAAATCGGTCCATGTTTTGATATTGCTGCCGTATAGACCGACCTTGGGTCTTGACTTCTAGAGCTTCTAGGGGCGCAATTCTTACCCGTTTTGGCTGAAATTTTGCATGAGGTGTTCTAGTATGACTTAATACAACTGTGCCAAGTATTGTCTATATCAGTCCATAACCTGAAATTGCCGTCATATAAACCCATCTCCCGAAAAGACTTCTTGAGCCTCTAGAGGGCGCAATTCTTAACCGATTTGGACGTAATTATAATGAAGTGGTTATTTTGGCTTTCAATTAATTAAGTATTAAGTATGGTCTAAATCAGTCTATATACTGCTATAGCCGCCATATAAACCGATCTTCCGATTAGACTTCTTGGGCTTCTAGAGGCCGAAATTCTTATCCTATACGGTTGAAATTTTGCACATGCCGTTTTGGTGTGACTTCCAACAACTATTCTAAGTATGGTCTAAATCGGTATATAACCTGATATAGCTGCCATATAAACCGATTTCCCAGTTTAAATTTTTGAGCCTCTGGAGAGCACAATTTTTGCTCGATTTACTTGAAATTTTGGAGGTTGTGTTTTTCTATGACTTTGTTTTTCTACTCGAAAAAGTCATTTAAAGAACGTGTATTTTAATTACGATCATGATTAATATTTAGCAAATTTCCAATGAACAAATCATTTGATTCAATCATTTTTTAATTGAACCTGAATTCTTTCAAATTACGACATGATTGAAATTTTTGTCATTTTCATTTAAAAAATTAATTGATTCAATAATTTTTTTCATTGAACCCTAAAAATTTTTATATTAAAATGTGATTGAAAATTATATCTTTTTCAAATAACCAACAATATTGGCCTAAACCTCAACCTGTTTTTTCTTTTATACCCTCCACCATAGGATGGGGTGTACTAAATTCGTCATTCTGTTTGTAACTCCTCGAAATACTCGTCTAAGACCCCATAAAGTATTTATATTCTTGATCGTCATGACATTTTATGTCGTTCTAGCCACGTCCGTCCGTCCGTTCTCTGTCTGTCGACAGCACGCTAACTTTCGAAGGAGTAAAGCTAGCCGCTTGAAATTTTGCACAAATACTTCTTATTAGTGCAGGTCGGTTGGGATTTTAAATGGACTGTATCGGTCCACGTTTTGATATAGCTGCCATATAAACCGATCTGGGATCTTGATTTCTTGAGCCGCTAGAGGGCACAATTCTTATCCGATTTGGCTGAAATTTTGCATAAGGTGTTTTATTGTGACTTCCAACAACTGTGCTGAGGATGGTTCAAATCAGTCCACAACCTAATATAGCTGTCATATAAACCCATAAGGGGTCTTGAATACTTGAGCGTCTAGAGGGCGCAATTATTATCCGTTTTGCCTGAAATTTTGCATGAGGTAGTTTGTTATGACTTTCAACAACTGTGCTAAGAATAGTTGAAATCGGTCCATAACCTGATATAGCTGCCATACAAACCGATCTGGGGTCTTGACTTCTTGAGCCACTAAAGGGCACAATTATTATCCGATTTAGCTGAAATTTTGCATGACTTGTTTTGTTATGACTTTCAGCTGATGTGCTAAGTATGGTCTAAATCGTTCCATATCCGGGTATAGCTGCCATATAAACCGATCTGCGGTCTTGACTCCTTGAGCCTCTGCAGGAAGCAATTGCTATTCGATATGGTTGAAATTTTGTACCATGTCGTCTCTCATGACCTTTAACATACGTGTCGAATATGGTATGAATCGGTTTATAGCTTAATACAGCTCCCCTATAAACCGATTTCCCTATTTTCTTTTCTTCTTCAGCCCTTAAATTTTACACAACGACTTCTACTATGGTCTTCAATATTCAATTCAATTATGGTCCGAAATGAATCATAGCTTAATATTGTTCCAATAACATAGCAATTCTTTTCGTATATCCTTTGTTTGTCTTAAAAGAGATACCGGGAGAGAACTCGAAAAATGCGATCTATGGTGGAGGCTATATAAGATTCGGCCGGTCGAACTTAGCACGCTTTTACTTGTTGTAACTCGAATCGTTAGCCAGTTTATTGAAAACAACTGATTTTATAAAAGGTACTATCTGACCCGGGCCCGCTCCGCTGCGCCTTCTTTTATTTTATATGGAACAAAAGTTTCCTTGGAATATTTATTTACGGCAATTAAAGAGCTTTTAGTGAAATACCATGCTTCGATAATAGTATATCGCTTGACAAACAGTTTAACCATATAAGTGCATTTATCTGAACCCCATATGATCTTTATTGGGCTACGAATTTAAGTTTGGAAGAAAGGTGTACTCCATTCTTAAAATACTTTATTTCAGCCCGCTACTCTCATGATATCTGATTTAGGGGTGTTTTCGGGGGTGAGGTGGTCCCCCAGGCACTTGGCCCTGAAAAAATATCAGCATCGTGCTCTTCTTTCAAAAACCATTTATTTAAACCCCATATTACCATGGGTTTAGGGGAGTTTACACAATGAGGCGTCCGCCAAACATATGGCCCAAAATAGGTTATCGAATTCGTTTTCTAATCTTAAATACCACATATTGGCATGGTAGAAAATTTTTTACCCTTTGCGGGGTGTTTTGGGGAAGCGGTGATTCCCTAAATACATGGTCCTAACTTTGAATATCAAATTCGTATTATACTCCCAAATACCTTTATTTGAGCCCCATATTGCGATGGTCAGTAAAAAAAAACTGTTTGTGGGGTATTTTGGGAAAGGGGTAGACCCCCAGAAAATTGGTCCCGAAAGTGGGTATCAATTCTTGCTGTACCATCAATACCTTCCGTTTAATCTCCACATTAACATGGTCGGTAAATATGGCCGATTTAGGGGTGTTTTGGGGATTGGGGTGGTCACCCAAACACTAAGTCCGGAAAATATATCAGCATCGTAATCTATTCTTATGTATCTATATATAATTTATTTGAACCCCATATTTCCATTGCCCTCAAAATTGGATATCAAATTCTTTTTCAAATCTCATTTAAACTCCTTTTTGAAAAATTCAGTAAATATGTCCGGTTTGGGGTATTGGCCCTAAAAACTATAAATATTTAGTTCAACTCTCTTTAAGACCCAAATTGTCTCGGTGAGCAAATACATCCGATTTGGGGGTTGTTATGGTGGTGGGACGTCCCTAGACAGTTGGTCCATAATGTTGATATCAGATACGTGGTCTACACCCAAATACCTTTAATTTGAGCCCCATATTTCAAAAATTCGGCAAACATGACCGGCTTGGTGGGTGTTTTGGGGGATGGGCGGCCACTCAGTGAGATGGCCTTGAAAATATATATCGGATTCGTGTTCCACATTAGAAATCCTCTTATTTGAGCCATATTGCAAAAGTCAGCAAATACTTACTATTTGGGTGATGTTGTGGGGGTGGGTTGGCCCCATAGACACTTTAATTTGTAATTTATTTATTTACACCCGCACAACAAGAATATGCAATTCTTATAATTAAAGTGCGGGTAATATCTCCAACAATTGTACATAGTAAACACTTAAAACTAAGAATCTATAGCTATACAATACATCACAGATTTTGAATGAATAACTTACTAACTGAAAAAACTAACATTTGTGGCTTTGTAGATTTGAATTTAAAAGAAAAAAACAAAAGTGAATTTATCAATTAAAGAGAAATTAATAGACTTAGTTGATCCAAAAAAAAGAAATTAAGGTAAGTATAAAAGAATAAAAATAAATATATAACTGAGTCTTAACATTCATCAACTTAATGCAGTAAAATGTTTCCAAAGTCTGGTTTTAAATGTTGCCGAGTTACTGAGTAATTGCAGATCGTTAGGAAGTGAATTCCAGAGACAAATATGAACATTCATTCAGTCATTCAGAAACAAGCCTCCGATACATTTTGGGAATGATTTTTATACCCTCCACCATAAGATGGGGGGTATACTAATTTCGTCATTCTGTTTGTAACTACTCGAAATATTCGTCTGAGACCGCATAAAGTATATATAATCTTGATCGTCGTGAAATTTTATGTCGATCTAGCCATGTCCGTCCGTCTGTCCGTCCGTCCGTCCGTCCGTCTGTCCGTCCGTCCGTCCGTCCGTCCGTCTGTCTGTCGAAAGCACGCTAACTTCCGAAGGAGTAAAGCTAGCCGCTTGAAATTTTGCACAAATACTTCTTATTGGTGTAGGTCGGTTGGTATTGTAAATGGGCCATATCGGTCCATGTTTTGATATAGCTGCCATATAAACCGATCTTGGGTCTTGACTTCTTGAGCCTCTAGCGTGCGCAATTCTTATCCGATTGGCACGAAATTTTGCACGACGTGTTTTGTTATGATGGCCAACAACTGTGCCAAGTATGGTTCAAATCGGTCCATAATCTGATATAGCTGCCATATAAACCGATCTTGGGTTTTGACTTCTTGAGCCTCTAGAGTCCCCAATTCTTATCCGATTTGAATGAATTTTGGCACGACGTGTTCTGTTATGATATCCAACAACTGTGCTAAATATGGTTCAAATCGGTCCATAATCTGATATAGCTGCCATATAAACCGATCTTGGGTCTTAAATTCTTGAGCCTCTAGAGTGCGCAATTCTTATCCGGTTGGGATGAAATTTTGCACGACGTGTTTTGTTATGATAATCAACAACTGTGCCAAGTATGGTCCTAATCGGTCCATAACCTGATATAGCTGCCATATAAACCGATCTTGGGTCTTGACTTCTTAAGCCTCTAGAGTGCGCAATTCTTATCCGATTATAATGAAATTTTGCACGACGTGTTTTGTTATGATATTCAACAACTGTGCCAAGTATGGTCCTAATCGGTCCATAACCTGATATAGCTGCCATATAAACCGATCTTGGGTCTTGACTTCTTAAGCCTCTAAAGTGCGCAATTCTTATCAGATTGGAATGAAATTTTGGACGACATGTTTTTTTTATGATATCCAACAAGTGTGCCAAAAATGGTTCAAATCGGCTCATAAACTGATATAGCTGTCATATGAACAGATCTGGGGACTTGACTTCTTGAGCTTCTAGAGGGCGCAATTCCTACCTGATTTGGCTGAAATTTTGCATGACGTATTTTATTATACCCTCCACCATAAGATGGGGGGTATACTAATTTCGTCATTCTGTTTGTAACTACTCGAAATATTCGTCTGAGACCCCATAAAGTATATATAATCTTGATCGTCGTGAAATTTTATGTCGATCTAGCCATGTCCGTCCGTCTGTCCGTCCGTCCGTCCGTCCGTCCGTCCGTCCGTCCGTCTGTCTGTCGAAAGCACGCTAACTTCCGAAGGAGTAAAGCTAGCCGCTTGAAATTTTGCACAAATACTTTTTATTGGTGTAGGTCGGTTGGTATTGTAAATGGGCCATATCGGTCCATGTTTTGATATAGCTGCCATATAAACCGATCTTGGGTCTTGACTTCTTGAGCCTCTAGCGTGCGCAATTCTTATCCGATTGGCACGAAATTTTGCACGACGTGTTTTGTTGTGATGGCCAACAACTGTGCCAAGTATGGTTGAAATCGGTCCATAATCTGATATAGCTGCCATATAAACCGATCTTGGGTTTTGACTTCTTGAGCCTCTAGAGTGCCCAATTCTTATCCGATTTGAATGAATTTTGGCACGACGTGTTCTGTTATGATATCCAACAACTGTGCTAAATATGGTTCAAATCGGTCCATAATCTGATATAGCTGCCATATAAACCGATCTTGGGTCTTAAATTCTTGAGCCTCTAGAGTGCGCAATTCTTATCCGATTGGGATGAAATTTTGCACGACGTGTTTTGTTATGATATTCAACAACTGTGCCAAGTATGGTCCTAATCGGTCCATAACCTGATATAGCAGCCATATAAACCGATCTTGGGTCTTGACTTCTTAAGCCTCTAGAGTGCGCAATTCTTATCCGATTATAATGAAATTTTGCACGACGTGTTTTGTTATGATATTCAACAACTGTGCCAAGTATGGTCCTAATCGGTCCATAACCTGATATAGCTGCCATATAAACCGATCTTGGGTCTTGACTTCTTAAGCCTCTAAAGTGCGCAATTCTTATCAGATTGGAATGAAATTTTGGACGACATGTTTTTTTTATGATATCCAACAAGTGTGCCAAAAATGGTTCAAATCGGCTCATAAACTGATATAGCTGTCATATGAACAGATCTGGGGACTTGACTTCTTGAGCTTCTAGAGGGCGCAATTCCTACCTGATTTGGCTGAAATTTTGCATGACGTATTTTATTTTTTCTTTTTTCTTTCAACCACTGTGTCAAATAAGGTTTAAATCGGTTCATAACCTGATATAGCTGCCATATAAACCGATGTGGGATCTTGACTTCTTAAGCCTTTAGAGGTCGCAATTATTATCCGATTTGCCTGAAAATTTGTACAACGGATCCTCTCTTGACCATCAACATATGTTTATTATGGTCTGAATCGGTAAATAGCCCGATACAGCTCTCATATAAATCGATCTCTCTATTTTACTTCTTGAGCCCCCAAAGGGCGCAATTCTTATTCGAATTGGCTGACATTTTACACAGGTTTCCAGCATATAATTTAATTGTGGTCCAAACCGGACCATATCTTGATATCGCTCTAAAAGCAAAGCAATCTTTTCTTATATGCCTTTTTGCCTAAGAAGAGATGCCGGGAAAAGAACTCGACAAATGCGATCCATGGTGGAGGGTATATAAGATTCGGCCCGGTCGAACTTAGCACGCTTTTACTTGTTTTACCTCTAATAGATCTGGCGAAATCAATAAATCCATACAGATATTGTGGTGCCTGCGTGTAGATCAGTTTATGAACCAACGACAGAGTCGATATGATTACTCCAAGTCAGAGTGCTGTTAATAACAACGCCCAAGTTCTTTGCATGAGGAACGATTTCCAATCTAGAGTCGTTAATGAATATACCGGCATCACATGAAAAACGAGACAGCCTGTTTCTGATAACCACACACTTGGACTTTACAGGGTTGAGACACAGGCCATTGGCTTTCGCTCACGTGCTGATTCTTGACAGATCATGATTAAGCAGACTTATGTTTTCAGCAATCTCATCCCTCGTACTGCCGATATATATTTGTACATCGTCAGCGTACATATGTACCTCACAATAAGACAATTGACCCGCCAAGTCGTTACTGTACAATGAAAAGAGAAGAGGACCCAGAATTGATCCCTGAGGAACACCTTTTGAAACAAGCAGAGGTGCCGATAGAGAAGACTTATAACTGACGGACTGAGTGCGGTGTGACAGGTACGACAAAATAAGATGAACGGACGTAGAAGAAAAATTGTAAAGATGTCTCATCTTATCACATAACAAGGAATGATCCACAGTGTCAAATGCCTTAGAATGGTCAAGAAGAACAAGGAAATTTATATTGTCATTCCCCAAATATTGATATCAGATTCGGGCTTTACTCCCAAAGACCTTTCATTTGAGCCCCATATAGGTATGGTCGTAAATTTGTCCCCTTTGGGGGATGTTTTTGGGGAGTGGCGGCCCCCCAAACACTTGGTTCCTTATTTGGATATCAGATTCGAATTCTACATCCAAATACCTTTTATTTAAGCCCCATATTCCCATGGTCAGTAAATAAGTCCGATTGGGGGATGTTTTGGGGAAGGGGTGGACCCCCAGAAACGTGGTCCAACATTTGGATATCAGATTCGTATTCTACTCGCAAATACCTTTCATTTGAGTCCCATATTGCCATGGTCGGTAAACATGTCCGATTTAGGGGTGTTTTGGGGGTTAGGGTTGTCCCCCTAACATTTGGTCCGACAATTGGATATCAGATACGTTTTGTTATCCTAAATACCTTTCATTTGAGTCCCCCCCCCCCCCTCATATATCAAAAAATTTAGTACCCTATTTACACCACGGGGTCATTATGCACCATCTGTGAAAATTTCAAGAAAATCGGTTCAGCCGTTTCTGAGTCTATAAGGAACACACAAACATACAAACAAACAAACCTGCAAACAAACACAAATTGATTTTTATATATAAGAAGATGAGAGCTATATCTAAATCTGAAGCGAATTTTTTCGACCAGATCGTCTGAAAATTGTTCTTACTGCGGCAAAATAAATGCAAATCTGGCGATAAATATATATGCTAGCTATATTTCAAATCTGAACCGATTTGGTTAAAATCTTGCATATATTTTAAGATCAGTAACAAACCAATCTATGACAAATTTTGTGAAGATAGGTTGAAATTTATAAGACTCAGATATGTTAAGATCAGTAAAAGAATACAAGAAAGAACATATTTAAATTAAATTTACTCTAAACAAAAAAAATTTAGTAACACTCTTTTAAATGACAAAATTTCATATTTATAATATTCTACAAGAACAACATTCTGCTGAGGCCGGGGCCGTCTTAAAATTACTTTTCTTTAGCGGAAATTGAAATTCTTGTAAAAGTTGATTTTAATAAAATTTTTCTAAGCAAATTTAGTGAAATTTTTCCAAAGACAAAATTTTAGCATAACATTCTCTAATGACAAAACTTCTGCATGGGCCCGACTCCCTTTGAAATTATTTTTTATATGCAAAATTTTCCATAAAATTTTCTTAAGGATAGCATTTTATTGTAATAGAGATTTTTCTAAAGGCAATATTTATAAAAAAAAATAAAAATAAAAGCGTGCTAAGTTCGGCCGGGCCGAATCTTATATACCATCCACCATGGATCGCATTTGTCGAATTCTTTGCGCGAAATCTCTTTTTAGGCAAACAAAGAATAATGAATAAGAACTTTATGCTATTGGAGCTATATCAAACTGCAGTCTGATTTGGACCATAAATGAATTGAAAGCTGAACATTGTAGAAGTCATTGTGTAATATATCAGTTCATTCGGATAAGAATTACGCCTTGTATGGGCTCAAGAAGCATAATGGAAAGATCGGTTTATATGGGAGCTGTATCAAGCTATAGATCGCTTCATACCATATTGGAAACGTATGTTAAAAGTCATGGGAGAAGCGGAAATTTACGAAATTTCTGGCAAATCAGATGAGATTTGTGCCCTCTAGAGGCCCAAGAAGTCAAGAACCCAGATCAGTTTATATGGCAGCTATATGAGGTTATGTACCGATTTAATGGTACTTAGCGCAGTTGTTGGAAGTGATACCAAAACATCACATGAAAAATTTCAGCCAAATCGGATAAGAATTGCGCCCCCTAAAAGCTAAAGAAGTCAAGACCGCCGATCGGTTTATATGGCAGCTGTATCAGGTTATGAACCGATTTGAACCATACATAGCACATTGTTGAAAATGATACCAAAACATCACGTGCAAAATTTCAGTAAAATCCGATCAGAATTGAGCCCTCTAGAGGCCCAAGAAATCAAGACCGAAATCGGATTCTATGGCAACTATATGAAAACATGGACCGATTTGGCCCATTTACAATCCCAACCGACCTACACTAATGAAAAGTATTTGTGCAAAATTTCAAGCTCCTAGCTTTACTCCTTCGAAAGTTAGCGCGATTTCGACAGACAGACGGACGGGCATGGCTAGATCGACTCAAAATGACATGACGATCAAGAATATATATACTTTATGGGATTTTAGACGCTTATTTCGAGGTGTTACAAACAGAATGACGAAGTTAGTATACCCCCATCCTATGGTGGAGGGTATACAAAACTATACAATCGGCCTGCGGCTGGACAATATCCGATTGTTTGAATTATTTCAAGACCAAATAAATTTAGCGCAAGACATGTGAAAAACAAAATTTTAATAAAATTTTTTCTATATACTAAATTTTAATGATAGTTTTAGAATTAAATTTCAGCGAAAAACACACTAAATTCAATCTAACCTCGAGATTATCCCTTAAAGCCAAAATTTCAATAATTTTTGCATTTTGCGACACTACATTTTGCATAAACATTTTTAAAGTCATTTTATTATGCTTATCTGTCCCAAAGAATATTTTCCTAAAATTTTTTCTTTAGACAAATTTTAATAAATATATTTAGATATAAAATTTTAGCCCATTATATATTATATATTTTAGCTCGATAAGACTAAACTAAAACCAGTAAAGAAAGGCAAAAGTCGGGCGGTGCCGACTATATAATACCCTAAACCACCTAGTGCATATAGTACTTTTTATACCCACCAAGGACGGATGGGGGTATATTCATTTTGTCATTCCGTTTGCAACACATCGAAATATCCATTTCCGACCCTATAAAGTATATGATCAGCGTAAAAATCTAAGACGATCTAGACATGTCCGCCCGTCTGTCCGTCTGCCTGTTGAAATCACGCTACAGTCTTCAAAAATAGAGATATTAAACTGAAATTTTGCACTGGTTCTTTTTTTATCCATAAGCAGGTTATGTTCGAAGATGGGCTATATCGGACTATATCTTGATATAGCCCCCATATAGACCGATCCGCCGATTTAGGGTCTTAGGCCAATAAAGGCCACATTTATTATCCGATTTTGCTGAAATTTGGGATAGTGAGTTGTGTAAGGCCCTTCAACATCCTCCGTCAATTTGGCCCAGATCGGTCCAGATTTGGATATAGCTGCCATATAGACCGATCCTCCAATTTAAGGTCTTAGGCGCATAAAAGCCACATTTATTATCCGATTTTGCTGAAATTCGGGACAGTGAGTTGATGTGAGCTCTTCGACATCTTCCATCAATATGGCTCAGATCGGTTTAGATTTTGATATAGCAGCCATATAGACCGATCCTCCGATTTAGGGTCTTAGGCCCATAAAAGCCACATTTATTATCCGATTTTAATGAAATTCGGGACAGTGAGTTGTGTTAGGCCGCTCAATATCCTTCATCAATTTGGTTCAGATCGGTCCAGATTTGGATATAGCTGCCATATAGACCGATCCTCCGATTTAGGGTTTTAGGCCCATAAAAGCCACATTTATTATCCAATTTTGCTGAAATTTGGGACAGTGAGTTGTGTTGGGCCCTTCGACACCCTTCGTCAATTTTGCTCTGATCGGTTCAGATTTGGATATAGCTGCCATATATACCGATCCTCCGAGTTAGGGTCTTAGGCCCATAAAAGCCACATTTATTATCCGATTTTGCTGAAATTTGGGACAGCAAATTGTGTTAGGCCCTTTGATGTATCTCGTCAATTTGATGCAGATCGGACCAATTTTGGATATCGCTGCCATATAGACCGATCACTCGATTTCAGGTTTTGGGCCCATAAAATGCTCATTTATTGTCCGATGTCGCCGAAATTTGGAACAGTGAGTTAAGTTAAGCCCCTCACCATAATCCTGCAATATGGCACAGATCGGTTAAGATTTGGATATAGCTGTCATATAGACCGATCTCTCTATTTAAGGTTTTGTTCCCATAAAAGGTGCATTTATTGTCAGATGTCGCCGAAATTCAGGACAGTGAGTTAGGTTAAGCCCTTCGACTTCCTTCTGCAATATGGCCCAGATCAGTCCAGATTTGAATATAGCTGCCACATAGACCGATCTCTCAATATAAGGTTTTGGGTCCGATTTCGCCGAAATTTGGGACAATGAGTTGAGTTAGGCCCTTCGACATTTTTCTGAAACTTGGGCCAAATCGGTTCAGATTTGGATATAGCTGCCATATAGACCTATATCTCGATTTAAAGTTTTGGCCCCATAAAATGCTCATTTATAATCCGATTTCACTGAAATTTGACACAGTGACTTATGTTAGGCTTTTCGAAATCCGTGTCGTATGTAGCTCAGATCGGTTTATTTTTAGATAAAGCTACTTAAAAGACCAATATTTTGTTATACACAATTGAACAATGACTTGTACTTATAAGTATTTGGTCCAAATCGGAACATATTTTGATATAACTGCTATGGGACAAAAGGTATAAAATTTCCACCGGATTTTTATGAAAAGTGGTTTACGTATATTCCCGAGGTGGTGGGTATCCAAAGTTCGGCCCGGCCGAACTTAACGCCTTATTACTTGTTATATGTAGAACTTATCAATTTAGCAATTGAGAACCTTGTAAGATTTTCCTTCCATAGGACAAACGATTTGGATTTCCACATCTTTAAAAGGCCATATCGGATAAAAGATTATATGGGAGTTATATCGAAACCTGTGCCAATTTTAATGACACATACTGGGGCGTCAAATAGAGATTGACGTCCCAGTATGTGTCATTAAGATGTGACCAAAATTGTGGCTTTTACTGCCATAAAAGTCCATATCTGATAAAATATATACAGTGGAGCTGTATATAAATAAGGACTGATGTTAATGGAATTTTGCGCACGTATTGAAACGCCAATTTAAACGTCTCATGTAAAATCGGGCGAAAATTTTGGATTCTACAGTCTTAAAAGGCCATATCGAATGAACGATAGGTATGGTAGCTATATCTAAATCTAAACCGATTTTTATGAAATTTTGCACACATATGAAGACGTCAAATAAAGCACCTGATGCAAAATTTTGTAAAGATCGGACAAAATTGTGGCTTCTACAGCCCTAAAAAGCCAAATCGGATGAAAGATATATATAGGAGCTATATCTAAATCTGAACCGATTTTTATGAAATTTTGCACATACATTGAGACTTCACAAAAACGGATCCACACCAAATTTGGTAAAGATCGGACCAAAATTATAGCTTCTACAGCTTTAAAAGTTTAAATCGGATGAAAAATATATATGGGAGCAATATCTAAATCTGAACCGATTTTTATGAAAATTTACAGATATATTAAGATCAGTAACAAAACAGTCCGCGCCAAATTTTGTGCAGATCGGTTGAATATTGTAGCTACTACGGCCATTTAAGTGCAAATCGGGCGATACATATATATGGGAGCTATATCTAAATCTGGACCGATTTTGGACACATATGAAGACGTCAAATAAAAGACCCCATGCCAAAATTTGTAAAGATCGGACTAAAACTGTGGCTTCTACAGCCATAAAAACCATATCGGATGAAATATATATATGGGAGCAATATCTAAATCTGAACCGATTTTATTTAAAATCAATAGCGTTTGTCTTTGTGCCAAAAAAGTAACATGTCCATAATTTCGTGACAATCGGACAACAAATACGACCTGCACTTTGATTAAGTGATGGACGGACATGGCTAAATCGAATCAGAAAGTAATTCCGAGTCGATCAGTATACTTATCAATGGTTCTAGCTCTTTTCCTTCTTAGCGTTGCAAAAAATGCACAAATCTATAATACCCTGTACCACAGTGGTGGTGCAGGGTATAAAAAGTACGAAATTGTGACTTTTTACCCAACGCGAACGGATGGGGCTAGAATAATCAAATTAAAGAGCGTCCCGAAACATTAGGATTTGGTGACAGAATTTTGCCAAGATAGTACCGGAAGTGGGAAAAATGATACGTTTATAACCGCAGTTGGGACTTTTTGGTACCATGTTTGTTAATTGAGCAAGAGCTATCAATTTTGAAATTCTGGTACACTGTGGCAACTTAAATTGGGATGCCAAAAGAGTTTTTGAACATTTAGAAACAAAAAAGTACACAAAAAGGTACGAAATAAATGAACTTTGCATAGGGCAAACAGGTAGAGCTAGAACTTCGAAATTTGACTTAAATGATTGTTGATGCGATATAAAGGGGGTAGATAGAAACAAGTAAGAAGGCGTTAAGTTCGGCCGGGCGGAACTTTGGATACACATCACCTCGGTTTATATGTAAATCACCTTTCATCAAAATCCGGTGAAAATTTTATACCTTATGTCCCATAGCAGTTATATCGAAATATGTTCCGATTTGGACGAAATACTAATAAGTACAAGTCATTGTTCAATATTGGTCTTTTTAGTAGCTATATCCAAAAAAACCCGATCTGAACAATATACGACATGGATGTCGAAAAGCCTAACATAAGTCACTGTGTCAAATTTCAGTTAAATCAGATTATAAATGCGCCTTTTTTGGGGCCAAAACATTAAATCGAGATATCGGTCTATATGACAGCTATATGCAAATCTTGATCGATCTAGACCAAATTGCAGAAATATGTGGAGGGGCTTAACTTAATTCTCTGTCCCAATTTTCGGCAACATCGCACAATAAATGCGCCTTTTATGGGTCCAAAACATTATATCGAGAGATCGGTCTATATGGCAGCTATATCCAAATATGGACCGATCTGGGTGAAATTGAAGAAGGTTGTCGAAGGGCCTAACACAACTCACTATCCCAAATTGCGGCGACATCGACAATAAATGCGCTTCTTATGGCCCCAAAACCTAAAACCGAGAGATCGGTCCATATGGCAACTAATTCCCAATTCTGGACCGATCTGCGCCATATTCTAGAAGTATGTCAAGGGGCTTAACTTAACTCACTGTCCCAAATTTCGGCGACATCAGACAATAAATGTGCATTTAATGGGCCCAAAACCTTAAATCGAGGGATCGGTCTATATGGCAACTATATCCAAATTTGATCCGATCAGGGATAAATTGAAGAAAGATGTCGAAGGGCGTAAGGCAACTCTCTTTCCCAAATTTTATCAAAATCGGATACTAAATGTGGCTCTTTTGGGCCACATCGGAGGATCGGTCTATGTGGCAGCTATAACAAAATCTGAACCGATCAAGACCAAATTGACGAAGGACGTTGAAGGGCCTTACACAACTTACTGTCCCAAATTTCAGCAAAATTTGATAATAAATGTGGCTTTTATGGGCCTAAATCCGAGGATCGGTCCATATGGCACCTATATCCAAATCTGGGCCGATCTGGGCCAAACTGACGAGGGATGTCAAAGGGCCTAACACAGTCCCAAATTTTTGCAAAATCGCATAATATATGTGGCTTTTATGAGCCTAAGACCCTAAATCGGCGGATCGGTCTATATGGGGGCTATATCAAGATATATTCCGATGTAGCTCATCTTCGAACTTAACCTGCTTATGGACAAAAAAGAATCTATGCAAAATTTCAGCTCAATATCTCTATTTATAAAGACTGTAGCGTGATTACAACAGACGGACGGACATGGCTAGATCGTCTTAGATTTTTTCGCTGATGAAGAATATATATACTTTATAGGGTCGGAAATGGATATTTCGATGTGTTGCAAACGGAATGACAAAATGACTATACCCCTATCCTTCGGTGGTGGGTATAAAACAAAATGAGGTATGCTAACTAATTTCAAAGAAACAAGAATTTTGCCAATTTTCGTTTTTGAAGAAATGTGGTGGGGCCATTGAAGTGCAAATCGAACGATACATATATATATAGGATCCGAATTTGATGGAATTTACCAGATATGTTAAGATTAGTAAAAAACACTTTACGCCAAATTTTGTGCAGGTCCGTTAAAAATTGGCTGAAATTTTTACATATAGTGTTCATACTATAACTTCCAACAACTGTGCTAAGTACGGTCTGACTCGGTCTATAACCTGATATAGCTCCCATATAAACCGATCTCCCGATTTGACTTCTTAAGCCCATGCAAGCCCTAATTTTTGTCCGATTTGGCTAAAATTTTCATGCGGTGTTCAATTACGACTTTCAACAACTGTGCCAAATACTGCCAAAAAACCATAAAACTATGCCTTTCAACAAAATTTATTTTGTATAAAATTTTAGCAGAATACAACGGTGGTGGGTTCCCAAGACTCGGGCCGACCGAACTTAGCACTCTTTAACTTGTTAATGCTTAAATAAATTTGAATGGAAAAAAACTATCTCAAAAACATCTATTTTGAATATTTTCACGTTTTGAAATATTTTCAACTATTTATTTATTATACCCTACACCACCACTGTGGTATAAGGTATTAAAACATTGGGCATTTGATTGCAACGCTAAGAAAGAGACTAGGTTGACCCATTGATATGTATAGCGAGCGGCTTAGAATCACTTCCTGATTCGATTTAGCTATATCCGTCAGTCCGTCTGTCCGTCCGTCTATCTGTCCTTGTATTTTTTTAATCAAGGTACAGGTCGCATTTTTTGTCTGACTGTCACAAAATTTTGCACAAGTCACATCTTTGGTCCAAGGACGAACGCTATTGATTTTGTTGTATTAATGGCTTCGAACGCTAGACAACCGCAACAGTTTTGCTGGTGTTCCGCGTGCCCAGGTTCACATTTATGACGAAAAATACCCAAAATAAGAGCTGCTTAGAAAAATTCTAGCTCGAGTTGGGAAAGAGGTATCGTAATTGAAATTTGGACTGGCGTATAGAAGACGATTGAAACCAGTTACAACAATTTTTCCCGTCATGTTTTGTACAAAATCGAGGTTTTATAACAAAATCTTATTTCCTAAGCCCTTACAACAGAAAAATTATTTTCTTAATATTTTGTGACCATTTAGCATAGAAAGTTGGATTTTATGATTTTGGCCTGCTGACAAAGGAAATAGGATTATTGCCATAAACTTAGTTTTATACCCTCCACCATAGGATGAGGGTATACATATTTTGTCAATCTGTTTGTAACTCCTCGAAATATGCATCTGAGATTCTCATAAAGTATGTATATTCTTGATCGTCATGTCATTTTAAGTCATTCTAGCCATATCCGTCCGTCCGTCTGTTTGTTGAATGCACGCTAACATTCGAAGGAGTAATGCTACGCTCTTGAAATTTTGCACAAATACTTTTTATTAGTGTAGGTCAGTTGGGATTGTAAATAGGCCAAATCGGTCCATGTTTTGATATAGCTGTCATATAAACCGATATTGGCCATTGACTTCGTGAGCCTCTAGAGTGCCCAATTCTTTTCCAATTTGGCTGAAATTTTGCATGAGTCGTTATGTTATAGGTTCCAACAACAGTGCTAAGTATGGTGCAAATCGGTTTATAGCCTGATATATCTGCCATATAAACCGATCTGGGGTCTTGACTTCTTCAGCTTTTAGAGGGCGCAATTCTTATCCGATTAGTGTGTAATTTGACTGAAATATTGTACAATGACTTCTACGATGTTCAGCATTCAAGTCATTTACGGTATGTATATATATAACTTGTTATAGCACCAAAAGCATAACAGTTCTTATTCATTATTCTTTGTTTGTCTAAAAAGAGATACCGCGCAAAGAACTTGACAATTGCGATCCATGGTGGAGGGTATATAAGATTCGGCCCGGCCGAACTTAGCACGCTCTTACTTGTTTTAATATAGAAACCAGCAAATGCGACGAGACACTAAACCGAATTCCATAAATCTCACTTCTAAGGATTTTGAAAAATGTTTTCGTTTGATTTTTGGGATGGAAAAAAATTTCGACTTTCGACAAGCCAATCCTCCCTCAAAACATGACTGGAAAATTGTTGTAACTGGTTTCAGTCGTCCACTTTATGCCAATCCAAATTTTATTATGATACCTCGTTCCTAAATGGAGCTAGAATTTTTCTAAGGCAGCTCTATTCTTGGGTATTTTTCGTCGTTAATGGGTTAATGCAATTTTTTTATTTAAAGGCCGAATCGCAATTTTATTTTTCAAAAGATAAAATTTTTCTGATTGTGTTAAGCAAAAGTATCATAATTTCTTTGTTTGGAGGCCACCGTAGCGCAGAGGTTAGCATGTCCGCCTATGACGCTGAACGCCTGGGTTCGAATCCTGGCGAGACCATCAAAAAAATGTTCAGCGGTGGTTTTCTCCTCCTAATGCTGGCAACATTTGCGAGGTACTATGTCATGTAAAACTTCTCTCTAAAGAGGTGTCGCACTGCAGCACGCCGTTCGGACTCGGCTATAAAAAGGAGGCCTTTTATCATTGAGCTTAAAAGTTGAATCGAACTGCACTCATTGATATGTGAGAAGATTGCCCCTGTTTCTTAGTGGAATGTTCATGGGCAAAATTTGCATTTGCATCATAATTTGTTTAAGGCAAAATCTTCATAGAATTTTCTTGTTAAAAAATTTGTTCCGAAACACAAACATTTAACAAAAATTTTTTCTAAAACATAACTTTATATGAATTTTTTCTTAATTCTCATTTTTATACCCTCCACCATAAGATGGGGGGTATACTAATTTCGTCATTCTGTTTGTAACTACTCGAAATATTCGTCTGAGACCCCATAAAGTATATATATTCTTGATCGTCGTGAAATTTTGTGTCGATCTAGCCATGTCCGTCCGTCTGTCCGTCCGTCCGTCCGTCTGTCTGTCGAAAGCACGCTAACTTCCGAAGGAGTTAAGCTAGCCGCTTGAAATTTTGCACAAATACTTCTTATTAGTGTAGGTCGGTTGGTATTGTAAATGGGCCATATCGGTCCATGTTTTGATATAGCTGCCATATAAACCGATCTTGGGTCTTGATTTCTTGAGCCTCTAGAGTGCGCAATTCTTATCCGATTGGGATGAAATTTTGCACGACGTGTTTTGTTATTATATCCAACAACTGTGCCAAGTATAGTTCAAATCGGTCCATAACCTGATATAGCTGCCATATAAACCGATCTTGGGTCTTGCCTTCTTGAGCCTCTAGAGTGCGCAATTCTTATCCGATTGAAACAAAATTTTGCATGATGTGTTTTGCTATTATATCCAACAACTGTGCCAAGTATGGTCCAAATCCGTCCAAATCCGTCCATAACCTGATATAGCTGCCATATAAACCGATCTCGGGTCTTGACTTCTTGAGCCTCTACAGGGCGCAATTCTTATCCGAATGGAATGGAATTTCGCACGACGTGTTTTGTTATGGTACCCAACAACTGCGCCAAGTATGGTTTTAATCGGTCCATAACCTGATATAGCTGCCATATAAACCGATCTTGGGTCTTGACTTCTTGAGCCTCTAGAGGGCACAATTCTTATCCGATTTGAATGAATTTTTGTATTTCGTTGTTATATCCAACAACTTTGCCAAGTATGGTTTAAATCGGTCCATAACCTGATATAGCTGTCATATAAACAGATCTGGGGATTTGACTTCTTGAGCTTCTAGAGGGCGCAATTCCTATCCGATTTGGCTGAAATTGTGTCAAATAAGGTTCAAATCGGTTCATAACCTGATATAGCTGCCATATAAACCGATCTGGGATCTTGACTTCTTGACCCCTAGAAGTCGCAATTATTATCCGATATGCCTGAAATTTTGTACGACGGATCCTCTCATGACCATCAACAAACGTGTTTATTATGGTCTGAATCGGTCTATAGCCCTATACAGATCCCATATAAATCGATCTCTCTATTTTACTTCTTGAGCCCCCAAAGGGCGCAATTCTTATTCGAATTGGCTGAAATTTTACACAGGTCTCCAACATGTAATAATAAAATAAGAGCAGAGCAAATCTTTTCTTATATCCTTTTTTGCCTAAAAAGAGATGCCGGGAAAAGAACTCGGCAAATGCGATCCATGGTGGAGGGTATGTAAGATTCGGCCCGGCCGAACTTAGCACGCTTTTACTTGTTTTTTATTTTAAAAGAAATTTTATCTGTAGAAAAAATATTATTTAAAAATTGGCTTTAAATGAAATATTTGGCTTTTATACCCTCCACCATAAGATGGGAGGTATACTAATTTCGTCATTCTGATTGTAACTACTCGAAATATTCGTCTGAGACCCCATAAAGTATATATGTTCTTGATCGTCGTGAAATTTTATGTCGATCTAGCCATGTCCGTCCGTCTGTCCGTCCGTCCGTCTGTCTGTCGAAAGCACGCTAACTTTCGAAGGAGTAAAGCTAGCCGCTTGAAATTTTACACACATACTTCTTATTAGTGTAGGTCGGTTGGTATTGTAAATGGGCCATATCGGTCCATGTTTTGATATAGCTGCCATATAAACCGATCTTGGGTCTTGACTTCTTGAGCCTCTAGAGTGCGCAATTCTTATCCGATTGGGATGAAATTTTGCACAACGTGTTTTGTTATGATACCCAAGAACTGTGCCAAGTATGGTTCACATCGGTCCATAACCTGATATAGCTGCCATATAAACCGATCTTGGGTCTTGACTTCTTGAGCCTCTAGAGTGCGCAATTCTTATCCGATTGGAATGTAATTTTGCACAACGTGTTTTGTTATTATATCCAACAACTGTGCTAAATATGGTTCAAATCGGTTCATAACCTGATATAGCTGCCATATAAACCGATCAGGGGTTTTGACTTCTTGAGCCTCTAGAGTGCGCAATTCTTATCCGATTGGAATGAAATTTTGCACGACGTGTTTTGTTACGATATCCAACAACTGTGCCAAGTATGGTTCAAATCGGTCTATAATCTTACATAGCTGTCATATAAACCGATCTTGGGTCTTGACTTCTTGAGCCTCTAGAGTGCGCAATTCTTATCCGATTGGAATGAATTTTGGCACGTAGTATTTTGTTATGATATCCAACAACTGTGCCAAATATGGTTCAAATCGGTTCATAACTGATATAGCTGTCATATAAACAGATCTGGGGACTTGACTTCTTGAGCTTCTAGAGTGCTCAATTTCTATCCGATTTGGCTGAAATTTCGCAAGACGTTTTTTATTGTTACTTTCAACAACTATGTCAAATAAAGTACAAGTCGGTTCATAACCTGATATAGCTGCCATATAAAGCGATCTGGGATCTTGACTTCTTGAGTCTCTAGAGGTCGCAATTATTATCCGATTTGCCTGAAATTTTTTACGATGGATTCTCTCATGACCATTAACATACGTGTTTATTATGGTCTGAATTGGTCTATAGGCCGATACAGCTCCCATATAAATCGATCTCTCTATTTTACTTCGTGAGCCCCAATGGGCGCAATTCTAATACGAATTGGCTGAAATTTTACACAGGTCTCCAACATATAATTTAATTGTGGTCCGAACCGGACCATATCTTGATATCGTTTTAATAGCAGAGCAACTCTTTTCTTATATTCTTTTTTGCCTTAGAAGAGATGCCGGGAAAAAACTCGACAAATGCGATCCATGGTGGAGGGTATATAAGATTCGGCGCGGCCGAACTTAGCACGCTTTTACTTGTTTAATCTGGAAAACTTTTGCAGAGAATAATTAATAATATTTAACTATAAATTATTTAAATTACATCAGCAATGAAATGAAAAATTTTAAGGACTCCGAACCACAATTTTAAAACATTTTAAAATTTATTTTCGAATTTGCTTCCAAGAAAATCTTCTTACAATGAAAAGATTTTGCGAATAAAGATTTCCTTATGTGTTATGCACGAAAGAATTTAATAAAATTCGACGAGTCAAATTGCATGCTTACTAAAAGTTGGTATTAAGTTCGTGTTCCACAGTGAAATACCCATGTTTTCGCGATTACTTTTTTGAAAAACTACAAAACTTATAACATATCGCTTCTAATAAAATTTTGTCATAAATATTGGGAATGGCGTAATGAATGAAATCAGAAAGACGTTTTGCTTCAAAATCCATTATCTACAAAAAGTAATCGTTAAATATATTAATTTGCACCGTAAAACACGAACTTAATACCCACCCTAAGTGAGGAAATGTGTTAAAATAATATTAGTCAGCAATATTTGTCAGCAGACTTTTATTTATGGGAGCAAGTTTTATATTACACTTACGTTTGCCGCTAGGTAATTTTACATCAATTAGTGGGCAAAGACCGAAACAAGTTTAAAACTGCTAAAACGTAGAAATCTCATCGTGTTTCTGATTTTTAGTTCTACTACCTTTCCTTATTTTATCTGCAATAAATTAGGAAAACTTCAGGACTTATAAAGACTTTGGAGTTATAAGCATATGCGACAATAGTTGGATGAAATTTGTAACGGACATATTTTCCATCAAAGGCGAATTTTCGATCGATTTTAATGAAAAAGGTTTCCGATCGGATTGAGGGTTCTACATAGAGAACCGAGGAACCGAGATCTGTTTTCGATTGCCTGACCATAATAAAATTTATTTAAACCCCATATTGCCATTGGTTTAGGGGAGTTTACATATTGCCATTGGTTTAGGGGAGTTTAGAGGACGAGGCGTCCCCCAAACACATGGCCCCAAAATAAGTTATCAAATTCGTTTTCTAATCTCAAATACCTTTCATTTGAGCCACATATTGGCATGGTCGAAAAAATTTTACCCTTTGGGGAGTGTTTTGGGGAAGGGGTGATGCCCTAAATACATGGTCGTATATTTGGGTATCGAATTCATATTCTTCTCCCAAAAACCTTTTTTTGAGCCCCATATTGCGATGGTCAGTAAAAAATTGCTGTTTGTGGGGTATTTTGGGAAAGGGGTAGACCCCCAGAAAATTGGTCCCGAAAGTGGGTATCAATTCTTGCACTACCCCCAATTCCTTTCATTTAAGCTCCACATTGACATGGTCGGTAAATATGCCCGATTTAGGGGTGTTTTGGGGATAGGGGTGGTCCCCAAACACTAAGCCCGGAAAATATATGAGCAACGTGCTCTATTCTCATATAACTATATATCATTTATTTGAACCCCATATTGCGATTGACTTCAAAATTGGATATCAATTTCGTTTTCTAATCTCATTTAAACTCCTTATTGCAAAAGTCAGCAAATATGTCCGGTTTGGGGTATTGGCCCTAAAAACTATGAATATTTAGTTCCACTCTCTTTAAGACCCAAATTGTCTTGGTGAGCAAATACGTCCTATTTGGGGGCTGCTATGGTGGTGGGACGTCCGCTATACAGTTGGCTCCTAATGTTGATATCAGATACGTGGTCTACTCCCACATACTTTTGATTTGAGCCCCATATTTCCATAGTCGGCAAACATGACCGGCTTGAGGGGTGTTTTGGGGGATGGGCGGCCACTCAGTGATTTGGCCTTGAAAATATATATCAGATTCGTGTTCTACTCTAAAAACCATCTTATTTAATCCTCATATTGCAATAGTTAGCAAGTACTTCCTACTTGGGTGGTGTTGTGGGGGTGGGGTGGCCCCATAGACACTTTCCCGCATATTTATATCAGATTCGTGCTTTACTCTGAAAGGCCTTTCATTTTAGCCCCACATTGCTATGGTCGTAAATTTGACCCCTTAGGGGACGTTCTTGGGGAGAGGCGGCCAATAAATACTTAGACCCATATTTGGTTATCAGATTCGAATTCTACACTTAAATACCTTTTATTTAAGCCCCGTATTAATATGGTCAGTAAATAAGTCCTGTTTGAGGGGTGCTTTGGGGAAGGGGTGGACCCTCAGAAACGTGGTCCCACATTTAGATATTAGATCCGTATTCTACTCGCAAATACCATTCATTTGAGTCCCATATTGCCATGGTCGGTAAATATGTCCGATTTTGGGGTGTTTTGGGAGTTGGGGTGGTCCCCCAAACACTTGGTCCAACATTTGGATATCAGATACGTTTTCTTATCCTAAATACCTTTCTTTTGAGTTCCATATTGTCGTGATTGGTGTAAATATATGTTTGGTAGGTTTTAGGGTAGGGCAGCCCCCCTAGGTACCCCATCCGAAATTTGGACACCAAATTTTTATTTTTTATTTTCACCATGGGATCATTATGCACCATCTGTGAAAATTTCAAGAAAATCGGTTCGTCCGTCCATAAGGAACACACAAACAAACAAACAAACCTACAAACAAACACAAATTGATTTTTATACCCACCACCGACGGATGGGGGTATATTCATTTTGTCATTCCATTTGCAACACATCGAAATATCCATTTCCGACCCTATAAAGTATATATATTCTTGATCAGCGTAAAAATCTAAGACGATCTAGACATGTCCGTCCGTCTGTCTGTTGAAATCACGCTACAGTCTTCAAAAATAGAGATATTGAGCTGAAACTTTGCACAGGTTCTTTTTTTGTCCATAAGCAGGTTAAGTTCGAAGATGGGCTATATCGGACTATATCTTGATATAGCCTCCATATAGACCGATCCGCCGATTTAGGATCTTAGGCCAATAAAAGCCACATTTATTTTCCGATTTTGCTGAAATTTGGGACAGTGAGTTGTCTTAGGCCCTTCGATAACCTCCGTCAATTTGGCTCAGATCGGTCCACATTTGGGTATAGCTGCCATATAGACCGATCCTCCGATTTAGGGTTATAGGCCAATAAAAGCCACATTTATTATCCGATTTTGCTGAAATTTGGGACAGTGAGTTGTCTTAGGCCCTTCGACATCCTCCGCCAATTTGGCTCAGATCGGTCCACATTTGGATATAGCTACCATATAGACCGATCCTCCGATTTAGGGTCTTAGGCCCATAACAGCCACATTTATTATCCGATTTTGCTGAAATTTGGAACAGTGAGTTGTGTTAGGCCCTTCAACGTCCTTCGTCAATTTGGCACAGATCGGTCCAGATTTGGATATAGCTGCCATATAGACCGATCCTTCGATTTAGGGTCATTGGCCCATAAAAGCCACATTTATTATCCGATTTTGCTGAAATTTGGGACAGTACGTTGTCTTAGGCCCTTCGACATCCTCCGTCAATATGGCTCAGATCGGTTCAGATTTGGTTTTGGTTTGGGGCCATAAAAGGCGCATTTATTGTCCGATGATGCCGAAATTTGGGACAAAGAGCTAAGTTAAGCCCCTCCACATTTTTCTGCAATTTGGTCTAGATCGATCAAGGTTTGCATATAGCTGCCATATGGACCGATCTCTCGATTTAAAGTCTTGGCCCCGTAAAAGGCGCTTTTTTAATCCGATTGCACTGAAATTTGACACAGTGACTTATGTTAGGCTTTTCGACATCCGTGTCGTATATAGTTCAGATCGGGTTATTTTAAGATATAGCTACTAAAAAGACCAATGTTTTGTTATATACAATTGAACAATGACTTTTACTTATTAGTATTTGTTCCAAATCGAAACGTATATTGATATAGCTGCTGTGGGGCATAAGGTATGAGTTTTGCACCGGATTTTGACGAAAGGTGGTTTACATATATATCCGACTATGATGGAAAAAAAGCATTAAATCTTATATATACAATAAAAATCAATTTGTGTTTGTTTGCAGATTTGTTCGTTTGTATGTTTGTGTGTTCCTTATAGGCTCAGAAACGGCTGAACTGATTTCCTTGAAATTTTCACAGATGGTGCATAATGACCCCGTGGTGAAAATAGGGTACTACATTTTTTAATATCTGAAGGGGGGCGGACCCTCACCCTTACCGTAATTTTCAGAAACGCCTGATCTCGGAGGTGGGTGGTGCGATTAAAGCGAAATTTTGTTTGCTCTCATATAGTACCCTAAAAATAAAAATTTGGTATCCAAATTTCGGATGGGGTACCTAGGGGGGCTGCACCACCCTAAAACCTACCAAACATATATTTAGATCAATCACGACAATATGGGACTCAAAAGAAAGGTATTTAGGATAAGAAAACGTATCTGATATCCAATTGTCGGACCAAGTGCTAGGAGGACAACCCCAAGCCCCAAAAAAACCCTAAATCGGACATATTTACCGACCGTGGCAATATGGGACTCAAATGAATGGTATTTGCGAGTAGAATACGAATCTGATATCCAAATATGGGACCAAGTGTTTGGGGGCCGTCTCTCACCAAAAACATCCCCCAAAGAGGACAAATTTACGACCATAGCAATATGGGGGAAAGGTCTTTGGGAGTAAATTTTGGGCCATGTGTTTGGGGGACCCCTCATCGTGTAAACTCTTCTAAACCAATGCTAATATGGGGTTTAAGTAAATGGTATTTGAAAGAACATCACGATGCTGATATTTTTTCAGGGCCAAGTGTCTGGGCGACCACCTCACCCCCAAAAACACCCCTAAATCATATATCATGAGGATATCGGGCTGTATTTTTAGAATGGAGAACACGTTACATCCAAACTTAAATTCGTAGACCAATAAATATCAAAATACCCGGGTCAGCTAGTAGAATTATAAAAAAATACCAACAAAAATTTAACGTCCGGAGGAGGGCTCGATTCCACGACCGTCGTACGTGTTAGCCACTTAGGCTATACAACCACTGACCAAGGGGGCGGCTAAATAATTTTAAAGCCTGGCCAATGCAATTACATGTGTAATAATAATATAACAACATCTACAGATTATTGTAACTCATGTAATTTGATAAATGTCATAGAAATTAAAAAAATTAAAACAAATTTGATCAATGACCGTTACAGGATTTGAACCGACGATCTTCCGTCTGGCTCTAGCCAAATGAGCTATCGGACAACTGCGGTCTTGCGCGGCTAATTGATTACTTCGACACTATTAAACAATTTAATTTTTTTGTTTCTTCTGAAATTTTTGCGCTAATGGTTCATAATTACATTATTGTAAATAACTCTTAACGGAATGAAGTTAATAAGCACAAACTTTAATCCTTTAACACAAAAAAAAAAACTTTCAACAAATTCAACAGGAGCTGGAATTGAACTGGTATGATCAGGCTCTAGCCAACTTGGCTATTTTGCAATTATTTACTTTAAGAAATGAAAGAAGTCTTTTGATTTTTGCCACTAGTAAATTTAATTCACCTACAATCCAAAAGTCAACATCATTGTCATTTTAAATTTTTGGTGACTTTGGGGAAAATAATGATCCGGTCGGTAAGACCAGTGTCCCAGTTTGTTGACTGTTAGTAGTGCAGATAATCGACAAAGGGAAAAGGAAATGACTCACTTACATATACATGGGTGCCACGGTGAAGGATCCTTCACTGGATTTCCGCAGTAGAGCTGATTTAGGAGTTTGTTGTTGTTGGAAAAAATGTCTTTGTATACTTTTTGTTCATTTTTACACTCGATTAAAAAAATTTACTTTCACTGCTAATTTTGCATGCGACGACTTAAAAACTCCGAATTTCCGATGTCTGTATATTTACAAAAAATAATAAAATTAAAAAAAAAAAAAACAAGTATAAGCGTGCTAAGTTCGGCCGGGCCGAATCTTATATACCCTCCACCATGGATCGCATTTGTCGAGTTCTTTTACCGGCATCTCTGCTTAGGCAAAAAAAGGATATAAGAAAAGATTTGCTCTGCTATTAGAGCGATATCAAGATATGGTCCGGTTTGGACCACAATTAAATAATATATTGGAGACCGGTGTAAAATGTCAGCCAATTCGAATAAGAATTGCGCCCTGTGGGGGCTCAAGAAGTAAAATAAAGAGCTAAATTTATATGGGAGCTGTATCGGGCTATAGACCGATTCAGACCATAATAAACACGTATGTTGATGGTCATGAGAGAATCCGTCGTACAAAATTTCAGGCAAATCGGATAATAATTGCGATCTCTAGAGGCTCAAGAAGTCAAGATTCCAGATCGGTTTATATGACAGCTATATCAGGTTATGAACCGATTTGAGCCATACTTGGCACAGTTGTTGGACATCATAACAAAACACGTCGTGCAAAATTTCATTATAATCGGATAAGAATTGCGCAGTCTAGAGGATCAAGAAGTCAAGACCTAAGATCGGTTTATATGGCAGCTATATCAAAACGTGGACCGATATGGCCCATTTACAACACCAACCGACCTACACTAATAGGAAGTATTTGTGCAAATTCTCAAGCGGCTAGCTTTACTCCTTCGGAAGTTAGCGTGCTTTCGACCTACAGACGGACGGACGAACATGGTTTGATCGACATAAAACGTCGCGACGATCAAGGATATATATACTTTATGGGGTCTCAGACGGATATTTCGAGTAGTTACGAACAGAATGACTAAATTAGTGTAGATAAAAAAAAATTAATTAAAATTTTATGAGCGTGGAGTTACTGCTTTTTTCACGATTTCAGCTGTCTTTCTTAATTAAATTGCGCGCACAACACTTTCACAAATCATAATATTCTGTAACTGATGTAGGGTATTTTCCTGGCGCCTAGGCTACATTCCTTCCAGCTCCAAAGATTCAAAAGAAATTTGTTGAGGTTTTCCGATGAGGGTTGCCGTACCCAAAATAAGAGTAACCCCAAGTCGTTGTTGCCTTCCAAAACCACAATAAATGTGTCTAAAAATCGATCGTAACACCAATCAGATTGGCTGACAAAAATAATAATCCTATACTTACATGAACCAAAGTCCAAGAACAGAAAAAAATTGTTGTGCAGCTGCACCGTCCAAGATCCAGGTGTGCGTGAAACTAACAGAATGAAAAGATCTTGGCGTCTCCGCCACTATTTATAGAGGACAAAGGATTGGAAAGGTTGCGTAGGTATATGCAAATTTTCCAATAATTTGAAAAATTCCAGCTTTTTCGAAAAGTTCCACGGAAAAATGCCACCAATTCTAACGCAACTCTGATTTGAAACCCAAAGCAGGTAGAACAAGTAAAAAGGCGTTAAGTTCGGCCGGGCCGAACTTTGGATACCCACCACCTCGGGTATATATGTAAACCAACTTTCATCAAAATTCGGTGAAAATTTCATACCTTATACTCATATACCTCATACCGATCTGAACTATATACGACATGGATGTCGAAAAGCCGAACATAAATCACTGTGTCAAATTTCAGTGAAATCGGATTATAAATCCCCCTTTTATGGGGCCAAGACTTTAAATCGAGATATCGGTCTACATGGCAGCTATATCCAAATCTGGACCGATTTGGGCCAAGTTGCATCAACATGTCGAAGAGCCTAACACAAACCACTGTCCCAAATTTCGGCGAAATCGGACAATAAATGCCTTTTTTATGGGCCCTAAACCTTAAATCCAGAGATCGGTCCATATGGCAGCTATATTCAAATCTGGACCGATCTGGGCAAAATTGAAGAAGGACGTCGAAGAGCATAACCAAACTCACTGTCTCAAATTTCAGCGACATCGGACAATAAATGCGTCTTTTATGGCCCCAAAACCTAAAACCTAGATATCGGTCTATATGGCAGCTATATCAAAATCTGGACCGATCTGTGCGATATTGCAGAAGTATGTCAAGGGGCTTAACTTAACTCACTGTTCCAAATTTCGGCGACATCGGACAATAAATGAGCATTTTATGAGCCCAAAACCATAAATCAAGAAATCGGTCTATATGGCAGCTATATCCAAATCTGAACTGATCTGGGCTAAATTGAAGAAATATGTCAAAGGGCCTAACACAACTCACTGTCCCAAATTTCAGAAAAATCGGATAATGAATGTGGCTTTTATGGGCCTTACACCATAAATCGGAGGATCGATCTATATGGCAGCTATATCCAAATCTGAACCGATCTGAGCCAAATTAACGAAGGATGTCGACGGGCTTTACACAATTCACTGTCCCGAATTTCATCAAAATCATAAATGTGGCTTTTGTGGGCCTAAGACCCTTCACCGGAGGATCGGTCTATATGTGAGCTATATCCAAATCTGAACCGATCTGGGCCAAATTAAAGAAACATATCAAAGGGCCTAAGACAACTCACTGTCCCAAATTTCAGCGAAATCGGATAATAAATGTGGCTTTTATAGGCCTAAGACCCTAAATCGGCGGATCGGTCTATATGGGGGCTATATCAAGATATAGTCCGATATAGCCCATCTTCGAACTTAACCTGCTTATGGACAAAAAAAGAATCTGTGCAAAATTTCAGCTCAATATCTCTATTTTTAAAGACTGTAGCGTGATTTCAACAGACAGACGGACAGACGGACGGACATGGCTAGATCGTCTTAGATTTTTACGCTGATCAAGAATATATATACTTTATAGGGTCGGAAATGGATATTTCGATGTGTTGCAAACGGAATGACAAAATGAATATACCCCCATCCTTCGGTGGTGGGTATAAAAATTGTAAAAAAACAGTTTTGCACGCCAATGCATTGCCATTGCAATAAATATTGTATGTAGTTGGAGCGATCCCCACTTAAAAAACCAAATCGTCTTGACAGCCAAAGTTAGTCTAGTGGCTAAGACCTAAAGCTAGCAACCTAGACGGACAGGTTTCGAATCCCACGCCAATACCTTCAATTTACTTTTTATACCCACCACCGAAGGATGGGGGTATATTCATTTTGTCATTCCGTTTGCAACACATCGAAATATCCATTTCCGACCCTATAAAGTATATATATTCTTGATCAGCGTAAAAATCTAAGACGATCTAGACATGTCCGTCCGTCTGTCTGTTGAAATCACGCTACAGTCTTTAAAAATAGATATATGGAGCTGAAACTTTGCACTGATTCTTTTTTGGTCCATAAGCAGGTTAAGTTCGAAGATGGGCTATGTCGGACCATATCTTAATATAGCCCCCATATAGACACATCCGCCGATTAAGGATTTTAGGCCCATAAAAGCCAAATTAATTATTCTATTTTGCTGAAATTTGAGACAGTGAGTTGTGTTAAGCCCTTCGACATCCTTCTTCAATTTGGTCCAGATTTTGTTATAGCTGCAATATAGACCGATCCTCCGATCTAGGGTCTCAGGCCCATAAAAGCCACATTTATTATACGATTTTGCTGAAATTTGGAACAGTGAGTTGCCTAATGCCTTTCGACATCTTTCATCAATTTAGCCCTGATCGGTTTAGATTTGGATATAGCTGCTGTATAGACCGATCCCACGATTTAGGGTTTTGGACCCATAAAATGCGCATTTATTGTCCGATGTCGCCGAAATTTGGGACAGTAAGTTAAGTCCCCTTGGCATTCCTCTGCAACATGGCACACATCGGTCCAGATTTGGATATAGCTGCCATATAGACCGATCTCTCGCTTTTAGGTTTTGGGGTCATAAAAAGCTTATTTATTGTCCGATGTCGCCGAAATTTGGGACAGTGAGTTGTGTTAGGCTCTTCGACATCCTTCTTCATTTTCAGATCGGTCCAGATTTGCCATGTAGACCGATCTCTCAATTTAATGTTTTGGGCCCACAGAAGGCACATATATTGTCTGATGTTGCCGAAAATTGGGACAGAGAGTTAAGTTAAGCCCCTCCATATATTTCTGCAATTTGGTTTAGATCGATCAAGATTTGCATATAGCTGCCATATAGACCGATATCTCGATTTAAGGTCTTGGCCCCGAAAAAAGCGCATTTATAATCCGATTTAACTGAAATTTGACACATTGACTAATGTTAGGCTTTTCGACATCCATGTCGTATACAGTCCAGATCGGTTTATTTTTAGATATAGGTACTAAAAAGACCAATATTTTGTTATACACAAATGAACAATGACTTGATTTTATTAGTATTTCGTCCAAATCGGAACATATTTCGATATAACTGCTATGGAACATAAGGTATGCAATTTTCACCGGATTTCGATGGAAGGTGGTTTACATATTAACAAAGTTCGGCCCGGCCGAACTTAACGCCTTTTTACTTGTTTTTATTGCTTTTTACCTTTTGTCTGTTAAATAAATTTTTTTATTTTTCCTTTAACTTCATTTCATTTACTTTTAGTGAATGAATCTCCATCATGGACCAGTGTTTATCGGTGGATGGTGAATTCAACCACATCATGGCGAATTTCTTGAAGGTCACCCAAATCAGTTTTTGTTCCAAACACCATTGATGTTGTGAGCCAACTGATATTGCAAGATCGTCATGTGACCTATCGTGAGATTGAGACTACCTTCGGCATTAGTGGCACCAGCATACATTCAATATTGCATGTACATTTGACAGTTAAAAAAATTATTTCACGTTGGATCCCACATAATTTTTCAATCGCTCAATAAAAGGCTCGTGTCGATTGGTCAAAAGAAATGCTCCAAAAATATGATCGCGGTGCTTCGAAATACGTCTGTGACAATCGTGACAGGTGATGAATCAATGACTTACGCGTATGAGACAGAAAGTAAACAGAAAGTTGCTTGCGTTCGAAGCCCTTCCAAGCAAATTATCGCCTGTTTTTTTCGGAAAAACTGGACATGTCGCAATCATACCACTAAAACAACGCAGAACAGTCAATTCTGAGTGGTACACAACCACTTGTTTGCCAGTTGTGTTCCAAGAAATCAAGAATACTAACCGCCGAAGACGGATCACTCTTCACCACGAAAATGCAAGCTCTCACACATCGGCTCAAACTACTGAATTTTTTAGCACTCAAAACATCGATTTGATGAGTCATCCGCCGTATTGTCCTGACTTGGCACCGAATGACTTCTTTTTATTCCCGTACGTAAAAAATAAAATGAGAAGTCAACATTTTTCGACACCTGAAGAAGCGGTTGATGCGTTCAGAATGCATGTTTTGGAGATACTTTAATCAGAGTGGCAAAAGTGCTTCGACAATAGATTCAAACGCATGTAAAGTGTAAAGATCTAAATGGGGATTATTTTAAATAACAATAAAGTGATTTTCGATGATTAATATTTATTTTTGTTCTCTTATCCCGAAATATAATACGCAACCCTATACATATTCTTGATCGACAAGACATTTTAGGTCGATCTAGCCTTGTCCTTCAGTCTGTCTGTCGAAAGCACGCTTACATTCGAAGGAGTAAAGCTACCCGTTTGAAATTTTGCACAAATATATCTTACTAGCTGACCCGGGTCCGCTCCGCTGCGCCTAATTTTACTTTATATGGCGCAACATTTTCCTTTGAATATTTATATTCGACAATTAAAGATTAAAAAATTATTTTATATTAAACAAGTAAGAAGGCGTTAAGTTCGGCTGGGCCGAACTTTGGATACCCACCACCTCGGGTATATATGTAAACCACATTTCGTCAAAATCCAGTGAAAAATGCATACCTTATGCCTCATAACAGCTCTATAGATATCATCCGACTTAGACCAAATGCTTATAAGTACAAGTCATTGTTCAACCGCGAGAGCGGTCTATATGGCAGATATATCCAAATCTGGACCGATCTGAGCCAAATTGAAGACAAATATCGAAGGGCCCAACACTAGTCAATGTCCCAAATTTCGGCGACATCGGACAATAAATGCGCTTTTTAAGAGCCCAAAGCCTTAAATCGAGAGATCGGTCTATATGGCAGCTATATCCAAATCTGAACCGATCAGGGCCAAATAGAAGAAAGATGTCGAAGGGCCTAAGGCAAATCACTGTCCCAATTTTCAGCAAAATCGGATAATAAATGTGGCTTTTATGGGCCTAAGACCATAAATCAGAGGATCAGTCTATATGGCAGCTATATCCAAATTTGGACCGATCTGGGCCAAATAGACGAAGGATGTCGAAGGGCTCAACGCAACTCACTGTCCCAAATTTCAGCAAAATCGGATAATAAATGTGGCTTTTATGGGCCTAAGACCATAAATTGCAGGATCGGTCTATATGGCAGCTATATCCAAATTTAGACCGATCTGGGCCAAATTGACAAAGGATGTCGAAGGGCTCAACGCAACTCACTGTCCCAAATTTCAGCAAAATCGGATAATAAATGTGGCTTTTATGGGCGTAAGACCATAAATCGGAGGATCGGTCTATATGGCAGCTATATCCAAATTTAGACCGATCTGGGCCAAATAGAAGAAAGATGTCGAAGGGCCTAAGGCAAATCACTGTCCCAATTTTCAGCAAAATCGGATAATAAATGTGGCTTTTATGGGCTTAAGACCATAAATCAGAGGATCGGTCTATATGGCAGCTATATCCAAATTTGAACCGATCTGGACCAAATTGACGAAAGATGTCGAAGGGCCTAAGGCAAATCACTGTCCCAATTTTCAGCAAAATCGGATAATAAATGTGCCTTTTATGGGCTTAAGACCATAAATCGGAGGATCGGTCTATATGGCAGCTATATCCAAATTTAGACCGATCTGGGCCAAATTAACGAAGGATGTCGAAGGGCTCAACGCAACTCACTGTCCCAAATTTCAGCAAAATCGGATAATAAATGTGGCTTTTATGGGCCTAAGACCATAAATCGGAGGATCGGTCTATATGGCAGCTATATCCAAATCTGAACCGATCAATGCCAAATTGATGAAGGGTATTGAAGGGCCTAACACAACTCACTGTGCCAAATTTCATCCAAATCGGATATAAAATGTGGTTTTTATGGGCCTAAGACCCTAAATCTGAGGATCGGTCTATATGGCAGCTATATCCAAATTTGGACCGATCTGAGCCAAATTGACGAAGGATGTCGAAGGGCTCAACGCAACTCACTGTCCCAAATTTCAGCAAAATCGGATTATAAATGTGGCTTTTATGGGCCTAAGACCCTTAATCGGCGGATCGGTCTATATGGGGGCTATATCAAGATATAGTCCGATATAGCCCATCTTCGAACTTAACCTGCTTATGGACAAAAAAAAGAATCTGTGCAAAATTTCAGCTCAATATCTCAATTTTTAAAGCCTGTAGCGTGATTTCAACAGACAGACGGACAGACGGACGGACATGTCTAGATCGTCTTAGATTTTCACGCTGATCAAGAATATATATACTTTATAGGGTCGGAAATGGATATTTCGATGTGTTGCAAACGGAATGACAAAATGAATATACCCCCATCCTTCGGTGGTGGGTATAAAAATGTTTAGGGAAATACCTTGCTACGAAAACATGCTTGACTAACAGTTTACAAATATAAGTGCCTTTATTTGAATCCCATATGATCGTTATTGGGATACGAATTTAAGTTTCGATGTAAAGTGTACTCCATTCTTAAAATTCCTTATTTCAGCCCGATATTCTCTTGATATCTGATTTAGGGGTGTTTTCGGGGGTGAGGTGGTCCCCCAGACACTTGGCCCGGAAAAAATATCAGCATCGTGCTCTTCTTTCAAATACCATATATTCAAATGCCATATTGCCATTGGTTTAAGGGAGTTTACACGATGAGGCGTCCCCCAAACACATGGCCCCAATACAGGTTATCAAATTCGTTTTCTTATCTCAAATACCTTTCATTTGAGCCACATATTGGCATGGTCGAAAAATGTGTGGGTGAGGCCCTAAATACATGGTCCTACATTTGGATATCAATTTCGTATTCTACTCCCAAATACTTTTATTTAAGCCCCATATTGAAGTGGGGCAACGCTGCATTACACGAGCCTAGAATCCAGGATGCACTTAAAGGGCATTGACCTTTGAAATTATAGCATTTTTAACTAAAGATAGTTTCGTTGGTAGTAGATTTTTGTTGTTGTGCGTCATTACGCTACCTCTTAACACATTGAATGCCACGTTGTACGTTTCAGTACGACACCCAACCTGTCGTGGGTGCCATGTCGCACAGTGGGGCGAACAGAGGAAACAGGTGGCAAAAATCAAGAAGAAGTGTTGAAAGAACCTACCTTATGTAAAACTTTAAAACAATTTCACGGATGCTACGTATGGAAATGTCTGATTTTCGGTTTAGGAGCTATGTTCAATTTTCGATTTAAAAAAAAAAGCACAATTGTTGGCTAATTTAGTCCGATTTCAAGTGTAATATCTTGAAAACTGGATAAGGGATTGCCATTTTTTATACCCTCCACCATAGGATGGGGGTATACTAATGTCGACATTCCGTTTGTAACTACTCGAAATATTCGTCTGAGACCCCATATACATATACTTTTATTCTTGATCGTCGTGACATTTTATGTCGATCTAGCAATGTCCGTCCGTCTGTCTGTCGAAAGCCCGCTACCTTTCGATGGAGTAAAGCTAGCCACTTGAAATTTTGCAAAAACTCTTCCTATTAGTGTACGTCGGTTGGGATTGTAAATGGGCCATATCGGTCCATGTTTTGATATAGCTGCCATATAAACCGATCCCGGGTCTTGACTTCTTGAGCCTCTAGAGTGCGCAATTCTTATCCGATTGGAATGGAATTTTGAACGACGTGTTTCGCTATGACTTCCAATAACTGTGTCATGTACGGTCCAAATCGGTCCATAACCTGATATAGCTGTCATATAAACCGATCTGAGGACTTGACTTCTTGAGCTTCTAGAGGGCGCAATTCTTATCCGATTTGGTGAAATTTTGCATGACGTATTTTATCATGACTTTCAACAACGGTGCCAAATAAGTTTCAAATCGGTTCATAACCTCATATAGCTGCCATATAAACCGATCTGGGATCTTGAACTCTTGAGCCTCTAGGGGTCACAATAGTTATCCGATTTGCCTGAAATTTTGTACGATGGATCCTCTCATGACCATCAACAAACGTGTTTATTATGGTCTGAAACGGTCTATAGCCTGATACAGCTCCCATATAAATCGGTCTCTCTATTTTATTTGTTGAGCCCCCAAAGGGCGCAATTCGTATTCGAATTGACTGACATTTTACACAGGTCTCCAACATATAATATAATTGTGGTCCGAACCGGACCATATCTTGATATCGTTTTAATAGCAAAGCAACTCTTTTCTTATATCCTTTTTAGCCTAAGAAGAGATGCCGGGAAAACAACTCGACAAATGCGATCCATGGTGGAGGGTATATAAGGTTCGGCCCGGCCGAACTTAGCACGCTTTTACTTCTTTTGCCTAAAAAGAGATGCCAGGAAAATAACTTGACAAATGCGATCCATGGTGGAGGGAATATAAGATTCGGCCCGGCCGAACTTAGCACGCTTTTACTTGTTTATTTTTATACCCACCACCGAAGGATGGGGGTATATTCATTTTGTCATTCCGTTTGCAACACATCGAAATATTCATTTCCGACCCTATAAAGTATATATATTCTTGATCAGCGTAAAAATCTAAGACGATCTAGCCATGTCCGTCCGTCTGTCTGTTGAAATCACGCTACAGTCTTTAAAAATAGAGATATTGAGCTGAAATTTTGCACAGATTCTTTTTTTGTCCATAAGCAGGTTAAGTTCGAAGATGGGCTATATCGGACTATATCTTCATATAGCCCCCATATAGACCGATCGTCCGATTTAGGGTCTAAGGCCTATAAAAGCCACATTTATTATCCGATTTTGCTGAAATTTAGGACAGAAAGTTATCTTAGGCCACCCAACATCCTTCCTCAATTTGGCCCAGATCGGTTCTGATTTCGATATAGCTGCCATATAGACCGATCCGCCAATTTGGGGTCTAAGGCCCATAAAAGCCACATTTATTATCCGATTTTGCTGAAATTTACGATAGAGAGTTATGTTAGGCCACTCAACATCCTTCTTCAATTTGGCCCAGATCGGTTCAAATTTCAATATAGCTGCCATATAGACGGATCCGCCAAGTTAGGGTCTTAGGTCCATAATAGCCACATTTGTTATCCGATTTTGCTGAAATTTGGGACAGAGAGTTACATTAGGCTACTCGACATCAAATCTCTCGATTTAAGGTCTTGCGCCCCATTAAATGCGCATTTATTGTCCGATGTCGTCAAAATTTGGGACAGTGAGTTAAGTTAAGGCCCTTGACATACTTCTGTAATATGGCATAAATCGGTTCAGATTTGGATATAGCTGCCATATAGACCGATCTCTCGATTTTAAATTTTGGGGCCATAAAAGACGCATTTATTATCCCATGTCTCCGAAATTAGGGACAGTGTGTAGTGTTAGGACCTTCGACATCCTTCTTCAATTTGGCTCAGATCGGTCCAGATGTGTATATAGCTGCCATACAGACCGATCTCTAGATTTAAGGTTTTGGTTCAATAAAAGGCGCATTGATTGTCCGATGTCGCCCAAATTTCGGACAGTGAGTTGTGTTGGGCCCTTCGACGTTCTTTTTCAATTTGGCTTAGATCGGTCCAGATCTGGATATGGATATATCGATTTAAGGTTTTGGGGGCCAAAAAAGTCGCATTTATAATCCGATTTCATCGAAATTTGAGTTTTGTTAGGCTCTTCGAGTTTTTTCTGCAACTTGGCCCAAAGCGGTGCAGATTTGGATTTAGCTGCCATATAGTCTTGGCCACATAAAAGGCGCATTTATAATCCGATTTCACTAAAATTTAACACTGTGACTTATGTTAGGCTTTTCGACATCCGTGTCGTATATGGTTCAGATCGGTTTATTGAACAATAATTTGTACTTCCTAGTATTTGGTTCAAATCGGAACATGTATCGATATAGCTGCTATGGGGCATAAAGTATGCATTTTTCAACGAATTTGGACGAAAGGTGTTTTACATATATACCCGAGGTGGTGGGTATCCAAAGTTCGGCGCGGCCGAACTTAACGCCTTTTTACTTGTTTCTATTTACGGATGCATGTTATAAATATAGAATTATCTAAAACAAGTAAAAAGGCATTAAGTTCGGCCGGGCCGAACTTTGGATACCCACCACCTGGGGTATATATGTAAACCAACTTTCATCAAAATTCGGTGAAAATTTCATACCTTATACTCATATACCTCATACCGATCTGAACTATATACGACATGGATGTCGAAAAGCCGAACATAAATCACTGTGTCAAATTTCAGTGAAATCGGATTATAAATCCGCCTTTTATGGGGCCAAGACTTTAAATCGAGATATCGGTCTACATGGCAGCTATATCCAAATCTGGACCGATTTGGGCCAAGTTGCATCAACATGTCGAAGAGCCTAACACAAACCACTGTCCCAAATTTCGGCGAAATCGGACAATAAATGCCTTTTTTATGGGCCCTAAACCTTAAATCCAGAGATCGGTCCATATGGCAGCTATATTCAAATCTGGACCGATCTGGGCAAAATTGAAGAAGGACGTCGAAGAGCATAACCAAACTCACTGTCTCAAATTTCAGCGACATCGGACAATAAATGCGTCTTTTATGGCCCCAAAACCTAAAACCTAGATATCGGTCTATATGGCAGCTATATCAAAATCTGGACCGATCTGTGCGATATTGCAGAAGTATGTCAAGGGGCTTAACTTAACTCACTGTTCCAAATTTCGGCGACATCGGCAATAAATGAGCATTTTATGAGCCCAAAACCATAAATCAAGAAATCGGTCTATATGGCAGCTATATCCAAATCTGAACTGATCTGGACTAAATTGAAGAAATATGTCAAAGGGCCTAACACAACTCACTGTCCCAAATTTCAGAAAAATCGGATAATGAATGTGGCTTTTATGGGCCTTACACCATAAATCGGAGGATCGATCTATATGGCAGCTATATCCAAATCTGGACCGATCTGAGCCAAATTAACGAAGGATGTCGACGGGCTTTACACAATTCACTGTCCCGAATTTCATCAAAATCAGATAATAAATGTGGCTTTTGTGGGCCTAAGACCCTTCACCGGAGGATCGGTCTATATGTGAGCTATATCCAAATCTGAACCGATCTGGGACAAATTAAAGAAACATATCAAAGGGCCTAAGATAACTCACTGTCCCAAATTTCAGCGAAATCGGATAATAAATGTGGCTTTTATGGGCCTTAGACCCTTAATCGGAGTATCCGTCTATATGGCAGCTATATCCAAATCTGGACCGATCTGAGCCAAATTGACGAAGGATGTCGAAGGGCCTAACACAACTCACTGCCCCAAATTTCAACAAAATCGGATAATAAATGTGGCTTTTATGGGCCTAAGACCCTAAATCGGCGGATCGGTCTATATGGGGGCTATATCAAGATATAGTCCGATATAGCCCATCTTCGAACTTAACCTGCTTATGGACAAAAAAAGAATCTGTGCAAAATTTCAGCTCAATATCTCTATTTTTAAAGACTGTAGCGTGATTTCAACAGACAGACGGACAGACGGACGGACATGGCTAGATCGTCTTAGATTTTTACGCTGATCAAGAATATGTATACTTTATAGGGTCGGAAATGGATATTTCGATGTGTTGCAAACGGAGTGACAAAATGAATATACCCCCATCCTTCGGTGGTGGGTATAAAAATAGGTGTGATTTCTTTGAGCTTTTCTAGATAGAGATAGATTTAAAAAGTAACCATTTTTCAAATTTGATGGAAAATAAAAAATATACCCTCTTATACCCTCGCAAAAAATTTAAAAAAGGCATTGCCCAAAATTTGTAGGCAGGACACGTCCCATTGTTGACAAATCCTTGAAATAATTCTAATAAATAAATACTGGGTTGCCCAAAAAGTAATTGCGTATTTTTCATATAGTCGTCGTTGACAAATTTTTTCACAGCTTGTGACTCTGTTGTTGCATTCTTTCTTCTGTTAGTTATCAGCTGTAACTTTTAGCTTGCTTTAGAAAAAAAGTGTAAAAAAAGTTCATTCTAAGTTTTATTAAAAATGCATTTACTTTCTTTTAAAAAATCCGCAATTACTTTTTGGGCAACCCAATATTTCACTAAAAGCTCTTTAATTGTCGAAAATAAATATTCCAAGGAAACTTTTGTACCATATAAAGAAAAAGAAGGCGCAGCGGAGTGGGCCCGGGTCAGCTATTTGAAATAAAAAACAAGTAAAAAGGCGTTAAGTTCGGCCGGGCCGAACTTTGGATACCCACCACCTCGGGAATATATGTAAACCACCTTTCATCAAAATTCGGTGGAAATTTCATACCTTATGTCCCATATCAGTTATATCAAAATATGTTCCGATTTGGACCAAATACTAAAAGTACACTAGCCATATCTAAAAATAAACCGATCTGAACCATATACGACACGGATGTCGAAAAGCCTAACATAAGTCACTGTGTCAAATTTCAGTGAAATCGGATTATAAATGCGCCTTTTATGGGGCCAAGACCTTAAATCGCGATATCGGTCTATATGGCAGCTATATTCAAATCTCGACCGATCTGGGCAAAATTGAAGAAGGACTTCGTAGAGCCTAACCAAACTCACTGTCTCAAATTTCAGCGACATCGGACAATAATTGCGTCTTTTATGGCCCCAAAGCCTAAAACGTAGATATCGGTCAATATGGCAGCTATATCCAAATCTGAACCGATCTGTGCGATATTGCAAAAGTATGTCAAGGGGTTTAACTTAAATCACTGTCCCAAATTTCAGCAAGATTGGATAATAAATGTGGCTTTTATGGGACTTAGACCCTAAATCGGATGATCGGTCTATATGGCAGCTATATCCAAATCTGGACCGATCTGAGCCAAATTTACGGAGGATATCGAAGGGCCTAACACAACTCACTGTCCCAAATATCAGCGAAATCGGATAATAAATGTGGCTTTTATGGGACTTAAACCCTAAATCGGATGATCGGTCTATATGGCAGCTATATCCAAATCTGGACCGATCTGAGCCAAATTCACGGAGGATGTCGAAGGGCCTAACACAACTCACTGTCCCAAATTTCAGCAAAATCGGATAATAAATGTGGCTTTTATGGGCCTAAGACCCTAAATCGGCCGATCGGTCTATATGGGGGCTATATCAAGGTATAGCCCGATATAGCCCATCTTCGAACTTAACCTGCTTATGGACAAAAAAAGAGTCTGTGCAAAGTTTCAGCTCAATATCTCTATTTTTAAAGGCTGTAGCGTGATTTCAACAGACAGACGGACAGACGGACAGACGGACGGACATGTCTAGATCGTCTTAGATTTTTACGCTGATCAAGAATATATATACTTTATAGGGTCGGAAATGGATATTTCGATGTGTTGCAAACGGAATGACAAAATGAATATACCCCCATCCTTCGGTGGTGGGTATAACAAAGAAATTTTTAATCCTCAATGTTAAAAATTTTTCACAAATTTTGAATTTGATAAGCCATAAAGAAACACTAAAAGTCGTATCATAGTTTTGAAACATTCGTTTCATAGCCTGAACACTTATCTATCAAATGCCGTTTTAATCATTCAATTATCTTATTAGGTTCAAAAGATATGATTTTTGCAACGAAAAAACTCAAATCGCTCCACTTTGCGTAGTACAGCAAAGGCATAAAAAAGGGGGCCGTTTTTATTGAGCTTAAACTCATTGATACACTGAGAGGAAAATGCTTCATCGCATCCATGAACGCGTTTCATTGGTATGTTTTCATTATTTCAATGAAAATTTTCATTTACACAAAAAATTTTTCATTAATGCAATGAAAAGTTTCATTACTGTAAAATTTGTCATTTCATGGTTTCATTAAATGAATGAGACGAAATTCATTAATGTAATGAATATAGTTTTTTCTAAAAAAAGCAGATATACGAATATTGCCATAATGTTAAAAATTTTATGTTATTAATTGGATAAAAATTCAATGAAAAGGATTTCATGACCTTAATAAAGAATTTCATTATATAATTGCATGCCATTAAGTACTTGAAAACTTGCAAAAAGCTTCGAATCGCCCGGCCAATCAAACAAAAGATTTTTTTTTTGCTTTTTTATACGCTCCACCATAGGGGGGGTATACTAATTTCGTCATTCTGTTTGTAACTACTCGAAATATTCGTCTGAGACCCCATAAAGTATATATATTCTTGATCGTCGCGACATTTTATGTCAATCTAGCCATGTCCGTCCGACTGTCCGTCCGTCCGTCTGTCTGTCGAAAGCACGCTAACTTCCGAAAGAGTAAAGCTAGCCGCTTGAAATTTTGCACCAATACTTCCTATTAGTGTAGGTCGGTTGGTATTGAAAATGGGCCATATCGGCCCACGTGTTTATATATAGCTGCCATATAAACCGATCCTGGGTCTTGACTTCTTGAGCAACTCGAGTGCGCAATTCTACTCCGATTGGAATGAAATTTTGTGCGACGAGTTTTGATTATGAATATAGTTTTTCTAAAAAAAAGCAGATATACGAATATTGCCATAATGTTAAAAATTTAATATTATTAATTGGATAAAAAATCAATGAAAAGGATTTCATTAATAAAGAATTTCATTATATAATTTGCATGCCATTAAGTACTTGCAAACTTGCAAAATGTTTCGAATCGCCCGGCCAGTCAAAAAAAAATATTTTTTTTTGTTTTTTTATACGCTCCACCATAGGATGGCGGGGGGGGTATACTAATTTCGTTATTCTGTTTGTAACTACTCGAAATATTCGTCTGAGAACCCATAACGTATATATATTCTTGATCGTCGCGACATTTTATGTCAATCTAGCCATGTCCGTCCGTCCATCTGTCTGTCGAAAGCACGCTAACTTCCGAAAGAGTAAAGCTAGCCGCTTGAAATTATGCACAAATACTTCCTATTAGTGTAGGTCGGTTGGTATTGAAAATGGGCCATATCGGCCCACGTGTTTATATATAGCTGCCATATAAACCGATCCTGGGTCTTGACTTCTTGAGCAACTCGAGTGCGCAATTCTACTCCGATTGGAATGAAATTTTGTGCGACGAGTTTTGTTATGATGTACAACAACTGTGCCAAGTTTGGTTTGAATCGGTCTATAACCTGATATAGGTGCCATATTATTCGATCTTGGGTCTTGACTTCTTGAGCCTCTAGAGGGCACAATTCTTATCCGATTTGAATGAAATTTTGAACGAAGTGTTTTGTTATGATATGCAAGGTATGGTTCAAATCCGTTCAAATCCGTTCATAACCTGATATAGCTGTCATATAAACAGCGTGCTAAGTTCGGCCGGGCCGAATCTTATGTACCCTCCACCATGGATCGCATTTGTCGAGTTCTTTTCCCGGCATCTCTTCTTAGGCAAAAAAGGATATAAGAAAAGATTTGCTCAGCTATTTGAGCGATATCAAGATATGGTCCGGTTTGGACCACAATTAAATTACATGTTGGAGACCTGTGTAAAATGTCAGCCAATTCGAATAAGAATTGCGTCCTTTGGGGGAAGTAAACAAGAGAAATCGATTTAAATGGGAGCTGTATCGGACTATAGACCGATTCAGACCATAATAAACACGCATGTTGTTGTTCAGGCAAATCGGATAATAATTGCGACATCTAGAGGCTCAAGAAGTCAAGATCCCAGATCGGTTTATATGGCAGGCAAATCAGGTTATGAATCGATTTGATTCATACTTGGCACAGTTGTTGGATATCATAACAAAATACTTCGTACAAAAATTCATTCAAGTCGGATAAAAATTGCGCCCTCTAGAGGCTCAAGAAGTCAAGACCCAATATCGGTTTATACGACAGCTATATCAGGTTATAGACCTATTTGAACCATACTTGGAACAGTTGTTGGATATCATAACAAAACACGTCGTGCAAAATTTCATTCCAACCGAATAAGAATTGCGCACTCTAGAGGCTCAAGAAGTCAAGACCCAAGGTCGGCTTATATGGGAGCTATATTAGGTTATTGACCGATTTGAACCATACTTAGCACAATTGTTAAATATCATAACAAAATACTTCGTGCAAAAATTCATTTAAATCGGATAAGAATTGCGCTCTCAAGAGGCCCAAGAAGTCAAGACCCAAGATCGGTTTATATGGCAGCTGTATCAGGTAATGGACCGATTTAAACCATACTTGGCACAGTTGTTGGATATCATAGTAAAACACGTCGTGCAAAATTTCATCCCAATCCGATAAGTATTGCGCACTCTAGAGGCTCAAGAAGTCATGACCCAAGATCGATTTATATGGCAGCTATATCAAAACATGAACTGATATGGACCATTTACAATACCAACCGACCTACACTAATAAGAAGTATTTGTGCAAAATTTCAAGCGGCTAGCTTTACTCCTTCGGAAGTTAGCGTGCTTTCGACAGACAGACGGACGGACATGGCTAGATCGACATAAAATGTCGCGACGATCAAGAATATATATACTTTATGGGGTCTCAGACGAATATTTCGAATAGTTACAAACAGAGTGACGAGTATCCTATGGTGGAAGGTATTAAAATTTTAAAAGAAATAATAATGAATAAAACTTTTTCATTACTGCAATGAAGCTTTACGTTAAATCTAATACAATGACAATTGACACTCAATGTGTTATTCCATGCCTAAAATCATGCACTTTCTTTTAGTGTTGACTTGTGCAAAAACCTGAAATATGCCCAAAAAATGTTATGCCCTCATGTATGGGAGCTATATTTGAGTGTGAACCGATTTCAGATTTAAGGAAGATTACTTGAAAATGTCCGCTTTCTTACAATATCAGTCCAAATCCGATGAACATATTACTATTGTAAAAATCAACCGATTTCTTTATTACAGGATTCGAGTTGTCATCTATTTACTACCGTACTGCTTTCTGGAAGACAGTAAGCATGTGATCAGGTTTTTCCCTTATATCCATCGTTTGGCATCATAACAGGATAAATAGTAAACAATAAAAGAGTGTTAGCAGTGTAACATTCCAAGTCTACGTGAAAATACTCTAAGGGCCTGTTTGTGGGCTCAGATATTACTGAAATCCTTCACATAATCTAGTATTTATTTTTAATGTTGGTGTTACATTTATTGTTATTCTTTTTTGTGAGTTTTCTTGCTGTCTTCTGTTTGTAAAAGATTATTCTTTCCCAAACATTTATGTGAAGCTCGGCTAGAATTCTCATTATAACCGCAAGCATCCAGAGTATAAAAATTGACACTTTCCATAACAGAATGTTCTCGGTTATTACACACAGATGCCATCAATTAACGTATCCTGCGCCTTTCCATATCTCTTCTCGGTTTTGTCCACTCCCAAAATGTGGTTGGCAGTATCTTAATATGTATGCAAAATACACATTTGCCATCACACACACTCTAACTCATATCCAAAAATGGATGTCCTTTCTGTAGTTAGTGTATATTGTAGTGATTTTGGGCTTGTCCATTTGTCTAAGGACAGAACCATTATATTGTGGTCTAAGGACCCACTGCAAACATGGAAATGTAAATTCCATTCCACGTTTGTATAGACGTACTTATGCCATGAAGGATGGTCCTCTTAAAGCGGGGAATGTTAATATAGCGCCCAGTTAAATGCCATAAATCAGAAGTAAATAATCTTATGAATTTGACTCCTAATATTTATAGTTTTTAGGGAGTTGCTAAATACTGTTGGTCAGCAGCTAAGCTTTGACTAATGGTCGAATCTTTTTATTTTCCTACATACGCACAAAGTTCAAGTTAAGCTGGAATTTGTTAAAAATAAATGGACTTAATAGAATGGTGTGTGTGTTTTAAGTTATGTTGTTCATTTTATGTTTTTTAAAGATAAATTAAATTCAATATGTCCTAGCCTTTTTTTATGAAGTGAAGAATTTAGGGGGTGCTCACCAGGCTTTGTATGGTAATATGGATGTTCCTAAAACTCAAAATAATGAGAAAATAAACGTATATATAATCCTAAAGAAAACATAGTTCCAATTCAAATGAAAGACTTTAAAGAACCGAGTAAGAGTCAGTCAATAAAAGTTGTTCCCAAGTGTCTGGAAAGCTCCCGAAGAAATTTGTTAGCAAAACAGTGAATATGTTTGCTGAAGCAATAAAAAATATGTTTTTTGCTGAAACAGCGAAAATATTTTTCTGAAGGTAAAAATTTGAAAAGAATCTAAAAATTCAATACATTTTTACAAATTTTAAATTTTACAATTTGATCCAATTTCTTACGGCTTGTAATTTTTGAACGATTTTAAATAACAACAGACGAAAAACAAATAAAAACGTATTTACCCTTTCACTACCGAATTATAACCAGCAAAGATAAAATTATTTTCTTTTTGCAACTAGTTAACTGGAACATAAATAAATATACAAATGCTATTTTCACATCCCAAATTTTTATACCCTCCACCATAAGATGGGGGGTATACTAATTTCGTCATTCTGTTTGTAACTACTCGAAATATTCGTCTGAGACCCCATAAAGTATATATATTCTTGATCGTCGTGACATTTTATGTCGATCTAGCCATGTCCGTCCGTCTGTCCGTCCGTCCGTCCGTCTGTCTGTCGAAAGCACGCTAACTTCCGAAGGAGTAAAGCTAGCCGCTTGAAATTTTGCACAAATACTTCTTATTAGTGTAGGTCGGTTGGTATTGTAAATGGGCCATATCGGTTCATGTTTTGATATAGCTGCCATATAAACCGATCTTGGGTCTTGACTTCTTGAGCCTCTAGAGTGCGCAATTCTTATCCGATTGGAATGAAATTTTGCACGACGTGTTTTGCTATGATATCCAACAACTGTGCTAAGAATGGTTTAAATCGGTCAATAACCTGATATAGCTGGAATATAAACCGATCTTGGGTCTTGACTTCTTGAGCCTCTAGCGTGCGCAATTCTTATCCGATTTCAATGAATTTTTGCACGACGTGTTTTGCTATGATATCCAACAACTGCGCTAAGTTTGGTTCAAATCGGTTCATAACCTGATATAGCTGCCATATAAGCCGATCTTAGGTCTTGACTTCTTGAGCCTCTAGAGGGCGCAATTCTTATCCGATTGAAATGAAATTTTGCACGACGTGTTTTGTTATGATATCCAACAACTGTGCCAAGTATGGTTCAAATCGGTTCCTAACCTGATATAGCTGCCATATAAACCGATCTTGGGTCTTGACTTCTTGCGCCTCTAGAGGGCGCAATTCTTATCCGATTGGAATGGAATTTCGCACGACGTGTTTTGTTATGACACCCAACAACTGTGCCAAGTATGGTATAAATCGGTCCATAACCTGATATAGCTGCCATATAAACCGATCTTGGGTCTTGATTTCTTGAGCCTCTAGAGGGCACAATTCTTATCCGATTTCAATGAATTTTTGCACGACGTGTTTTGTTATGATATCCAACAACTGTGCCAAGTATGGTTCAAATCGGTTCCTAACCTGATATAGCTGCCATATAAACCGATCTTGGGTCTTGACTTCTTGAGCCTCTAGAGGGCGCAATTCTTATCCGATTGGAATGGAATTTCGCACGACGTGTTTTGTTATGACACCCAACAACTGTGCCAAGTATGGTTGAAATCGGTCCATAACCTGATATAGCTGTCATATAAACAGATCTGGGGATTTGACTTCTTGAGCTTCTAGAGGGCGCAATTCCTATCCGATTTGGCTGAAATGTTGCATGACGTATTTTATTTTTACTATCAACAAATGTGTCAAATAAGGTTCAAATCGGTGCATAACCTGATATAGCTGCCATATAAACAGATCTGGGATCTTGACATCTTGACCTCTAGAGGTCGCAATTATCCGATATACCTGAAATTTTATACGATGGATCCTCTCGTGACCATCAAAAAAACGTGTTTATTATGGTCTGAATCGGTCTATATCCCGATACAGATCCCATATAAATCGTTCTCTCTATTTTACTTCGTGAGCCCCAATGGGCGCAATTCTTATACGAATTGGCTGAAATTTTACACAGGTCTCCAACATATAATTTAATTGTGGTCCGCACCGGACCATATCTTGATATCGTTTTAATAGCAGAGCAACTCTTTTCTTATATCCTTTTTTGCCTAAGAAGACATGCCGGAAAGAAGTCGACAAATGCGATCCATGGTGGAGGGTATATAAGATTCGGCCCGGCCGAACTTAGCACGCTTTTACTTGTTTTTTTATTCAAATAGAGAAATTCCCAAAAATTCTTCTATTACTGTGAAATTGAATATTGTGGTCGCTACTGGGTGCAGGAATTGACCCATAGGCGTTTCGTCATAAAGTCAGAGCTATATTTTGTACTGCTTGCCACCGCACTATTTATAGGTCCAACCTAATTTTTCGAATCCGTCAAAATGTGCTTGTCTTTGGAAATATCATAGTTTTATAACGATAGTTCCGGCGAATCAGATTCAATATTTTGATAAAATTTTTTCTTGTGCACTCATTTTAATTTGCTCTCAAACTAGTTTTAAGATTTCGCCTGGTTGTTGTTTGTGTCGACCAATTGGTTTTAAACGACATAAAATTTTACATTAAGCAATTATAATTAAAATTTTTCAAATAAATAAATTTTGAACATTTTTTCGGAAGAGCTATCAACATTCAGCCTATATGATGCCGCTAAATTCCCCTTCGAACTTTATTCGGTTAGGTTACGTTGAAAAGAGGTTGGTTCATGTCTGATATAGTGTCCCCACCTAAGTGCCGGTATCTGTTAGACGCAAAGACCGAACTTTATTAAAATCGATGAAAAATCCGTTTTTGGTGGAAAAGATGTCTGATAAAAATTGCATCCAACTATTGCAGTATATGCTTACAATTTGCATCATGTCTTTGCGAGTTTTTGATTTATTTGCCTCAAATAATAATTATTTACGTCCTCCTCAAATATGATAATTAAAAAAAAAATATGTTCATAAAGCAAATTTTCTAGAAAGCTTTTTCATTCAACTAGTCCACATCCAGAAAAATTTATTAGTAAAATCGACAAACATGATTACGGTAAAAGAAGAAAATCTCCTGAAATAAGACAGCTCCAATTTTTGCAGACAGACAACAAAATGTCAAAGCACTTCAAAAACTTATATATCACATCCTATCGTTTAGTGCTAAAAGTTTTCAGATTGTAATTTTAACAACAGTTCTACAATTAATTAATTTTTTAATGGTTTCAAATAACATCAGACACAATATCTACTATAATGCACGAGCATAACCCAAAAATATAGATTATTATATAGGACATGCCTTAACGATCGATAAGATGTTCAAAAATTTTAAAGTATTTCCTTCAAAGGTAAAAAGTTTTGTATAAAATCAGCAGACAATATGTTCTGATATCAACAAACCTATTTTTTTTTAAATACAAAACAATCAGGGTGATTACTTCGGCATTTTAAAATTGTGTTTCCGAGTCCTTAAAAATTTCAATTTCATTCATGATGGAATTCAAACAATTTATAGTGAGATATTACTAATTATTCTTTGGAAAGCATATTTACTAAAGTTTTTCAGACTAACATGAAAAATATTTTTTTTAAAGACAACTAGTTGACCCGGGCCCGCTCCTCTGCGCCTTCTTTTGCTTTATATGGAACAAAAGTTTCCTTGGTATATTTATTTTCGACAATTAAAGATCTTTTAGTGAAATACCATGCTAACTCGACTAACAGTTGAACAATATAAGTGCCTTTACCTATATCCCACAATACAATACTTCATTTCAGCCCGATATTCTCATGATTTCTGATTTAGTGGTGTTTTCGGGGGTGAGGTGGTCCCCCATTTACTTGGCCCTGAAAAAATATCAGCATCGTGCTCTTCTCTCAAATACCATTTATTTAAACCCCATATTGCCATTGGTTTAAGAGGAGTTTACAGGATGAGGCGTCCCCCAAACACATGGCCATAAAATAAGTTATCAAATTCGTTTTCTAATCTCAAATACCTTTCATTCGAGCCACATATTGGCATGGTCGAAAAATGTTTTCCCCTTGGGGGTGTTTTGGGAAAGGGGTGATGCCCCATTTGGGCCTTTGGGTATTTGGGAAATGGGTATAAATTCTTGCTCTAATCCCCAATACATTCCATTTAAGCTCCACATTGACATGGTCGGTAAATATGCCTGATTTAGGAGTGTTTTGGGGACTGGGGTGATCCCCAAAAACTAAGCCCGGAAAATATATCAGCAACCTGCTCTATTCTCATATATCTATATATCATTTATTTGAACCCAAAATTGGAAATCAAATTCGTTTTGTAATCTCATTTAAAGTCCTTATTGCAAAAGCCAGCAAATATGTCCGGTTTGGGGTGTTGCCCTTAAAAGCTATGAATATTTAGTAACATTCTCGTTAGAACCCAAATTGTCTTGGTGAGCAAATACGTCCTATTTGGGGGTTGTTATGGTGGTGGGACGTCCGCTAGACTGTTGGCCCCTAATGTTGATATCAGATACGTGGTCTACCCCCACATATCTTTTGAGCCCCATATTTCCATAGTCAGCAAAAATGACCGGCTTGGGGGGTGTTTTGGGGGATGGGCGTCCACTCAGTGAGTTGGCTTTGAAAATATATATTGGATTCGTGTTCCACTTTAAAAACCTTCTTATTTGAGCCTCATATTGCAATAGTCAAAAAATACTTCGTATTTGGGTGGTGTAGTGGGGGTGGCGTGGCCCCATAGACACTTTTCCCGAATATTGATATCAGATTCATGCTTTACTCTCAAAGACCTTTCATTTGAGCCCCATATTGCTATGGTCGTAAATTTGTCCCCTTTGGTGGATGTTTTTGGTTAGCGACGGCCCACTTGGTCCCATATTTGGATATCAGATTCAAATTCTACATTCAAATACCTTTTATTTAAGCCCCATATTCCCATGGTCAGTAAATAAGTTCTGTTTGGGGGGTGTTTTGGGGAAGGGATGGATCCCCAGAAACGTGGTCCAACATTTGGATGTTAGATCCGTATTCTACTCGCAAATACCTTTTATTTGAGTCCCATATTGCCATGGTTGGTAAATATGTCCACTTTAGGGGTGTTTCGGGGCTTGGGGTGGTCCCCCTAGCACTTGGTAAGACAATTGGATATCAGATACGTTTTTTTATCCTAAATACTTTTCATTTGAGTCACATATTGTCGTGATTGGCCTAAATATATGTTTGGTAGGTTTTAGGGTGGGGCAGCCCCCCTAGGTACCACTTCCGAAATTTGGAAACGAAATTTTTATTTTTAGGGTACTTTATGAGAGCACACAAAATTTCGCTTAAATCGCACCACCCATCTCCGAGATCTGACGTTTCTGAAAATTAGGGTAAGGGGGAGGGTCCCCCCCTTCAGATATCAAATAATGTAGTACCCTATTTTCACCAAAATCGGTTCAGCCGTTTCTAAGTCTATAAGGAACACACAAAAAAACAACCAAACACAAATTCATTTGTATACCCTCCACCATAGGATGTACCCCCAATTTCGTCATTCTGTTTGTAACTACTCGAAATATTCGAATATATAATATATATATATTCTTGATCGTCGCAACATTTTATGTCGATCTAGCCATGTCTGTCCGTCTGTCCGTCCGTCTGTCTGTCGAAGCACGCTAAATTCCGAAGGAGTAAAGCTAGCCGCTTGACATTTTTGACAAATACTTCTTATTACTGTAGGTCGGTTGGTATTGTAAATGGGCCATATCGGTCCATGTTTTGATATAGCTGCCATATAAACCGATCTTGGGTTTGGCTTCTTGAGCCTCTAGAGTGCGCAATTTTTATCCGATTGGAATGAAATTTTGCACGACGAGTTTTGTTTTGATATCTAACAACTGTGCTAAGTATGGTTGAAATCGGTCCATAACCTAATATAGCTGCCATATAAGCCGATCTTGGGTCTTGACTTCTTGAGCCTCTAGAGTGCGCAATTCTTATCCGGTTGAAATGAAATTTTGCAAGACGTGTTTTGTTACGATATCCAACAACTGTTCCAAGTATGGTTCAAATAGGTCCATAACCTGATATAGCTGTCGTATAAACCGATATTGGATCTTGACTTGAGCCTCTAGAGGGCACAATTTTTATCCGACTTGAATGAATTTTTGTACGAATTATTTTGTTATGATATCCAACAACTGTGCCAAGTATGAATCAAATCGGACAATAACCTGATATAGCTGTCTTATACGCAGATGTTGGGACTTGACTTCTTAAGTTTCTAGAGGGCGCAATTCCTATCCAATTTGGCTGAAATTTTGCATGACGTATTTGGGGGGTATACTAATTTCGTCATTCTGTTTGTAACTACTCGAAATAATTGTCTGAGACCCCATAAAGTATATATATTCTTGATCGTCGCGATATTCTGTGTCGTTCTAGCCATGTCCGTCCGCCTGTCCGTCCTTCCGTCTGTCCGTCTGTCCTTCCGTCCGTCTGTCCGTCCGTCCGTCTGTCCGTCCATTTGTCCGTCTGTCTGTCGAAAGTACGCTAACTTCCGAAAGAGTAAAGCTAGCCGCTTGAAATTTTGCACAAATACTTCCTATTAGTGTATTACAATACTTCATTTCAGCCCGATATTCTCATGATTTCTGATTTAGTGGTGTTTTCGGGGGTGAGGTGGTCCCCCAGATACTTGGCCCTGAAAAAATATCAGCATCGTGCTCTTCTCTCAAATACCATTTATTTAAACCCCATATTGCCATTGGCTTAAGAGGAGTTTACAGGATGAGGCGTCCCCCAAACACATGGCCATAAAATAAGTTATCAAATTCGTTTTCTAATCTCAAATACCTTTCATTCGAGCCACATATTGGCATGGTCGAAAAATATTTTCCCCTTGGGGGTGTTTTGGGAAAGGGGTGATGCCCCATTTGGGCCTTTGGGTATTTGGGAAATGGGTATAAATTCTTGCTCTAATCCCCAATACATTCCATTTAAGCTCCACATTGACATGGTCGGTAAATATGCCTGATTTAGGAGTGTTTTGGGGACTGGGGTGATCCCCAAAAACTAAGCCCGGAAAATATATCAGCAACCTGCTCTATTCTCATATATCTATATATCATTTATTTGAACCCAAAATTGGAAATCAAATTCGTTTTGTAATCTCATTTAAAGTCCTTATTGCAAAAGCCAGCAAATATGTCCGGTTTGGGGTGTTGCCCTTAAAAGCTATGAATATTTAGTAACATTCTCGTTAGAACCCAAATTGTCTTGGTGAGCAAATACGTCCTATTTGGGGGTTGTTATGGTGGTGGGACGTCCGCTAGACTGTTGGCCCCTAATGTTGATATCAGATACGTGGTCTACCCCCACATATCTTTTGAGCCCCATATTTCCATAGTCAGCAAAAATGACCGGCTTGGGGGGTGTTTTGGGGGATGGGCGTCCACTCAGTGAGTTGGCTTTGAAAATATATATTGGATTCGTGTTCCACTTTAAAAACCTTCTTATTTGAGCCTCATATTGCAATAGTCAAAAAATACTTCGTATTTGGGTGGTGTAGTGGGGGTGGCGTGGCCCCATAGACACTTTTCCCGAATATTGATATCAGATTCATGCTTTACTCTCAAAGACCTTTCATTTGAGCCCCATATTGCTATGGTCGTAAATTTGTCCCCTTTGGTGGATGTTTTTGGTTAGCGACGGCCCAATTGGTCCCATATTTGGATATCAGATTCAAATTCTACATTCAAATACCTTTTATTTAAGCCCCATATTCCCATGGTCAGTAAATAAGTTCTGTTTGGGGGGTGTTTTGGGGAAGGGATGGACCCCCAGAAACGTGGTCCAACATTTGGATGTTAGATCCGTATTCTACTCGCAAATACCTTTCATTTGAGTCCCATATTGCCATGGTTGGTAAATATGTCCACTTTAGGGGTGTTTTGGGGCTTGGGGTGGTCCCCCTAGCACTTGGTAAGACAATTGGATATCAGATACGTTTTTTTATCCTAAATACTTTTCATTTGAGTCACATATTGTCGTGATTGGCCTAAATATATGTTTGGTAGGTTTTAGGGTGGGGCAGCCCCCCTAGGTACCACTTCCGAAATTTGGAAACGAAATTTTTATTTTTAGGGTACTTTATGAGAGCACACAAAATTTCGCTTAAATCGCACCACCCATCTCCGAGATCTGACGTTTCTGAAAATTAGGGTAAGAGGGAGGGTCCCCCCCTTCAGATATCAAATAATGTAGTACCCTATTTTCACCAAAATCGGTTCAGCCGTTTCTAAGTCTATAAGGAACACACAAAAAAACAACCAAACACAAATTCATTTGTATACCCTCCACCATAGGATGTACCCCCAATTTCGTCATTCTGTTTGTAACTACTCGAAATATTCGAATATATAATATATATATATTCTTGATCGTCGCAACATTTTATGTCGATCTAGCCATGTCTGTCCGTCTGTCCGTCCGTCTGTCTGTCGAAGCACGCTAAATTCCGAAGGAGTAAAGCTAGCCGCTTGACATTTTTGACAAATACTTCTTATTACTGTAGGTCGGTTGGTATTGTAAATGGGCCATATCGGTCCATGTTTTGATATAGCTGCCATATAAACCGATCTTGGGTTTGGCTTCTTGAGCCTCTAGAGTGCGCAATTTTTATCCGATTGGAATGAAATTTTGCACGACGAGTTTTGTTTTGATATCTAACAACTGTGCTAAGTATGGTTGAAATCGGTCCATAACCTAATATAGCTGCCATATAAGCCGATCTTGGGTCTTGACTTCTTGAGCCTCTAGAGTGCGCAATTCTTATCCGGTTGAAATGAAATTTTGCAAGACGTGTTTTGTTACGATATCCAACAACTGTTCCAAGTATGGTTCAAATAGGTCCATAACCTGATATAGCTGTCGTATAAACCGATATTGGATCTTGACTTGAGCCTCTAGAGGGCACAATTTTTATCCGACTTGAATGAATTTTTGTACGAATTATTTTGTTATGATATCCAACAACTGTGCCAAGTATGAATCAAATCGGACAATAACCTGATATAGCTGTCTTATACGCAGATGTTGGGACTTGACTTCTTAAGTTTCTAGAGGGCGCAATTCCTATCCAATTTGGCTGAAATTTTGCATGACGTATTTGGGGGGTATACTAATTTCGTCATTCTGTTTGTAACTACTCGAAATAATTGTCTGAGACCCCATAAAGTATATATATTCTTGATCGTCGCGATATTCTGTGTCGTTCTAGCCATGTCCGTCCGCCTGTCCGTCCTTCCGTCTGTCCGTCTGTCCTTCCGTCCGTCTGTCCGTCCGTCCGTCTGTCCGTCCATTTGTCCGTCTGTCTGTCGAAAGTACGCTAACTTCCGAAAGAGTAAAGCTAGCCGCTTGAAATTTTGCACAAATACTTCCTATTAGTGTAGGTCGGTTGGTATTGTAAATAGGTCATATCGGTCCATGTTTTGATATAGCTGCCATATAAACCGATATTTGGTCTTGACTTCTTGAGCCTCTAGAGTGCGCAATTCTTATCCGATGGGAATGAAATTTTGCACGACGTGTTTTGTTATGATATCCAACAACTGTGCCAAGTATGGCTCAAATCGGTCCATAACCTGACATAGCTGCCGTATAAACCGATCTTGGGTTTTGACTTCTTGGGCCTCTAGAGTGCGAAATTCTTATCCGATTGGAATGAAATTTTGCACGACGTATTTTGTTATTATGTCCAAAAAACGTGCCGAGTATGGTTCAAATCGGTTCATAACCTGATATAGTTGTCATATAAACCGATCTGGGGTCTTGAATTCTTGAGCCTCTAGAGTGCGCAATTCCTATCCGATTTGGCTGAAATTTTGAATGACGTATTTTATTATGACTTTCAACAACTGTGCCAAATAAGGCTCAAATCGGTCCATAACCTGATATAGCTGCCATGTAAACCGATCTTGGGTCTTGACTTCTTGAGCCTATAGAGTACGCAATTCTTGTCCGATTGGAATGAAATTTTGCACGACGTGTTTTGTTGTGATATCCAACAACTGTGTCAAGTATGGCTCAAATCAGTCCATAACCTGATTTGCCTGCCATGTAAACTGATCTTGGGTCTTGACTTCTTGAGCCTATTGAGTACGCAATTCTTGTCCGATTGGAATGAAATTTTGCACGACGTGTTTTGTTATGATATCCAACAACTGTGCCAAGTATGGTTCAAATTGGTCCATAACCTGATATAGCTGTCATATAAACCGATCTTGGGTCTTGACTTCTTGAGCCTCTAGAGTGCGCAATTCTTATCCGATTGGAATGAAATTTTGCACGAAGTGTTTTGATATGATATCCAACAACTGTGCCAAGAATGAATCAAATCGGACAATAACCTGATATAGCTGTCTTATACACAGATGTTGGGACTTGAATTCTTGAGTTTCTTGAGGGCGCAATTCCTATCCAATTTGGCTGAAATTTTGCATGAGGTATTTGGGGGTATACTAATTTCGTCATTCTGTTTGTAACTACTCGAAATATTCGTCTGAGACCCCATAAAGTATATATATTCTTGATCGTCGCGACATTTTGTGTCGTTCTAGCCATGTCCGTCCGTCTGTCCGTCTGTCTGTCGAAAGCACGCTAACTTCCGAAGGCGTAAAGCTAGCCGCTTGAAATTTTGCACAAATACTTCTTAATAGTGTAGGTCGGTTAGTATTGTAAATGGGTGATATCGGTCTATGTTTTGATATAGCTGCCATATAAACCGATCTTGGGTCTTGACTTCTTGAGCCTCTAGAGTGGGCAATTCTTATCCGATTGGAATGAAATTTTGCACGACGTGTTTTGTTATGATATCCAACAACTATGCCGAGTATGGCTCAAATCGGTCCATAACCTGATATAGCTGCCATATAAACCGATCTTGGGTCTTGACTTCTTGGGCCTCTAGAGCGCGCAATTCTTATCTGATTGGAATGGAATTTTGCACGACGTGTTTTGTTATGATGTCCAACAAACGTGCCGAGTATGGTTCAAATCGGTCCATAACCTGATATAGCTGGCATATAAACCGATCTTGGGTCTTGACTTCTTGAGCCTATAGAGGGCGCAATTCTTGTCCGATTGGAATGAAATTTTGCACGACGTGTTTTGTTATGATATCCAATAACTGTGCCAAGTATGGTTCAAATCGGTTCATAAACTGATATAGCTGTCATATATACCTATCTTGGGTCTTGACTTCTTAAGCCTCTAGAGGGCGCAATTCTTATCCGATTTGAATGCAATTTTGCACGAAGTGTTTTGTTATGATATCCAACAACTCTGCCAAGTGTGGTTTAAATCGGTTTATAACCTGATATAGCTGTCATATAAACAGATCTATGGACTTGATTTCTTGAGCTTCTAGAGGGCGCAATTCCTATCCGATTTGGCAGAAATTTTTCTTAAAGTATTTTATTCTTACTTTCAACAATTGTGTCAAATAAGGTTCAAATCGGCTCATAACCTGATATAGCTGCCATATAAACCGATCTGGGATCTTGATTTCTTGACCCTCTAGTGGTCGCTATTATTATCCGATTTGCCTGAAATTTTGTACTATGGATCCTCTCATGACCATCAACATACGGGTTTATTATGGTCTGAATCGGTCTATAGCCCGATACAGCTCCCATATAAATCGATCTCTCTATTTTACTTCTTGAGCCCCCAAAGGGCGCAATTCTTATTCGAATTGGCTGACATTTTACACAGGTCTCCAACATATAATTTTATTGTGGTCCAAACAGGTCCATATCTTGATATCGCTCTAATAGCAGAGCAAATCTTTTCTTATATCCTTTTTTGCCTAAAAAGAGATGCCGGGAAAAGAACTCCACGGTGGAGGGTATATAAGATTCGACCCGGCCGAACTTAGCACGCTTTTACTTTTTATATATAAGATGTATAAATCATATATTTTGTACAGATAAGAGTTCAATTAAAACAATAAAACTAGAATTAAGGGTAAATTGATATAGGATTATGTCTTTGAGAAATTTTTGTTTTTAAATTATTGTTTTTTGGAGCAATTTCTATTGAAAAATTTTTGGAAAAAAATGGATTATGGATTGTATGAAAAAATTTTAATAATTTTTTGTTTAAAAATTACATTTGGACTTTAAATAAAATGTTACTTTCATTTTGTATTTAAAGTATTTGCTTAAGTTTGTTTTTAATTTGTTTTTAGAAAAAATTTTATTTACATATTGAAACAAAACAAATAAAAGACATATTGGAACAACACAAGTAAAACCGAAAAAGTTCGTCTGGGCCGAATCTTATACACCCTCCACCATGGATCGCTTTTATCGAGTTCTTTTCCGGGTATCTCTTTTTGGTATGCTATTGGAACTATATCAAGCTATATCATAATAGAATTGAATGTAGGAGAATATAGTAGAAATGAAGAAGAATTGTATCCTTTAGGGACTCAAGATGTAAAATAGGGAGATCGGTTTATACGGGAGCTGTAACAGACTATTGCGCCCTCCAGAGGCTCAATAAATCAAGACCCCAGATAGGTTCATATGACAGCTATATCAGGTTACGGATCGATTTGAACCATGCTTGGCACCGTTGTTAGAAGTCAATACGGAACACTATGTGCAAAAATTCAACCAATTCGGATAATAATTGCGCCCTCTAGTGGCTCAAGAATTCAAGACCCAAGATAGGTTTATATGACAGCTATATCAAGTTATGAACCGCTTTCAACCACACTTAGCACAGTTGTTGGAAACCATAGCAAAACACGTCGTGCGAAATTTCAGCCAAATCGGTTAAGAATTGCGCTCTCTAGTGGCTCAAAAAGTCAAGATCCAAGATCGGTTTATATAACAGCTACATCAAAACTTGAACCGATATGGCCCATTTACAATCCCAACTGACCTACACTAATAAGAAGTATTTGTGCAAAATTTCAAGCCGCTATATTTACTCCTTTGAAAGTAAGCGTGCTCTCGACAGACAGACGGATGGACATGGCTAGATCGATTTAAAATGTCGTAACGATCAAAAATATATATACTTTATGGGGTCTTAAACGACTATTTCAAGGAGTTACAAACAGAATGACGAAATTAGTATACCCCCATCCTATGGCGGAGGGTATAAAAATGTATTCAAATATGTCTACAAAAAATTTCATTGAAATTTAGTCCTTAAAAAAATTTTTCTCTCTTTCTTTCTTTGAGATCTGATCTCTATCTTATATTAAAAATCAATTTGTGTTTGTTTGTTTGTTTGTGTGTTCCTTATGGACTCAGAAACGGCTGAATCGATTTTCTTAAATTTTTCACAGATGGTGCATAATGATCCCTTGATTAAAATAGGGCACTAAATTTTTTGATATCTGAAAGGGCGCGGAACCTTCCCCTTACCCTTATTTTCAGAAACGCCAGATCTCGGAGATGGGTGATGCGATTTAAACGAAACTTTGTGTGCTCTCATATAGTACCCTAAAAATAAAAATTTGGTATCCAAATTTCGGGTGGGGTACCTAGGGGGGCCGTCCCATCCTAAAACCTACAAAACATATATTTGCACTAATTACGACAATATGGGACTCAAATGACAGGTATTTGTGAGTAGAATACGAATTTAATTTCCTAATGTGCGACCTCGTTTTTGGGGGTCCACCTCTTCCCCAAAACACCGTCCAAACAGAACTTATTTACTGACCATGGGATTATGGGGCTTAAATAACAGGTTTTTGAGTGCAGAATTTGAATCTGATATCCAAATATGGGACCAAGTGTTTGGGGGGGCCGCTTCTCCCCAAACACATCCCCCAAAGGGGACAAATTTATGACAAATTTAGCAATATGGGGCTCAAATGAAAGGTCTTTGGAAGAAAAGCACGAATCTGATATCAATATTCTGCAAAAGTGTCTAAGGGGCCACGCCACCCCCACAACTCCACCCAAATAGGAAGTAGTTGCTGACTATTGCAATATAAGGCTCAAAGAAGAGGGTTTTTAGAGTAGAACTCGAATTCGATATATATTTTCGAGGCCAACTCACTGAGTGGCCGCCCATCCCCCAAAACACCCCCCAAGCCGGTCATTTTTGCTGACTATGGAAATATGGGGGTCAAATAAAAGGTATTTGGGAGTAGACCAAGTATCTGATATCAACATTAGGGATCAATACCCCAAACCGGACATATTTGCTCACTTTTGCAATAAGGATCGAACTTGATATCCAATTTTAAGGCCATTGCGATTAACGATGTGGTTCAAATAAATCATATATAGATATATGAGATTAGAGCACGTTGATGTAATATTTTCCGGGCTTATTCCCAAAACACCCCTAAATCGGGCATATTTACCGACCATGTCAATGTGGAGCTTATATGAAAGGTATTGGAGGGTAGAGCAAGAATTGATTTCCACTTTCGGGACCAATTTTCTGGGGGTCTACCCCTTTCCCAAAATACCCCACAAACAGCAATTTTTTACTGACCATCGCAGTATGGGGCTCAAATAAAGGTATTTGGGAGAAGAATACGAATTCGATACCCAAATGTAGGACCATGTATTTAGGGCATCACCCCTTCCTAAAAAAAACACCCCCCAAAGTGTAAAAATTTTTCGACCATGCCAATATGTGGCTTAAATGAAAGGTATTTGAGATTTGAAAACGAATTTGATAATATATTTTAAGGCCATGTGTTTGGGGGGACGCCTCACCGTTTAAACTCCCCTAAACCAATGGCAATATGGGTTTTTAATAAATGGTATTTGAAAGAAGAGCACTATGCTGATATTTTTTCAGGGCCAAGTGCATGGGTGCCCTTCTCATCCCCGAAATTCGTAGACTAATAAAGATTATATGGGATTCAGATAAAGGCACTTATATTGTTAAACTGTTAGTCAAGCGATATACTATTTTCATAGCATGGTATTTCACTATAAGCTCTTTAATTGTCGAAAATAAGGCTACTGTAGCGCAGAAGTTAGCATGTCCGCCTATGACGCTGTTCGCCTGGGTTCGAATCCTGGTAGAATCCATCAGAAAAAATTTTGATGTGAGAAGTTTGCCCCTGTTCTTTAGTGGAATGTTCATGGGCAAAATTTGTTGTTGTTTGTTGTAAATATTCTAAGGAGAATTTTGTTCCATAAAAAGTAAAAGAAGGAGCAGCGGAGCGAGCCCGGGTCAGCTAGTGACAAAATATTTAAGCCATTCCACCGCTTCTTTAATTGCAAGGATCTCCGCCTGAAACACACTGCAGTGGTCAGTTAATCTTTTCGATATGACCGGTTCTAGACCTTTAGAGTACACCCCAAAGCCCACCTGGTCGTCTAGTTTGGAACCATCCGTATAGAAGTCTATGTAACTTCTATTACCAGGGATATCGTAGTTCCAATCGGTTCTACCAGGAATAGTGGTACAGTACTTTCTATCAATAAGCGGCTCAGGTAGGGTGTAATCCACACTGCCTGTTACATCGGACATTGTATCAGGATAACACAGTATCTGTAGCCGCAATATGACCAATAAGAAAGCTCCCTTAACCTCACAGTAGTTGTCGCATCAATTAGCCTAGCCACAATATCCAGAGGCATTAGGTGTAGCATTAAATTCACGACATAAGATGGTGTCATCCTCAGTTCGGCTGTGATGCACAAGCAAGCCATCCTTTGGAACCGGTTAAGTATTGAGCAGTAGGTGGACTTATGAAGCGCCGTCCACAAGACCACAACACCATATAGCATTATAGGTCTGTCAACTACTGTATATACCCAGCGCATGATACGCGGTCTAAACCCTTAACATTAGTCAATGGCACTCTTACAGGTGTATAGGGCGACAGTTGCTTTTCTTGCCCTTTCAAAAATGTTGAATTTGAAGTTCAATTTCCTGTCCAGCAAAACACCCATCACTTTCTACAATGAGGCTCTCCTCTTTCCTACAGAATCGGCATCAACCAGCGACTTCAAGTTTGAAGGCGGTATCACTGAATCGTGTGCCAGATATAGGGAAGCCAGCCAGTAATGAGACTTATATATTTCAAGGCTGACTACTACTAAATCTTCAGTGCATAACGACAGACAAAGAAAAACATTTATACTACTCTTTGCAAGGATACAGGCTCTGTGTCTCCCGTTCCCCGTACCCTTGAGTTGTTTAAATCCTGGAATTTTTAGTTCATGAACTATTCTTACACATACCCATGGTTCCTGGATAAGAACCACGTCAAATCCCCCTGCCATCAGGAGGACTTTTAGTGCCGCCGAAGCTGCCTTACAATGGTGGAGACTTATCTGTAGAAACCGGACCACAATCAGGATTCAGAACTTACACTACACTGTTGTGTTAGCCTCGTCCTCTGATTCCGCCATGAGTTCATCCTTACAAGATTCGTTAGGTCTTGTCATGATGAGCTTCCGTAAGCATCCAGGGACAGGTGAGGAAGCTGTGTAATGACTCTTCCTCTGGACACAGGACACTTGCGGTGTGGAGGTTTCATCTTTGGATGCTTCACTAGCTACTACTGTCGAAGTATTTTCTGAGTCCTGTGCTTCCCCGCTGGCGCACACCTTGAACCCAGTCCAATCGGATAACCCACCCATACAGGGCCCTTTTCGATGCGTTCCCAGTCGGGTTGTGGCAGGAGGATTTTCAGTCTCCTGCAGTTCGCTAGACTTTAACGATGTGGTCGATAGTTCCTCAGGCAGGTGCTTAGGAGCAACTGCCTAGTCGTCTCCTGATTCCCCAACCCTATAGACCTTCAGTTTAAACTTGTTGATTTCGTAGGATACAACCCCTTCAGACTTATTGAGGTCTGCGAGACACCCGGAGTTTAGTACGAATGCTGCATGTCTCCGGTCACCATCAGCCTCATCCAGTCTACCAATCTTCCAGTCGGTGGTTGAAAGTATCGCTTCAGGATCTGAAAGAATATCTTCCAGACTGAATATCTTCCTTCTTGACTAAATTTAGTGCTGCGCCTGGCCAGATCTCAACAATCGTTTTTAGCGCACAACGATACATTTCAATTGAGCGTTGATCCCCGAAGGCAATTAGTCTGTATTGGCCCCGATACCTGCCTGCATCGTCACAAACTGGAGTAGACCCAGAAAAAATTCCGCAAAGACATCGGAGTATACTGATGACAGTCCTTTGACTATCCCACTCCAATTATTCCTAGGTATGCAGCCCTGTTCTTCTTCCTTGTCGGCAACTGCCATCACCAAACTGTCCCTAGCGACATTAGCAAAGGTTCTTAGACCCATCTTACTATTGTTCGCCCTAGTTCTTTTAGGCACGGGACGCCCTCCAGGTGACCGCAGCCTTTTGGCTGACTGCGGTGCAGTTTCCGAATATATACGTGAAGTCTTTGGCGTATCCTTTGCAGCGAAGCCGAGCCCAATCTAGAAAGTCTCTCTCCCTATTAGTGAGATTCTTAGGATCATTCGCACCAAACCTCTTAATAAACCTCAGAGCGATGCGTCTTAGAGAGCGTGTTTGTTTGCCGGGGAAGTCAATTCATTCATTTCATTTAGGAAATTCAATCTTTTGGGCAGATACATATATAGAGTGTTTGTCTCATGACCACCACCACCAGCATAATGGGGCTCCACTTTGTTTCCAAAAATCCATACAAGCATATGCACTCATGAATCATCAAGTGTTTTCCGTTTCCATTCTCAAAAAGTCGACTTGTCGACTTTTTCTTATAATCAAAAAGTCGAATTTTCGACTGTTTTGAATTACAAAAAAGTCGACATTTTTATACAAAAAGTAGACTTTTGAAAAAAATGGGTTTTTCGACTTTTTTCATTATTAACATTCAACATCTGACGTGTAAAGTTGATTAAAGCAATGGATTTGATTAACTGTTTTTGCGTGGCATATCCACATGATTTTGTATACCCACCACCGTACACATAGAGAAATCTTTTGTTGGATTTCGATTATAGGTATAAATTGTTAAAAATTGTAAAAAATTTTTAATATTCAGCACCAAATATTAGTCATTTTCATAATTCAGTAGTTAACTTGATTACAATAGTACTGAAAGCATTAAATTAAGGTACTCATAATCAATCCATTTATTGTGCCAATCATTGGCATAAAAAATAAATTTGCTTTGCCTCTAGTTGTTGTATCACCTACTTATTATTTAAAAATTCCTAAAGGAGCACAAACAAAAAGTTAGCTTAAATATGATTTCATTAATATGCATGCAACTTCAGTTTTAGTTAGTACAGCAATCAATCAGTCAGTTACTTTAACCGAATGTGTTATTGTCATTTGCATTTGGAAAAGCTTTAAAAGTTATTTCTTTTCTGTGTACTTAACACATGGTAGTATTTATTAGTGCAAAAGTAAATGTCCCAAATGGACTTAAATAATTATACTACGTGAAAGTTTTATAAGTCTGTATTTAAATTCGTGCACATATTATTTACGAGGAGCTCAGAGTTTTTTGGATAAGCCTGCATATTGGCATAGTCCATTTTGTTATTATAGTTTCAAGACACGTGAAAGCAATTTGCAGTTCCTAGCTGGATATATCTCTGTTTATAGTAAAGGGTGATTTTTTTTAGGTTAGGATTTTCATGCATTAGTATTTGACAGATCACGTGGGATTTCAGACATGTTGTCAAAGAGAAAGATGCTCAGTATGCTTTGACATTTCATCATGAATAGACTTACTAACGAGCAACGCTTGCAAATCATTGAATTTTATTACCAAAATCAGTGTTCGGTTCGAAATGTGTTCATTCACCGTAACGTTGCGTCCAACAGCATCTTTGAAAAAATACGGTCCAATGATTCCACCAGCGTACAAACCACACCAAACAGTGCATTTTTCGGGATGCATGGACAGTTCTTGAACGGCTTCTGGTTGCTCTTCACTCCAAATGCGGCAATTTTGCTTATTTACGTAGCCATTCAACCAGAAATGAGCCTCATCGCTGAACGGTGAATGAACACATTTCGAACCGAACACTGATTTTGGTAATAAAATTCAATGATTTGCAAGCGTTGCTCGTTAGTAAGTCTATTCATGATGAAATGTCAAAGCATACTGAGCATCTTTCTCTTTGACACCATGTCTGAAATCCCACGTGATCTGTCAAATACTAATGCATGAAAATCCTAACCTCAAAAAAATCACCCTTTAGAAAAGCTATAATCCTCTTGAATATTTACATATTGGGATTTTTAAATAAAGAAACATAAACAAACAAGTAAAAAGGCGTTAAGTTCGTCCGGGCCGAACTTTGGATACCCACCACCTCGGGTATATATGTTAAACACCTTTCGCAAAATCCGGTGAAAAATGCATAACTTTTTTCCCATAGCAGCTATATAGAAATATGTTCCGTTTTGGACCAAATCCAGATTGAAGAATGAAATCGAAGGGCCTAATTCAACTCAGTGTCCAAAATTGCGGCGACATCGGACAATAAATGCGCCTTTTATGGGCCCGAAACCAAAATCAAATCAAAAGATCGATCAATATGGCAGCTACATCCAAATATGAACCAATCTGGGCTCAATATAAATCGGCGGATCGGTCTATATGGGGGCTATATCAATGTGTTGCAAACGGAATGACAAAATGATTATACCCCATCCTTCGGTGGTGGGTATGAAAAGGTGTTAAGTTCTGCCGGGCCGAACTTCGGTACCCACCACCTCAGGTATATATGTAAACCACCTTTCGTCAAAATTCGATGAAAAATGCATACCTTATGTCCCATAGCAGCTATATCGAAATATGTTCCGATTTGGACCAAATACTTATAAGTACAAGTCATTGCTCAATTGCGTATAAAAAAAATTGGTTTCCTAAGTAGTTATATCTAAAAATAAGCCGATCTGAACCATATACGACACGGATGTTGAAAAGCCTTACATAAGTCTCTGTGTCGATTTTCAGTGAAATCGGATTATAAATGCGCCTTTTATGGGGCCAAGACTTTAAATCGAGAGATCGGTCTCTATGACTGCTATATCCAACTCTGGACCATCTAGACCAAATTGAAGACAGATGTCAAAGGGTCTAGCACAACTCACTGTCCCACATTTTGTCGAAATCGCACAATAAATGCGCCATTTATGGTCCCAAGACCTTAAATCGGGAGATCGGGATATATGGCAGCTATATTTAAATCTGGACCTATCTGAGCCAAATTGAAGAGGGATGTCGAAGGCCCAAACACAACTCACTGTCCCAAATTTCGTCGACATCGGACAATAAGTGCGCCTTTTGTGGCTCCAAAACCGGAATGACAAAATTAATGTACCCCCATCCTTCGGTGGTGGGTATAATAATATGTCAAAAGTCTGCTCTTTTAATTTTTCCATACAGTACTATTTTTAGCACCAATAACAAATATAGGGCAATAACCTCAATTTCAAGATTGGTTGTTGCTACCGAACTGTACGTGGAACCATCAGCATTCGGTCCGCAAAAAAATTGGTTGGGGCAAGGTATAGGGGGTATATTCATTTAGTCATTCCGTTGGAGCACATCGAAATATCGATTTATAACCGTACAAGGTACATATATTGGGTTGCCCAAAAAGTAATTGCGGATTTTTCATATAGTCGGCGTTGACAAATTTTTTCACAGCTTGTGACTCTGTAATTGCATTCTTTCTGCTGTCACTTATCAGCTGTTACTTTTAGCTTGCTTTAGAAAAAAAGTGTAAAAAAGTATATTTGATTAAAGTTCATTCTAAATTTTATTAAAAATGCATTTACTTTCTTTTAAAAAAATCCGCAATTACTTTTTGGGCAACCCAATATTTTTGATCGTCGTAAAATTCTAAGACGATTTAACGATGTCCGTGTGTTCGCCAGTTGTAATCACGCTACAAACTTTAAAAATTGAGATATTAGGTTGAAATTTTGCAGACGCGTATTTCTTCTATACGCAGGTTAAGTTCATGAATGAATCTTAAGCCGATAAAACCGCATTTGATGTCCGATTTTGCCGAAATTTGTACTAGGGTCAACGATATTCAAACAAAATATGGCTCATATCGGACTATATTTATATATAGCTGCCATATGGACCAATATGCTGGTCAAGGGCCTTAAGCCCGCATCAGGCGCATTTATTATCCGATTTCGATGAAATTGGAAATAGTGAGTTTTCTAACCCTCCCGACATCCGACTCTAATATGGTTCAGATCGGACTATATTTGAATATTTCTGCCATAAAGACCGATCTGCAGATGAAGGGTCTTAAGCCCATAAAAGCCGCAATTATTACCCGATTTCCTTGAAATATGGTTCAGATCGGACTTTATTTGGATATAGCTGCCATATACACCGATCTCCCGATTTTAGTACTTGGGCCCATAAAGACAACGTTTATTACCCGATTTCGCTGCTTTTGTGACCTATGGTAGGCTTTTCGACTTCCGTGCTATGTATGGCTTAGAGCAGTGTGTATTTGGTTAAAACTGCCATAATGACCAATATTCTGTTTTACAAACTTGAACAGTGAATTGCATTTATTAGACCACTTCATGTCCGTGCTGAGTTTGGTCCAAATCGGATCATATTTCGATATTGCTGCTATGGGTTCATAAATGATGCATATCTCACCAGATTATGGCGAAAGGTGGTTAGCATACATGTATACCCGAGTTGGTGGGTTTCCCAACTCAGCACGGCCGAACTTAATGCCTTTTTATGTATTTACCCTAAAACCTTTCATATGAGTCCCATACTGCCATGATTGACCTATATATCAATTTGTCGGTTTTTGGGGAGTGCGAACCCTAGGCAACCCAGCGGGACAATGAATAATAAATTTTTGTTTTTAGATTAGCCATCTGGAGATCTGGCGTTTTTGAAAATTAGGATAATAAGGAGTTCTTTTTGGGGTGGAATGGCCCCTCAGAAATGGTACCTTAGATATTTCAAATTCGTGATCTTCTCCCAAATACATTTAATTTAAGCCCTATAATGCCATTTTTGGTAACCATGTACCGTTTGGATGTGTTATGAGACCCCCAAACATTTTCGGTTTTAAGGTGATTTTAGGAGGTAAAGCGCCAATTGAAAGGTATTTGCGAGTAGAATACGAATCTGATATCAAAACGTGGGACCACTTTTCTGGGGGTCCACCCCTTTCCAAACACCCCCCAAACAGGACAGGACTTGACCATGGGAATGTGGAGCTTAAATAAAAAGTACTTGAATGTAGAATATAAATCTGATATCCAAACATGGGACCAAGTGTTAGGGGGACCACCCCAACCCCCAAAACACCTCAAAATCGGACATATTTACCGAACATGGCATTATGGGACTCAAATGAAAGGTATTTGCGAGTAGAATACGAATATAATATCCAAATGTCGGACCACGTTTTTGGGGGTCCACCCCCTTCCCCAAAACATCCCCCAAACTGGACTTATTTAGTGACTATGCAGTATGGGGCTTAAATAAAAGGTATTTGAGTGTAGAATTTGAATCTGATTTTCAAATATGGGACCAAGTGTTTGGGGGGCCGCCTCTCACCAAAAACATCCCCCAAAGGGCACAAATTTACGACCATAGCAATATGGGGCTCAATGAAACGCCTTTGGGAGTAAAGCACGAATCTGATATCAATATTCTAGAAATTCAAATTCGTATTCTACTCCCAAATACCTTTATTTGAGCCCCATATTGCGATGGTCAGTAAATAATTGCTGTTTGTGGGGTGTTTTGGGGAAGGTGGGTATCAATTTCGTGCTCTACTCCCCAATAGCTTTCATTTGACCCCACATTGACATTGTCGGTAAATATGTCCGATTTAGGGATGTTGATGATGATGTTCCCCCAAAAACACTGCCCTGAAATTATATCAGCATTGCCCTCTACTCTCAAATATCATTTATTTGAACACCATATTGCCATGGGCCTCAAAATTGGATATCAAATTCGTTTTCTAATCTGGGGGGTGTTTTTGGGGAGTGGCGGTTCCCCACTCACCATGGGATCATTATGTACCATCTCTAAAAATTTCAAGATCGATTCAGCCGTTTTTGAGTATATACGAAACACACATATAAACAAATAAGCAAACAGAAATTGATTTTTATTCCCTCCACCATAGGATGGGGGTAAACATATTTCGTCATTCTGTTTGTTAAACCTCGAGATATGTGTCTAACATCCCATAAAGAATATATATTCTTGATCCTCATGTCATTTTAAGTGGATCTAGCCTAGATGTCCGTCCGTCTGTCTGTCGAAAGCACGCTAACTTTCGAAGGAGTAAAGCTAGCCGCTTGAAATTTTGCACAAATACTTTTTATTAGTGTAGGTCGGTTGGGATTGTAAATGGGCCAAATTGGTCAATGTTTTTTTTTGTAGCTGCCATATAAACCGATCTTGGGTCTTAAGTTTTGAGCCTCTAGATGGTGCGATTTTTGTCCGATTTGACTGAAATTTTGCACGTTGTGTTTTGGTATCACGTCCAACAACTGCGCTAAGTGTGGTTCAAATCTGTTCATGTTTTGATATAGCTGTCATATTAACCGATCTTGGGTTTTGACTCCTTGAGCCTCTAGAGGGCGCAATTCACATCCGATTTGACTGAATTTTTGCACGAGGTGTTTTAGTAGGGTAGGAACGTTAAAATATAATACCGCAAACAACCTCAACTTAATTCCTATAGTTAACTTTTCTTTACTCAGAAAATCATAGCTTGCCATCAACTATGACCACTCTACCCTCTCTTTGTTCGTGTTGGCGTTTCTATTCAGATACAATCCTAAACAGCCAGTAGAGGGCGCTAAAGTAATGTCATTGCTACTCCTACTACTTGGAGTGGCTTAACACCTGTAACATTGATCATCATATGGTTGTCTTTAAATGACTATGTGACTACCTATTAAACTCCTAGAAATATTCGTCTAAGACCATATAAAGTATATATATTCTTGATCGTCATGACATTTTAAGTCGAACTAGCCATGTCCGTCTGTCTATCTGTCGAAAGCACGCTAACTTTCGAAGGAGTAAAACTAGCCTCTTGAAATTTTGCACAAATATTTCCTATTAGTGTAGGTCGGTTGGGATTGTAAATGGGCTATATCAGTCCACGTTTCGATATAACTGCCATATTAACCGATCTGGGATCTTGACTTCTTGAGCTGCTAGAGGGCACAATTTTTATCCGATTTAGCTGAAATTTTTGCATGAGGAGTTTTATTATTTGGCTTTATTATGACTTTGAGTATGGTTTAAATCGGTCTTTAACCTGAAATAGCTGACATATAAACCGATCTGGGCTCTTGACTTCTTGAGCCTTGAATATTGCATGACGTATTTTGTTATGACTTCCAACAACTGTATTAAGAATGGATCAAATCGGTCCATAACCTGATATAGCTGCCATATTAACCGATCTGGGGTCTTGACTTCTTGAGCTTCTAGAGGACGGATTTATTATCCGACTTGGCTGAAATTTAGCATGAGGTGTTTTGTTATGACTTTCAACAACTGTGCTAAGAGTAGTTCAAATCGGTCCATAACCTGATATGGCTGCCATATAAACCGATATGGGGTCTTAACTTCTTGAGCCACTAGAGGGAGCAAATAAAATCTGATTTAGCTGAAACTTTGTACAACGGCTTCTCTTATGACCTTTAACATACGTGTGGAAAATGGCATGAATCGGTTTAGAGCCTAATCCAGCTCTCCTATAAACCGATCTCCTTATTTTACTTCTTCAGCTCCTAAAGTGCTCTTACTAGATTTGACTGAAATTTTACACAATGACTTGTACTATGGTCTCCAATATTCAGTTCAATTATGGTCCGAAATGAACCACTACCACTACCGTGGCGAGAGCTCGTCAAATGCGATCCGTGGTGGAGGGTATATAAGATTCGGCCCAGCCAAACTTAGCACTCTTTTACTTGTTATTCAAATCAAATAGCAATATTTGACGATTTTCTGGTCTTCACAACTATTTTTCCAGTCTATATATTAGGTAGCCACCTTTGCGCAGATGTGTACATGACCCCCTGTGCCTCTAAACGCTTGGGTTCGAAATCTTGCGAATAAACTGGAATAAATTTTGTGATGGTCATCCAGACACGCCAATAGTGTGGGGATGACTATGTAATACTTTTCAAGAATAATTTTTGTCCAGCGGCATGTTGTCTGGATTTGTCTAGGAAAGAAAGGTCCTTATCGATTAACTAAAAATTGGATCGGAAAAACTGATATGTTAGATGTATCCCTCCTGCAACACACAGGCTGGAACTTTGAGCTCCGACTTGTGTGGTGCCCATCGTTATCACGGGCAGCTTAGCGCGTCCACAGGTTGCGGATGGTGGAAAGCTCCGTTTTTATGCAGAGAAGCTGTAAATGCGGCCGCGGGCAGTCAGCGATTTTCGAGAGGAGAGTCTCAGTGAGGAGTCAGGTGGCACTGGCTCTTAATTAAATACTGAGTGCCAATGATACTCGAGATGACAAGGCGAGTTATTGGCGCCGGTTAGGGGCGGCTGGCGGCGAGGGCGTATCCCACAACAAGGGATACGTGTGCAATCCCACAAAACCCATGCGGTTGGGGCGCTGGGCCAGTAACCCGCCCCTGGAAAACTGAGAACTACTATGAGAAACAAAGGAATAGTAAAAACGGACCCCCCCACCAACGTTGACGACCCACGCAAACGAAAAAAGGACCATAATTTGCGGATCTGCACCTGCACCATTCGCACTCTTTATAGAGAAGGTACAGTATACGCGCTGGCGGATGTATTAGAGAAGTACAAGGCAGATATTACAGCCTTACAGGAAGTGCGATGGACTGGGAATGGCGTCACTACAACACCAAACGGTGACGAACTATACTATAGCTGCCATAACACGAGGCATGAATTTGGCTGCGGATTTGTGGTTAGTCGAAGACTGAAACACCTAGTCTCCAGCTTTACTCCGGTGGATAAGAGGCTAGCCACAATCCGCATAAAAGCCAAATTCTTCAACATCAGTCTTGTGCCCATGCCCCGACGGAAGACAAAGACGAGCAGACCAAGAATATTTTCTACGAGCGCCTAGAGAGAGAATATGACCGCTGCCCCGCCCATGATATTAAAATCGTTCTGGGAGATTTTAATGCGAAAATAGGGAAGGAAGAAATTTTTGGTCAAACAGTCGGAAAGTTTAGCCTCCACGAGATAACGTCCAGTAATGGGTTGAGGCTGATAGATTTCACCGCGGCAAAAAACCTGGTAGTTAGTAGCACCAGATTTCAACATAACAAGTAAAAAGGCGTTAAGTTCGGCCGGGCCGAACTTTGGATACCCACCACTTCGGGTATATATGTAAACCACCTTTCATCAAAATTCGGTGAAAATTTCATACCCTTTACTCATATACCTCATACCGATCTGAACTATATACGACACGGATGTCGAAAAGCCGATCATAAGTCACTGTGTCAAATTTTAGTGAAATCGGATTATAAATGCGCCTTTTATGGGGCCAAGACTTTAAATCGAGATATCGGTCTACATGGCAGCTATATCCAAATCTGGACCGATTTGAGCCAAGTTGCATAAACATGTCGAAAAGCCTAACACTAAGCACTGTCCCAAATTTCGGCGAAATCGGACAATAAATGCTTCTTTTATGGGCCCTAAACCTTAAATCCAGAGATCGGTCTATATGGCAGCTATATTCAAATCTGGGCCGATCTGGGCAAAATTGAAGAAGAACGTCGAAGAGCTTAACCAAACTCACTGTCTCAAATTTCAGCGACATCGGACAATAAATGCGTCTTTTATGGCCCCAAAACCTTAAACCTAGATATCGGTCTATATGGTAGCTATATCCAAATCTGGACCGATCTGTGCGATATTGCAGAAGTATGTCAAGGGGCTTAACTTAACTCACTGTTCCAAATTTCGGGGACATCGGGCAATAAATGAGCATTTTATGGGCCCAAAACCATAAATCAAGAAATCGGTCTATATGGCAGCTATATCCAAATTTGAACCGATCTGGACCAAATCAAAGAAACGTGTCAAAGGGCCTAAGACAACTCACTGTCCCAAATTTCAGCAAAATCGGATAATGAATGTGGCTATTATGGGCCTTACACCATAAATCGGAGGATCGATCTATATGGCAGCTATATCCAAATCTGGACCGATCTGAGCTAAATTAACGAAGGATGTCGATGGGCCTTACACAATTCACTGCCCCGAATTTCATCAAAATCGGATAATAAATGTGGCTTTTATGGGCCTAAAACCCTTAACCGGAGGATCGGTCTATATAGCAGCTATATCCAAATCTGAACCGATCTGGACCAAATTAAAGAAACATGTCAAAGGGCTTAAGACAACTCAGTGTCCCAAATTTCAGCGAAATCAGACCATAAATGTGGCTTTTATGGGCCTTAGACCCTAAATCGGAGGATCGGTCTATATGGCAGTTATATCCAAATCTGAACCGATCTGAGCCAAATTGACAAAGGATGTCGAACGGCCTAACACAACTCACTGTCCCAAATTTCAGCGAAATCGGATAATAAATGTGGCTTTTATGGGCCTAAGACCCTAAATCGGCGGATCGGTCTATATGGGGGCTATATTAAGATATAGTCCGATATAGCCCATCTTCGAACTTAACCTGCTTATGGACAAAAAAAGAATCTGTGCAAAATTTCAGCTCAATATCTCTATTTTTAAAGACTGTAGAGTGATTTCAACAGACAGACGGACAGACCGACGGACATGGCTAGATCGTCCGGTTTGGACCACAATTAAATTATATGTTGGAGACCTGTGTAAAATGTCAGCCAATTCGAATAAGAATTGCGCCCTTTGTGGGCTCAAGAAGTAAAATAGAGAGATCGACCTATAGACCGATTCAGACCATAATAAACACGTACAGGGTGGCTGATGAAAGCCGCTACCAAAAAAAAATGTAATAACTTTTTTTCTATTTAATAATAATAATTTAATAATTAATTTAATTAATTAATTAATTAATTTAATTAATAATAATTTAATAATTAATTTAATAATTTAATTTAACATGAATAAAAGAAAAATGTATTCCATACACCGAAAAAAAAATGTAGCAATATTCATCATTGTAGCAATATTCATCAGCCACCCTGTATGTTAATGGTCATGAGAGAATCCGTCGTTCAAAATTTCATGCAAATCGGATAATAATTGCGACCTCTAGAGGCTCAAGAAGTCAAGATCCCAGATCGGTTTATATGGCAGCTATATCAGGTTAATAACCGCCTTGTACTTTATTTGATATAGTTGTTGAAAGTAACAATAAAAAACGTCTTGCGAAATTTCAGCCAAATCGGATAGAAATTGAGTCCTTTAGAAGTTCAAGAAGTCAAGTCCCCAGATCTCTTTATATGTCAGCTATATCAGGTTATGAACCGATTTGAACCATATTTGGCACAGTTGTTGGATATCATAACAAAATACTACGTGCCAAAATTCATTCAAATTGGATAAGAATTGCGCCCTCTAGAGGCTCAAGAAATCAAGACCCAAGTTCGGTTTATATGACAGCTATATAAGGTTATGGACCGATTTGAACCATACTTGGCACAGTTGTTGGATATCAAAACAAAACACGTCGTGAAAAATTTCATTCCAATCGGATAAGAATTGCGCACTCTAGAGGCTCAAGAAATCAAGACCCAAGATCGGTTTATATGGCAGATATATCAAAACATGGACCCCATCTTATGGTGGAGGGTATAAAAAGGAAATGGAAAGACGTGAGCGCGAGCGAATTGAGATGTACAGGAGTCAGAATGAAGTCCGGAAATTCAACCAAAGAATTAAACACCAAACCGATAGCTTTGGTGCAGGCACATCCTCCTGCAGAGACGAAGAAGGAAATCTGGTAACTGACACAGATAACATGTTGAGGATATGGAAAGAACATTTTACCCAACTGCTAGTGTCCGATGTTGGCGGCGAAGAGGATACCGCAGAACCAATCCCTGATGATGGTTTAGAATGTTTAACTCCTAGTCACAATGAGGTCAAAGTAGCAGTGACCCGACTAAAGAACAACAAGGCAGCTGGAGCCGACGGGTTACCCGCTGAACTATTTAAGACCGGAGGCGACACGCTGATAAGACGTATGTATCAGCTTATCTGCGCAATCTGGCTAGAAGAACGCATACCCGATGATGTGAATCTCAGCATTCTATGTCCCGTACACAAGAAAGGAGACAAGACGGAATTTGCCAACTACAGAGGAATAAGTCTCCTCCCCATCGCATACAAGATAATCTCGAGCCTACTGTGTAAAAGATTGAAACCTGAAGTCAGTGAGATAATTGGGCCCTATCAATGCGGCTTTAGACCTGGTAAATCCACCCTAGACCAGATATTCACACTGCGCCAAATCCTGGAAAAGACCCTCTTCGTTGACTCGAAGCCGCCTTCGATACTCCTTTACGTTCAAAGGTATTTCAAGCCATGTCTGAGTTTGGTATCCCTGCAAAATTAATAAGACTCTGCAGGATGACGCTTGCTGATACGCGTTCCTCAGTAAGAATAGGAAAAAATCTCTCCGAACCATTTAATACCAAACGAGGTTTCAGACAAGGAGACAGCCTATCGTGTGATCTCTTTAACATCCTGCTGTAGATGATTATACGAGATGCAGATGTGAATAGATATGGCACACTAATCACAAGAGAACACATGCTACTCGCCTATGCCGACGACATCGATATCATAGGTCGGTCACCGGAATTAGTAACTGCAGCCTTTGAAATAATCGAAAGAGAGTCGGTGAAAATGGGTGTGGCAGTAAATGGAGATAAGACGAAATGGATGGTTTCAACTCCCAAAAAGCCTTGCACAACCGAGCGGATAAAAAAAATGGAGAAAGTTGGGAACCACAACTTTGAGACAGTCAGTAACTTTATCTACCTCGGCACCGCCGTAACCGAAACGAATTACACCCGAAGAATAATACTGGCAAACAGATGCTACTTTGGACTAAGTAAGCAGTTTAGAAACAAGGCCACCTCTCGACAGACGAAGACTACACTTTACAAGACGCTGATACTACCCGTGTTGTTATATGGTTCTGAGGCATGGGTACTTGTGAAAGCAGATGGGGCAGTGCTTGGAGTATTTGAGAGAAAGATTCTTCGTAAAATATATGGACCAGTTTGCGTTAACGGAGAATATAGGCGACGTATGAACCACGAGCTGTATGACGACGATAGCATAGTTACACGCATCAAAATACAACGGCTGCGTTGGCTAGGTCATGTTGTCAGAATGGATGAAGAAGCTCCAGCAAAGAAGTCTTTTGAAGGCAAACACGGTGGTACACGCAAACCGGGAAGACCAAAAGCCCGATGGAAAGATCAAGTTGCGGGAGACACCTCGAAACTTGGTGTCAGAGATTTTAGAATGAGCGCAGAAGATCGAGGCTCTTGGAACGCTATTCTACGTTCGGCTAGTGGAACAAATATTTTGTCGTAGCCAATTAAAGTAAGTAAAGAGATGTATCCCTGCTGTTACTGTATTGACCACCATGGTACTAAGGTTTGCATCTTCGCCTATGATACAGAACGAATCGTCATAATTTTTTGGAGTAAGGCTGCCCATAATGTCCATTGTACCTAAACAAATTAAATCACACAGTATCCTATTGGGTCATTATGATAAATCGACTGTTTTGGAGTGAGAATATGGATATCAGATCGCAGGCCACAACCTCATATAATATTTTTAATCCCATATTGTTGTGATAGGTCTATACAGCCATTTGGTGCGGGCGTCTATAGGAAGGTTGTGCACCACAGGCCATTTATCCTATTTGAAGCGCTTTTAGAAGGTAAAGCCTTACCTGGATACTTGGACACAGATTTAAATGTCATACCCCTAATCATAACCATGATAGGCCAATATGCCCATTTTGGGGGTCTTATTGGGTGTGGGACGACCCCCAATTACTTGGACCTCATTTGTTATGTCGTATTCGCAATGTACGTCTAATATATCTATCTGGGGGAGCTTTGGTAACGGGTGGCCCCCTGATTATTTGCACCATATTTGTATTCTTCTCTCCAATACCTTTTATTTGTTACCCATGTTGTCCTGATCGGTCATCTTTTGGTTTTGGGTGGTGTTTTTGGCGTAATGAGGGAGGTTCCGCCTTTTAATATCAACAAATTATATAGCCTATTGCTACTTCCAGACCATATACGTAATCTACTACCGAACAGTTTTCAGTTGAGTCCCATATTGTCATTATCGTCCAATATGCCGATTTGAAGGGGTTTTGGGATCGGGGCAGCCCCCATAATACTTGGACCCAACTTTTGATATCAAATTTGTATTCTACTCTTGAATATCTTTCATTCCCATATTGTCCCGACCGGTCCACTTTTAATTTTGGGTGGTACTTTTAAGGCATTGTGGATGGGCCGCCCCCTTGCGGTATCAAAAAATTATGTATCCTCTTGCTCCAGACCACTCCCAGAAATCTGTGAAAATTTCAAAGAAATCCGTTTAGCCGCTTCGCTACGCCTTCTTTTACTTTAAATGGAACAAAAGTTTCTTTGGCATATTTATTTTCGACAATTAAAGATCTTTTAGTGAAATACCATGCTAACTTGACTAACAGTTGAACAATATAAGTGCCTTTATCTGAATCCCATATGAACTTTATTGGTCTACGAATTTAAGTTTGGATGTAAGGTGTACTCCATTCTTAAAATACTTAATTTCAACCCGTCTGATTTAGTGGTGTTTTCAACATCGTGCTCTTCTCCCAAATATTATTTATTTTAACCCCATTTTGCCATTGGCTTAAGAGGAGTTTATACGATGAGGCGTCCCCCAAACACATGGCCCCAAAATAGGTTATCAAATTCGTTTTCTAATCTCAAATACCTTTCATTTGAGCCAAATATTGGCATTGTCGACAAATTTTTTCTCTTTGGGGGTGTTTTGGGAAAGGGGTGATGCACTAAATACATGGTCCTACATTTGGATATCAAATTCGTATTCTACTCCCAAAAACCTTTATTTGAGCCCCATATTGCGATTGTCAGTAAAAAATTGCTTTTTGTGGGGTATTTTGGGAAAGGGGTAGACCCCCAGAAAATTGGTCCCGAAAATGGGTATCAATTCTTGCTCTACCCCCAGAACCTTTCATTTAAGCTCCACATTGACATGGTCGGTAAATATGCCCGATTTAGGGGTGTTTTGGGGATTGGTTCCCCATACACTAAGCCCAGAAAATATATCAGCAACGTGCTCTATTCTCATATATCTATATATGATTTATTTGAACCCCATATTGCCATTAACCTCAAAATTGGATATCAAATTCGTTTTCTAATCTCATTTGAACTCCTAATTGCAAAAGTCAGCAAAATGTCCGGTTTGGGGTATTGGCCCTAAAAACTTTGAATATTTAGTTCCACTCTCTTAAAGACCCAAATTGTCTTGGTGAGCAATTACGTCCTATTTGGGGTTGTTATGGTGGTAGGTAGTCCGCTAGACAGTTTGCCCGTAATGTTGATATCAGATACGTGGTCTACTCCAACATACCTTTAATTTGAGCTCCATATTTCCATAGTCGGCAAACATGACCGGCTTGGGGCTGTTTTGGGGGATGGGCGGTTATTCAGTGAGTTGGCCTTGAAAATATATATGGGATTCGTGTTCCACTTTAAAAACCCTCTTGTTTGAGCGTCATATTCCAATAGTCAGAAAATACTTACTATTTAGGTGGTGGCCCCATAGACACTTTTCCCGAATGTTGATATCAAATTCGTGCTTTACTCCCAAAGCCCTTTCATTTGAGCCCCATATTGCTAAGGTACTAAATTTGTCCCCTTTGGGGGATATTTTTGGGGAGCGGCGGGTTCCCAAACACTTGGTCCCATATTTGGATATCAGATTCGTATTCTATATTCAAATACCTTTTATTGAAGATCCATATTCCCATGGTCAGTAAATAAGTGCAGTTTGGGGGGTCCCACATTTGGATATAAGATTCGTATTCTACTCACAAATACCTTTCATTTGATTCCCATATTGCCATGTTCGGTTAATATGTCCGATTTAGGGGTGTTTTGGGGCTTGGGGTCCCCCTACCATTTGTTCCGACAATTGGATATCAGATACGTTTTCTCATCCTAAATACCTTTCATTTCTGTACCATATTGTCGTGATTGGTCAAAATATATGTTTGGTAGGTTTTAGGGTGGGGTAGCCCCCCTAGGTATCCCATCCGAAATTTTGATACCAAATTTTTATTTTTAGTGTACTATATATAGAGGAAACGAAATTTTGCTGAAATCGCACCACCCATCTCCGAGATCTGGCCATTCTGAAAATTAGGGTAAGGGGGAGAAACGGCTGAACCGATTTTCTTGAAATTTTCACTGGGGGTGCATTATGACCCCGTGGTGAAAATAGGGTACTACATTTTTTGATATCTGAAGGGGGGGGGGCGGACCCTCCCCCTTACCCTACCTAAGGTGTCGCACAGGACGTCGTTCCGACTCGGCTATAAAACAAGTTTCCTTATCATTGAGTTTAAACCTGAATCGGAAAGTATTCATTGCTGGGTACTTGAACCCAGATTTTAATACCATATTCGTGTTCTGCTCTCCAATACCTTTCGTGTTCTGCTCTCCAATACCTTTCCAATTCTACTCCCGAATACCTTTCATTTGAGCCCCATATTGAAATGAACGTCCAATATGTCTGCTTGGGGCAATTTTGGGGTTGGGGCGGCCCGATGGGTACTAGACTCAAATTTTAATGGGTTCTGCCATTTTTCAGTCTATATGGAAAGAACAAACCTAGTCCCACATATCCGTGATTGGCTAATGTGCACATTTGGGCTTTTTGTGGGGATAGGGTAACTCCCTATCTACTTCCTCATACTTTTTATTTGATACCCATATTATCCTTATCGGTCCACTTTAGATTGTGGGTAGTGTTTTTGGGGTAACGTTGGAGGGTCCGCCCCTTTCATTATCAATAAATTATAAAGCCTATTCCTTCTTTCTGACCATATTCGTTATCTACTTCAGAATACCTTTCATTTGAGTCCCATATTGCCATGATCGTCAAATAAACCTATTTTAAGGGTTTTGGAGCTGGGGCGGTCCCCCAGGTACTTGGACCCTACTTTTATTTTTCGTATTCTACTCTTGAATACCTTTCATTTGAATCCAACATTGTCCCGTTGATCCACTATTATTTTTGGGTAGTACTTTTAGGGTAAGGGGACGGATCGGCCCCACTCCCGATATCAAAAAATTATGTAGCATTTGTTTCCTCCCAGGTAATCGTTTCTGCCGTTTTTGAGTCTATACGGAACAAACAAACCGACAAACAAACAACATACAAACAAACACAAATTGAATCTTCTTATACAATATATAAAAATCAATTTGTGTTTGTTTGTTTGTTTGTTTGTTTGTATGTTCCTTATAGATTCAGAAACGGCTGAACCGATTTTCTTGAAATTCTCACAGATGATGAATAATGATCCCGTTGTGAAAATAGGGTACTACATTTTTTGATATCTGCAGGGGAACGGACCCTCCCCCTTACCCTAATTTTCAGAAAAGCGAGATCTCGGAGATGGGTGGTGCGATTTAAGCGAAATTTTGTGTGCTCTCATATAGTACCCTAAAAATAAAAATTTGGTATCCAAATTTCGGATGGGGTACCTAGCGGGGCCGCCACACCCTAAAACCTACAAAACATATATTTAGACTAATCACGACAATATGTGACTCAAATGAAAGATATTTGGGATAAAAAAAACGTATCTGATATCCAATTGTAGAACTAAGTGCTAGGGGGACCACCCCAACCCCCAAAACACCCCTAAATCGGACATATTTACCGACCATGGCAATATGGGACTCAAATGAAAGGTATTTGCGAGTAGAATACGAATCTGATATCCAAATGTGGGACCTTGTTTCTTGGGGTCCACCCCTTACCCTAAATACCCTCCAAACAGGACTTATTTACTGACCATGGGAATATGGGCCTTAAATAAAAGGTATTTGAGTGTAGAATTTGAATCTGATATTTAATTATTAGACCAAGTGTTTGGGGGGCCGCTTCTCCCCAAAAACCTCCCCAAAGGGGACACATTTACGACCATAGCCACATGGGGCTCATATGAAAGGTCTTTGGGAGTAAACGCACATCTGATATTAATATTCAGGAAAAGTGTCTATGGGAAAACCCAACCCCTGACTTTTGCAATATAAGGCTCAAATAAGAGGGTTTTTAGAGTGGAACACGAATCCGATATATATTTTCAAGGCCAACTCACTGAGTGGCCGCCCATCCCCCAAAACAGCCCCCAAGCCGGTCATGTTTGCCGACTACGGAAATATGGGGCTCAAATTAAACGTATTTGGGAGTAAACCACGTATCTGATATCAAAATTAAGGACCAACTGTCCCACCAGCATAACAACCCCCAAATAGGACTTATTTGCTCACCACGACAATTTGGATCTTAAAGAGAGTGAAACTAAATATTTATAGTTTTTAGGGCCAATACCGCAAACCGAACTGACTTTTGAAATAAGGTGTTTAAATCAGATTAGAAAATGAATTTCATATCCAATTTTGTGGCCAATGGCAAAATGGGATTCAAATAAATGATATAAGAATAGAGCACGTTGCTGATATATTTTTCGGGCATAGTGTTTGGGGGACCACTCCAATCTCCAAAACACCCCTTAATCGGGCATATTTACTGACCATGTCAATGTGGAGCTTAAATGAAAGATTCTGGGGATAGAGCAAGAATTGATACCCACTTTCGGGACCAATTTTTGGGGGTCAGCCCCTTTCCCAAAATACCCCACAAGCAGCAATTTTTTAGTGACCATCGCAAAATGGGGCTCAAATAAAGGTATTTTGGAGTAGAATACGAATTTGATATTCAAATTTAGGAACATGAATTTAGGGCATCACCCCTTTCCCAAAACACCTCCAAAGGTTAAAAATTTTTCGTACATGCCAACATGTGATATTTAAGATTAGAAAACGAATTTGATAACCTATTTTGGGCCATGTGTTTGGGGGACCCCTCATCGTGTAAACTCCCCTAAACCAACGGAAATATGGGGTTTAAATATGATACTGATAATTTTTCAGGGCCAAGTGCCTGGGGGACCACCTCAAACCCGAAAACACCCCTAAATCAGATATCCTAAGAGTAGCGGGCTGAAATAAAGTATTTTTAGAATGGAGTATACCTTTCATCCAAACTAAAATTCGTATACCAATAAATATCATATGGTATTAGGACAAAGGCACTTATATTGTTAAACAATTAGTCAAGCGATACACTATATTCGTAGCAATGTATTTCACTAAAAGCTCTTTAATTGTCGAAAATTAATATTCCAAGGAAACTTTTGTTCCATATAAAGTAAAAGAAGGTGCGGCGGAGCGGGACCGGGTCAGCTAGTTTTATATATAAGAAGATGTTTCCTTCCAGACCAACCTACACAATCTGTGAAAATTTCAAGGTAATCGGTTCAGCCGGTTTTGAGTCTATGCGGAACAAACATACAAACCAACAAACACAAGTTGAATTTTATCTACAAGATATATATATATATATATATATATATAGTAGGCCGGGTCGATAAGTCATTGTTTGGGTCCAAGGAAAAACGTTATAGATTTTGATCAAACTCTGTTCAGATTAAGATATAGCTTCCACCAGGGACGTAGCCAGGTGGGGTCGGGCCCGAAATATTTCTGCGTAATATTTTTAAAGACAAAATTTTAATAATTCAACGTAGCATTATCTTTAGCTCGGGCCGGAGCCCCCTCGAAATATTTTTTTTTATAGACAATATATCATTACAATTTTTTTATTCTTTATTCTTTTTATACCCTCCACCATAAGATGGGGGGTATACTAATTTCGTCATTCTGTTTGTAACTACTCGAAATATTCGTCTGAGACCCCATAAAGTATATATATTCTTGATCGTCGCGACATTTTATGTCGATCTAGCCATGTCCGTCCGTCTGTCCGTCCGTCCGTCCGTCCGTCTGTCCGTCCGTCCGTCCGTCTGTCTGTCGAAAGCACGCTAACTTCCGAAGGAGTAAAGCTAGCCGCTTGAAATTTTGCACAAATACTTCTTATTAGTGTAGGTCGGTTGGTATTGTAAATGGGCCATATCGGTCCATGTTTTGATATAGCTGCCATATAAACCGATCTTGGGTCTTGACTTCTTGAGCCTCTAGAGTGCGCAATTCTTATCCGATTGGGATGAAATTTACCACGACGTGTTTTTTTATGATATCCAACAAGTGTGCCAAGTATGGTTCAAATCGGTCCTTAACCTGATATAGCTGCCATATAAACCGATCTTGGGTCTTGACTTCTTGAGCCTCTAGAGGGCGCAATTCTTATCCTATTGAAATGGAATTTCGCACGACGTGTTTTGTTATGATATCCAACAACTGTGCCAAGTATGGTTCAAATCGGTTTATAACCTGATATAGCTGCCATATAAACCGATCTTGGGTCTTGACTTCTTGAGCCTGTAGAGTGCGCAATTCTTATCCGATTGGAATGAAATTTTGCACGACGTGTTTCGTTATTATATCCAACAACTGTGCCAAGTATGGTTCAAATCGGTTCATAACCTGAAATAGCTGCCATATAAACCGATCTTGGGTCTTGACTTCTTGAGCCTCTAGAGGGCGCAATTCTTATCCGATTGAAATGAAATTTTGCACGACGTGTTTTGTTATGATACCCAACAACTGTGCCAAGTATGGTTTAAATCGGTCTATAACCTGATATAGCTGCCATATAAACCGATCTTGGGTCTTGACTTCTTGAGCCTCTAGAGGTCGCAATTCTAATCCGATTGGAATCAATTTTTGGCACCAAGTATTTCGTTATGATATCCAACAACTGTGTCAAGTATGGTTGAAATCGGTCCATAACCTGATATAGCTGTCATAAAAACAGATCTGGGGATTTGACTTCTTGAGCTTCTAGAGGGCGCAATTCCTATCCGATTTGGCTGAAATTTTGCATGACGTATTTTATTTTTACTTTCAACAACTATGTCAAATAAGGTTCAAATCGGTTCATAACCTGATATAGCTGCCATATATACCGATCTGGAATCTTGACTTCTTGACCCCTAGAAGTCGCAATTATTATCCGATATGCCTGAAATTTTGTACGACGGATCCTCTCATGACCATCAACAAACGTATTTATTATGGTCTGAATCGGTCTATAGCCCGATACAGATCCCATATAAATCGTTCTCTCTATTTTACTTCGTGAGCCCCAATGGGCGCAATTCTTATACGAATTGGCTGAAATTTTACACAGGTCTCCAACATATAATTTTATTGTGGTCCGAACCGGACCATATCTTGATATCGTTTTAATAGCAGAGCAACTCTTTTCTTATATCCTTTTTTGCCTAAGAAGAGATGCCGGGAAAATAACTCGACAAATGCGATCTATGGTGGAGGGTATATAAGATTCGGCCCGGCCGAACTTAGCACGCTTTTACTTGTTATTTTTCTAAATACTACATTTTAATGTTTTTTTTTTTCTTAGGACTATATTTCAGTGAAAAAATTTTTAAAGACAAGCTTCTGCCTAACTTACTTCGAAATCATTTTGTTACGCCAAAATTTCAATAAAATCATTTCTACCTGCTCAATGCATTTTGCGTGTTTTTATAATGCTTTAAGAATGCTTCTTCCCAAATAGAAACAAAAACAAAATGAAAAGTTACAAAACAAAATACAAAATAAAATTTTCGAAAAAATTTTAACCCATAACTCTTGACCTTGATTCCCTTGTCCAATTTGGATGAAATTTATATATTCATAATAAAGAGCATTTAAATTGACGTAGTCATTTAAAAAAATGTAAATTTTTTGAAGAAATAAAAAATCTTCCCGTTATTTCCTAAGCCATAAAGTACAACAAAAATTATATATTTTTTAATGTTTTATAACTATTTAACAAAGACAGGTGACTTTAATTACATTGACATAAAATATCACCTGCTGGCTTATTGCCATAAATTTATGTTTTTAATATAGAAACCATAAAATGCTCTAAAATGGATTCCAGAAATCTTTGAGAAAAATTTTTGTTGGATATTTTTGGATGTAAAAAAATTTCCCCAAAACATGACCATCACGGAAAAATAGTTTTTTACTAGTTTTAGTTGTCCACTTTACGCGAATCTAAATTTCATTGGTATACCTCTTTCCTAGCTCGAGCTGGAATTTTTTTAAGACAGCTCCATTCTTGGGTATGTTTCTACCCATTCGTGTTTAATGGGTCAATGACACTTTCTTCAATGACCAAATCACCCAGATTAGATACATTTTAATATAATTTAATTTATTGGAATTTCATAATTCAAAATACTGTACTTAAGGCAATTGATACGGAGCTCATATATCAGTCAGTAGCAAGCAGCGTTGATTCTAATAGAAATTTATTAGTTCTGTAGGTTTTGCCCGTAATGTTGAAATGAAATATTTTTTAAAAAAATTTAAAATTTACTTTTTGAATTATTGATTTTCGTCGAAAAAAAAATTTTTTACAATGAAAAGATTAAAATGATTAGAAGCAAGAAAATGGGTTTAAATAGTATTAGGTTAGGTTAGGTTGAAAGAGGGCGCAGATATTAATCCGCCCCATTCCACTATAGGCATACACCTAAGCCAGTAATCGGCTTGCTGTGCGGTCTTAAAACTAAACAAATAAGAGCGTGCTAAGTTCGGCCGGGCCAAATCTTATATACCCTCCACCATGGATCGCATTTTTAGAGTTCTATGCGCGGTATCTCTTTATTGGAGCCATATCAAGTTATAGTCCGATTCGGACCATAAATGAATGCTGAACATTGTAGAAGTCATTGTGTAATATTTCAATTCATTCCTATAAGTATTGCGCCTTGTAGAGGCGCAAGAAGCAAAATCGGGAGTTCGGTTTATATGGGAGCTGTATCAAGAAATTGATCGATTCAGACCATATTAGACACGTATGCTGAAAGTCATGAGAGAAGCCGTTGTACTAAATTTGTTCCAAATCGGACGAGAATTGCGCCCTCTAGAGGCTCAAGAAGTCAAGATGCTTGATCGGTTTATATGACAGCTATATCAGGTTATGTACCGATTTGCGCCATACTTGACACAGTTATTGGAAGTCATAACAAAACATCTCTAGCAAAATTTCAGCCAAACCGGATGAGAATTGCGCGCTCTATTGGCTCAAGACGTCAAGATCCAAGATCGGTTTATATGACAGCTATACCAGATTCTGAACCGACTAAAATCATACTTAACACAGTTGTTGGAAGTGATACCACAACATTACGTGCAAAATTTCAGTCAAATCGGACGAGAATTGCTCCCTCTAGAGGCTCAAAAATTCAAGACCCAAGATCGGTTTATATGGCAGCTATATCAGGTTATGAACCGATTTGCACCACACTTAGTTGTTGAAAGCTATAATATAACCCCTCATGCAAAATTTCAGCCAAATCGGTTGAGAATTGCGCCCTCAAGTCCCAAGATTTAATCCTTCTAAAGTTAGACGGACGGACATGGCTAGATCGATTTAAAATGACGAAAAATCGAACAAGCTATGCAGAAGGGCCGAAAGGGTCTTACATATAGCATATGACTGGGCTAGACCCAAAGGTCTCAATGATAACCAAGAGAAGACTGAGAAGATACCTGAGATGAACCTTGAGGTCGAGTGCGAGGCACTGCCGTCATCGGTACAGTCTTGGATTGACGGAACCCTAGTATTGCCATCTGGAAGATCATGTTACACGGATGGATCAAAGCTAGAGTACAGAGTGGGCCTGGGGGTCAACATTGAGAAACCAGGGACTAAGATCCGGGCGCTCACGGAATGCATGAGGTGGTATGGTGCTAACGAGAGGACGTCGAGTAGGAACATTTTTACGGACAGTAAAATAGATATGGGGGCAATAACAACCAGGACGGTAAGGTCACGAATTGTCTTGCAGTGTAGGATGGAGATTAGCGTCGTCTCTGGTGATGGCAAAATCCGCAAATTTTGGATGCCTGGCCATAACGGTATAAGGGGGAATGAGAGGGCAGACGATTAGGCGGTGAAGGCAAGAAAACTGCCGTCAATAAACTTGGTTAACCTGAAGCCTTTCGGGCCGACGCAGTCCGAGTTAAGGGACTGGGCGACGAATTCACATGCAACATTGTGGCACAGCGAAACGGTCGGTAGGACGGCGAAAATCCTATGGGGGAACCAGATCGCGACAAGACGATGCTATTACTGAAAGGAAGTAAGAAGGAGGTCAGTAAAGCTATTGGTATCATGACGGGACACATAGGACTAGAGCTCACTTATGTAAAATCGGTGCGGCAAGTGATAGCATGTGTGGGGCATGCGGGGAAGATAATGAGACGTTGGAGCATTTTCTTTGTCATTGTCCGGTTTTCGCGTCTAAAAGATACCGTCACTTAGATGGGGAAAATATACCAGACATAACAAGTAAAAAGGCGTTAAGTTCGGCCGGGCCGAACTTTGGATACCCACCACCTCGGGTATATATGTAAACCACCTTTCATCAAAATTCGGTGAAACTTTCATACCTTATGCCCCATATCAGTTATTGGACCGATTTGGACCAAATACTAATAAGTACAGTAGCTATATACAAAAATTAACCGATCTGAACCATATTCGACACGGATGTCGAAAGCCTATCATAAGTCACTGTCTCAAATTTCAGTGAAATCGGACAATAAATGCCTCTTTTATGGGCCCAAAACCTTAAATTGAGAGATCGGTCTATATGGCAGCTATATTCAAATCTGGACCGATCTGAGCAAAATTGAAGAAGGACATCGAAGAGCCTAAGTTAACTCACTGTCTCAAATTTCAGCGACATCGGACAATAAATGCGTCTTTTATGGCCCCAAAACCTAAAACCTAGATATCGGTCTATATGGCAGCTATATCCAAATCTGGACCGATCTGAGCCAAATTCACGAAGGATGTCGAAGGACCTAACGCAACTCACTGTCCCAAATTTCAGCGAAATCGGATAATAAATGTGGCTTTTATGGGCCTTAGACCCTAAATCGGAGGATCGGTCTATATGGCAGCTATATCCAAATCTGGACCGATCTGGGCCAAATTGACAAAGGATGTCGAAGGGTCTAACACAACTTACTGTCTAAAATTTCAGCAAAATCGGATAATAAATGTGGCTTTTATGGGCCTAAGACCCTAAATCGGTGGATCGGTCTATATGGGGGCTATATCAAGATATAGTCCGATATAGCCCATCTTCGAACTTAACCTGCTTATGGACAAAAAAAGAATCTGTGCAAAATTTCAGCTCAATATCTCTATTTTTAATGACTGTAGCGTGATTTCAACAGACAGACGGACAGACGGACGGACATGTCTAGATGGTCTTAGATTTTTACGCTGATGAAGAATATATACATATACTTTATAGGGTCGGAAATGGATATTTCGATGTGTTGCAAACGGAATGACAAAATGAATATACCCTCATCCTTCGGTGGTGGGTATAAAAACAATAAGGATTTTCTAAATAGCACGGAATTCCTAACATATATTTTCTTTTTCGAGGTTACTTTTTTGTATTTGGAGCGCACAACAAGCCGATTACTGGCTTGGGTGTATGTGCATAGTGGCATGGGGCAAATTAATACCTACGCCCTCTTTTCAACCTAACCTTATCTAAAATAGATTTATCAAAAAATTTTCGTTGTTCTGGCGGTATTTTTAGTTTCCTTCGCAATTCATTTCATTTAGTGGCAAGTTGAATATATACGAAATCCGGGTTAAAAAGGAATTTCGTGCCTGTGTATTCCCATATTCAATGTAATAACGTATGAAATATACACACAAAAAATCAGCAACTTCAAAAATAACATTTTGGTTTTTCTGCTCCATGTACTGGTTCTTATTCGGTATCCGAGTTTGTTTGTTTATTATACCATATTAATATCTGGCATTTCATTAAATAATTTATTATACTGAAATTTACAATTTATTCAAAAATAGCGGAAACGAAGAATCAAAGTGTACATTTTGAATAAAAAAATCCGCTTTTCTGATATTCCGTCTTTTTACTAGACCAATATGTATGATATCAAAATTTAAAATTTTTTGACATATTGAAGTTCTGCTATATACATTGTCAGAATTTATTGAAACGAACACATTTTCCGATTTAAAATGTGTTTTTAACAAAATAATACCTTTCAATTTTTCGTGCACAAAATTGTCAGGAATTTCCTTTGCATAGTCGGAAATCGAATTGTCGTGCTCTGTGACAAAGATTCATTGGTGTCTAGTTGACCAAATGTAAATTTTCATCTGTAATCCTTTTTGTAATTTTTTTTAATGTACACAAAAATAGAAGAAGGGTGGAGCATACAATAACTTTTTCAAATTTAAATAGGTTTATTAAAGGAAAAATAATAGGCTATTATTCGTTTGTGAATAACAAAATGACATATTTTGTCTATTTTCGGTGTATACACCTATTTTATTTTATTTTTTTTTTTTTTTGTGAATAAGGCTGATAGATTATAAATATGAAATTTTGTCATTAAAAAAAATGTTACTGATAATTTGTGTTCAAAATCTTTTTCTTTAAACAAAATATTTTGGTAAGGATCGGGCCCGTCAGCCCCTCCCGCCTGCCTCCCATATATATCGATCTGCCGATATATATGGCCTAGTTATGAAAATGCAATATTTTACAACCGTTGGCTCCACTACAGAAGACATGTCGTACTTTACACACCTTAAGCCTGATCTCTAAATTTGTTGTATGCATTTTACTTCTTCTTTCCAGATTGTACCAAGAATAACAATACATCGAAAATCATTAAGTCGCTCAATATATATTGTCAAGTTATAAATGAATCCCAATTTTGAGCACTTTAGTTACGAATTGAGAAAGTACCATTTGGTATGGTTTTGGTACCTAAATGTACGATTACATAAAATCTTCTGATCGCTCAAAATGTACAATCAAGGTGTAGCTATACCCCAATTTTGAGAGCTTTAGACCACTGTGTAAAGAAAAAAACATTTTGTATGTTTTAGTACCTAAATACACGAATTAAGAAGAATTCTTTTAGCCCCCCAATATTGACTGTCAAGTTGAATACGTATCCTAATTTTGAGTGCTTTAGGTTAATTCGTAAAGAATGTACCATAGTATACGTCTTAGTACCTAATTGTACGATTTTTAAAAAAATGCCTCTGGTCGCCCAATAAATATTGTAAAGGTGTACCTGTAACAAAAGTTTGAAAGCTTTAGATCACTTCCTTAAGAAAGTACAATTTGTACGTTTGAATACTTTAATATAGGAATAAAAAAAATCTAGTTGCCCAATATATTCTTTCAATGTACACCACAACTAGTATGTTTTCTTCCACAAATCGTATTATTGTCAATACTGCGATAATGTTTGCCAAATTGCTTTATTTTAGCAGTCACCGTTCGCTGTAGAAGAAAATAAGCTATTTCTTACTATTTTGCACTTTTTGGTACCCAAATATACACATAGTCCATAAAGTCTGCGTTCATGTGACAATTTCTTTTTTAATGATTAAAAAAACAACATAAAAAAATAAATAAAGTTAAGTTTTGTTGTATATGCTGTTTCTTTATATTTCTTCAATTAGAAAACAAAAACAAAAATACAAGTTTGCTTTCGCTTTTTTGTTCTAACGGTACTTTCGTCTCATAAGAAGAAATTATGACACCAAAAAGTCTGCGTTCACTTTGTTTACTTCGAAAGTACCGTTACTTTTTACGATGCTTGTTCTTATTTTTGATCAGTTTCAGTTCATTATCATAACAAGTGATAGTTACACGTGTTTTTTTTAATTAATAAATTTGGAAACATGGAAACTAAAGGAAAGGAAATATGTATATCTGAAAGAAAAATAATTATTAAATTGTCGAAAGAAGGACAAAGCTTTTGAAATATTGGTGGAAAAGTTGGAAGAACGTCCAGCGCGTAATTAATAATTACAAAGAAACCGGCATTATAACTTCAAAGCTTCGGCCTGGGCGTCCAAAAAACTTATCCGTTAGAGAAGAGCGCAAAGTGAATTAATATGGCAAGCAACAACCCTCGTATAACATCAACCAAAATTGTTGAAAATATTAAAACAATGTTTAAAAAAAAACATCTGTGCCGAAACTGCCAGAAATATATTACATAGAGCTGGATTTCATGGAAGAGTTGCTCGAAGAAAGCCGTATATTTCAGTGATAAACAGACAAAAGCGGATTGCATTCGCTAATACTTTCCTCAATAACCCTCCTGAATTCTGGAAACAAATTATTTTCTCCGACGAGAGCAAATCCTGTATTTTTGAAATTAAAGGTCGGCAAATAGTGTGGCGCAAGTCTGGGACTGAGCTGGAAAAACAAAATTTAGTTGGAACGGTGAAGCACGGTGGTGGTGGAGTTATGGTGTGGGGGTGTATGGCTGCCAGTGGAGTGGGTCAATTAGAATTTATTGAGTCCAAAATGGACATGTGGGGTTACCTGAATATTTTGAAAAAAAAAATTTAAACCAAGTGCTGCTAAACTAGGGTTAGCAACGACATTTTGGTTCCAACAAGATAACATCGGAGGTTGTTAGGCTTTGGCTTCCATATAACACTTCAAAGCAGCTTAAAACACCACCCCAATCACCAGATCTCAACCCCATTGAGCATCTTTAGGATCTATTGGAGTAAAAAAAATCGTCAGCACGTTGTAACCAGCAAGGAGATGTTACGAAGTGCCATGCAGGCAGAATGGGCGAAAATAACATCTGAAGAAACAGAAGTTGGTAAATTCCATGCCAAACAGACTAAGTGCAGTCTTTAAACAACGTGGCTATCCTACCAAATATCAGGATTGTGTTAAAATGTTTTTACTTTGTGTTTAACTAACTCTTTTGTTTATTTTTAATTACTGAACGCAGACTTTGTGGTGCTTATATTTAATTGTTATCATATTTAAATAGCTCTAGAGTGAAAGTGCTTAACCAAACTTAGTATTTTGTTTTGATTTATAATTTTATTTTGTGTTCTTTAACCAATCATAAAAGTTTGTCAGATGAACGCAGACTTTATGGGCTATGTGTACGTATTTTGGATGGATCATTTAGTTACCCATTAAATATTTCTTCTTGTACCTATATGTCAAATTTCAGACCTCTATAACCATCTGTACTGCGTTAATGTTCGCCAAATTGCTTTATTTTAGCAGTCCCCGTTCGCTGTAGGAGACGATAGGGTATTTTGTTCTATTTTTCACTTTTTGGTACCCAAATATACGTATTTTGGATGGATCATTTAGTAACCCCTTATATATTTCCTTCTGGTAACTACTTGCCAAATTCCAGACCTTCATAACCATCTGTAAAGAAAGTACCAAAATGTACGAGTTGTGAATAGATTATTTAGCTACCCATTACATTTTTCCTAGTTGTACGGGCATGCCAAATTTCAGATCCATGGCTCCATCTCTAAAGAAAGTAACAATTGGTACCAATTTTGGAATCAAAATGTATGCATTTTTATTAGACCATTTAGTTGTCAATCATGCCAAATTTCAGAAAATGTCAGACCTTTAGCTCCATGTGAACAGAAACACCAAATGGTAGCAAAATGAACGAATTTTTAATAACTCATTTAGTCACCTATCATATATTTCTAGGTTGTATCTACATGCCAAATTTCAGAGCTCTAGCTCCATCCGTTCGCGATTGGCAAAATTTCACCATTTCGTACTTCTTAGTACCAAAACGTACAGATTTCACCTAATCCAGTATTTGACACAAGACCAAAATTCGTGCAAATTTTCATGATTCTAGCTGGATTTTTCGTTTGGGCTGGGCGATGATCAGTCTGACACGCAACTCTTTTATATCTATAAAAAAAGATTACTTTTGGAGTCCATAAATGTTGTTTGATTAATATCCTCAGCAAGTTTTGCATTCCAGAACGTTTAAAAATTTAATAATTTAAATTTAATAGGTGGAGACGTTTCAGGACGCTTGAGTTACATGATGTCTTTCGCTCAGAAAGAGACCACGTCAATAAGTTGATTAAGAAAGCGAAGAAAGACTACTATTACAAACGCTTTACTTCTGCAATAGGCTCCAAGAGAACGTGGAAGGTTATTCGAGACATAGGAATTGGAAAAGATACTAATAGATGTTCAACAAACTTGGACATCAATGGGCTTAACAATGCATTTGTTAATGTCCCACAGATCCCAATTTCCATGGCTTCAATATCTCCACCTCTCTCGATGACAACTCTGGTTTTGGCTTCAGCTGTATTGTCCTTGAGTGCGTCGCGACTGTAAAGTCTAACGCTGTCGGATCTCATGGTATTGATCCTAGATTTGTAAGACTCTTGCTCCCCCTTATTATTCCTCATGTAACCTATGTTTTCAATAGGATTTTGACCTCGAGTTACTTTCGATTAGCGTGGAAACATGCCAAAGTCATCCCACTGCCTAAAAATTCCAAGAAATATAGACCAATTGCGATTCTTTGTTACTTGTCAAAGGTCTTTGAGAAATTGTTGTATTTGCAAATGTCATCTTTTGTCAACGAGAACTCTTTGTTATATGTGAGACAGTCCGGGTTTCGACCTAACCACAGCTGCGTAACTGCCTTGGCAGAGGTCACTGAGAGCATCAGGGTCAATTTGGAGAATGACAAGATACATTTCCTAGTTCTTGTGACGATGTACAAATATATATCGGCAGTCCGAGGGGTGAGATTGCTGAAAACATACGTCTGCTTAATCATGATCTGTCAAGAGTCAGCACGTGGGCGAAAGCCAATGGCCTGTGTCTCAACCCTGTAAGGTCCAAGTGTGTGGTTATCAGAAACAGGCTGTCTCGTTTTTCATGTGATGTCGGTATATTCATTAACGACTCTAGATTGGAAACCGTTCCTCATGCAAAGAACTTGGGCGTTGTTATTAACAGCACTCTGACTTGGAGTAATCATATCAACTCTGTCGTTGGTCAGGGATATTCAAAATTGCGTGCTCTCTGGGCCACTCAGTCGGTTACTCCGCTGCGGGTTAGGTCTCTCTTTGCAAAGTCTTATCTTGTTCCTGGCATTCTGTACGGCTGTGAGTTGTTTGCTAATTGCGACTCGGTAAGTAGACGTAAGCTAAACACCTTTTTTAATAGCGTTACTCGTTATGTATTTGGCTTGAGACGGCGCGATTCCATTTTTGAATACTTTTTATCTCTGTATGGCGTCTCCTTACAGCACTTGTTGTTCCTAAGATCGCTTACTTTCCTGCATAAACTGATCTACACGCAGGCACCACAATATCTGTATAGATTTATTGATTTCGCCAGATCTATTAGAGGTAAAAAAATCATTCCCAAAATGTATCGGAGGCTTGTTTCTGAATGACATATGTTCATATTCTCTGTACGTCTCTGGAATTCACTTCCTAACGATCGGTAACTCGGCAACATTTAAAACCAGACTTTGGAAACATTTTACTGCATTAAGTTGATGAATGTTAAGACTCAGTTATATATTTATTTTTATTCTTTTATACTTACCTTAATTTCTTTTTTTTCGGATCAACTAATTCTATTAATTTCTCTTTAATTGATAAATTCACTTTTGTTTTTTTCTTTTAAATTCAAATCTACAAAGCCACAAATGTTAGTTTTTTCCGTTAGTAAGTTATTCATTAAAATCTGTGATGTGTTGTATAGCTATAGATTCTTAGTTTTAAGTGTTTACTATGTACAATTGTTGGAGATATTACCCGCACTTTGTAAAGTGTAAATAAATAAATTACAAATTAAATTAAAAAAAAATATTTTGCGTTCTTCCTCTTTTAGTTTTATCATTCCGAATGAACGATGATACCGAATATTAACTATTTTACACGCTTATCAATTATATCATTAATAAATGGTTGTGGTGCTGTGTCAGGCGTTGGTCTTCAATTTGTGATGAGCTCAACGTGGGTGACTACGTTTGTTATGAGGTTCTCCGTTTAAATTTATTGAACCAAAAGGAAATATCTGCCAATGAAGAATCAATGTATAACAAAATAGCTTAAACATAAACAGGCCGGCTTTATACACGACGCAACATGAATAGAGGCTGAAATTTTCTGTCAAACAACTATTCTTTGTTACACGCACACACAAACATAATATCAACGAACGAAGCCAACAACATCCAATGCCTTTGGCAGTTAAGAAGTTTTTTGGCTAGTCCGCTGCTAGCTATCTCAAGTGCTCCAACCAACCTGCGAATGAAGAATGAACAATCTTTGTCGGTGCGCCACTATTTATACTCTTCAAACGAGAGCTTTGATCAAATTCACAAAATAATACTCAACGAAGAACGCATTATAATTAAAGAAACAAAGAGAATGAGTACAAACGAGTAAATGAGAGAGAACTGTTAGGGATGATTAACTATTGACTATGGTTACTAAAACTTTACAAAATAATAATCAAATCCATGGTACCGTAGTATAAGTAGTCTAATATAATAAATCACAATGTTACAAATAATATTCATTGAGTCAGCTCAATATAATATCCGCTACATCCTCTCCTTTTGACGTACTTGATCTCGCCCCGAGGTGTACGTCAACATTTCATCTCTTCTTTCTCCTTGGTTTTCGTCGTTTTCAGATTGGATGAACTGGAGTTGCGCTTTTTTGAGGTTGGTGCCTCTATACAGCGTAAGGGCAGATGCATGTTAAGTGTCCAATGGGATATTCAAATTATTGGGAGATAAAACCTCATATGTGATTGGACCAACTTTTCGCGTGATAACATATGGGCCATCTTGTTTCGAAACAAATTTCGAGGAAATTGCTTTTGATGGTGGCTTTATACTTGGGTCTTAACTAAGACTTCTGATCCTATCTCAAAGTATGGCTGAGAATGCTTGCTCTTGTCAGCGTAGATTTTATTCTTGTTTGAAATCTTCGCTTCACTTTCCTTTGCATCTTTCAAAATGTTGACAATGGTTTTGAGGTACGGCGAAATATCAGCAACAAAATAACGGATTCGACAATTGCTCTGACATCGTGCAAGACATCATCTAATGTGCACATTTCCCTACCGAAGGTCAAAAACGCCGCTGTATATCCAGTGCTCTGACATTTGAAGGAGTTCATTGCGAATCATTGCAGGTAAACAATAGTCCGAATCGGTATGTTATGTCTGTACATGTATGGCCAACTGACATTTCAGATCTCGATTTATACGTTCTACAGGGTTTGCTTCGGAGTGATAGACGGGCGTAAACTGCTGTTTTATATCCAGGCAATATATCACTTGCTGCATCACTGCCGAAACAAATTTAACACCGTGATCAGATTTCACTCGTCGTGGCATTCCAAATCTGAAATAAATTTCTTCTTTAAGTATCTTGGCACACTTAGTAAGTTATTCATTCAAAATCTGTGATGTATTGTACAGCTATAGATTCTTAGTTTTAAGTTTTTACTATGTACAATTGTTGGAGATATTACCCGCACTTTAATTATAAGAATTTTATATTCTTGTTGTGCGGGTGTAAATAAATAAATTACAAATTACAACGACTAAACCTATGGGTACTTTGTACATGCTTTGAAACTTAATCCATTTCGTCGTAAGCTTGGTAGTAGGCTGGGAGAAAAATAAACAAAGAGTTATGTTGGTATAATGAAGAAAAAAAAACTTATGAACAATTGAAAAAAAGCCTGAAGAGAAAACACATTAATTTTATGTGCTTTGGAAGAAAATTTCATAACAATTGATTGGAAATTGTAAAGAAAAAAATAAGATTGTGCCAAAAAAATAATAAAAAACAAGTAAAAGCGTGCTAAGTTCGGCCGGGCCGAATCTTATATACCCTCCACCATGGATCGCATTTGTCGAGTTCTTTTCCCGGCATCTCTTCTTAGGCAAAAAAGGATATAAGAAAAGATTTACTCTGCCATTAGAACGATATCAAGATATGGTCCGGTTCGGACCACAATTAAATTATATGTTGGAGAACTGTGTAAAATTTCCGCCAATTCGTATAAGAATTGCGCCCATTGGGGCTCACGAAGTAAAATAGAGAGAACGATTTATATGGGATCTGTATCGGGCTATAGACCGATTCAGACCATAATAAACACGTTTGTTGATGGTCATGAGAGGATCCGCCGTACAAAATTTCAGGCATATCGAATAATAATTGCGACCTCTAGGGGTCAAGAAGTCAAGATCCCAGATCGGTTTATATGGCACCTATATCAGGTTATGAACCGATTTGAACCTTATTTGACACAGTTGTTGAAAGTAAAAATAAAATACGTCATGCAAAATTTCATCCAAATCGGATAGGAATTGCGCCCTCTAGAAGCTCAAGAAGTCAAATCCCCAGATCTGTTTATATGACAGCTATATCAGGTTATGGACCGATTTCAACCATACTTGACACAGTTGTTGGATATCATAAAAAAAAACTGCATGCAAAAATTCATTCAAATCGGAAATCGGAATTGTGCCCTCAAGAGGCTCAAGAAGTCAAGACCCGAGATCGGTTTATATGACAGCTATATCGGTTTATGGGCCGATTTGGACCATACTTGGCACAGTTATTGGATATCATAACAAAACACGTCGTGCGAAATTCCATTCCAATCGGATAAGAATTGCGCCCTCTAGAGGCTCAAGAAGTCAAGACCCAAGATCGGTTTATATGGCAGCTATATCAAAACATGAACCGATATGGCCCATTTACAATACCAACCGACCTACACTAATAAGATGTATTTGTGCAAAATTTCAAGCGGCTAGCTTTACTCCTTCGGAAGTTAGCGTGCTTTCGACAGACAGACGGACGGACGGACAGACGGACGGACATGGCTAGATCGACATAAAATGTCACGACGATCAAGAATATATATATTTTATGGGGTCTCAGACGAATATTTCGAGTAGTTACAAACAGAATGACGAAATTAGTATACCCCCAACTTATGGTGGAGGGTATAAAAACTTAACCGGACTTTTCGATAACGATTTATATGAAGGAGGACCGAAGATTTGCAATTTTGTTCACCTAACTTATCCTTAAAATCATGCTTTTTTTCACATAACATTATGAATTTTTATTTTACACTTAAAAACTTACGCAAAACATAAATCCACGTTTTGTACCGTATTATTAATTATCATTCACTTTTAAATATAGATGTTTGTTGTTGATTATGAAACACGAAAGGTGGAGTCAATCTATTAGGAGGTGCAATTAAGGCTGAGGAGAATTGGCAAGTCAGCAGGTTGGGTGGATAAAGAGTCCAGAGCAACAACCTCACATCTAATGTTGCTCACTAACTATTAATACCATCCGGGTTCTCAAGCTCACTAACATTAACACACACACATGACGCAATAGCTACTTTACTTTTATGTGAACGCATTGGAATTAGTATTCTTATTAGTGTAGGCGCAATTCCTATCCGATTTGGCTGAAATTTTGAATGACGTATTTTATTCTTACTTTCAACAACTGTGTCAAATAAGGTTCAAATCGGTTTATAACCTGATATAGCTGCCATATAAACCGATCTGGGATCTGGACTTCTTGAGCCTCTAGAGGTCGCAATTATTTTGCTGAAATTTTGTACTACCATTAACATACGTGTTTATTATGGTCTGAATCGGTCTATTGCCTGATACAGCTCCCATATAAATCGTTCTCTCTATTTTACTTCTTGTTTTTGAATATATTTATGTTGAAATTTGGTGCCGCGTGTTTATGTCGCGGCCAAATCTATTAGCCTAAACCTATTATAGGATGTTATCTCGTGAAGGCTAAAGTTTCCGACTGTTGGACCAAAGATGTCTTCCCTATCTTCGCATTTAAATCTCCCAAAAAGTTTTTAATACCATGAGCGGGTCAGTGGTTGCATTTTCTCTCTAGGCGCTCGTAGCAAGTATCCTTGGTCTGCTCGTCCTTGCCTTCTGTTGGGACGTGGGCACAAATAAGGCTGATGTTGAAGAATTTCGTCACCGTTTGGTATGATCTTCGTGATATTTTATGTCGATCTAGCCATGTCCGTCCGTCGGTTCGTCCGTCTGTCTGTCGAAAGCACGCTAACTTTCGAAGGAGTAAAGCTAGCCGCTTGAAGTTTTGCACAAAACTTCTTATTAGTGTAGGTCGGTTGGGATTGTAAATGGGCCATATCGGTCCATGTTTTGATATAGCTGCCATATAAACCGATCTTGGGTCTTGACTTCTTGAGCCTCTAGAGTGCGCAATTTTTATCCGATTGGAATGAAATTTTGCACGACGTGTTTTGCAACAACTGTGCTATATAAGGTTCAAAACGGTTGATAACCTGATGTAGCTGCCATATAAACCGATCTGGAATCTTGACTTCTTGAGCCTCTAGAGGTCGCAATTATTATCCGATTTGCCTGTTTTTTTTGGGGACACACCACCGGCCGAACTTAGAACGCTTTTACTTGTTTTACTCTACATTCCAAACTTCTGTCAAACCAGCAAAAATTAAAGCTTCTAGGAACCAAAAGACCGTTTTACGTGCGAGCAAAGGCGCAATTCTTATACGATATAATAGCAGAGCAAATCTTTTCTTTTATCCTTTTTAAACCCTCCACCATAGGATGGGGTATACTGGTTTCGTCATTCTGTTTGTAACTCCTCGAAATATTCGTCTAAGACCCCATAAGTATGTATATTGTTGATCGTCATGACATTATAAGTCGAACTAGCCATGTCCGTCCGTACGTTCGTCCGTCTGTCTGTCGAAAGCACGCTAACTTTCGAAGGAATAAACCTAGCCGCTTGAAATTTTGCACAAATAATTTTTATTAGTGTAGGTCAGTTAGATTGTAAACGGGCTATATTGGTCCACGTTTTGATCTGGGATCTTGATTTCTTGAGCCGCTAGAGGGCACAATTCTTATCCGATTTGGCTGAAATTTTGCATGAGATAGTTTATTATGACTTACGACAACTGTGCTAAGTACGGTTGAAATCGTTCCATAACCTGATAAAGCTGCCTTATAAACCGATATGGGGTCTTAATTTTTGAGCCGCTAGAGGGCACAATTCTTGTCCTATTCGGCTGAAATTTTGCATGAGGTAGTTTGTTATGTCTTCCAACAACTGTGCTGAGTACGGTTGAAATCGGTCCATAACCTGCTATAGCTGCCATGTAAACCGATCTGGGATCTTGAATTCTTGAGCCACTAAAGGACGCAAATATTATCGGATTTGGCTGAAATTTTGCATGAGGTAGTTTATTATGACTTACAACAACTGTGCTGAGAATAGTTAAAATCGGTCCATAACCTGATATAGCTGCCATATAAACTGATCTGGGGTCTTGACTTCTTTAGTCTCTACAGGGAGCAATTCCTATCCGATTTGGCTGAAATTTTACATGACATGTTTTGTTATAACTTCCAACAACTGTGTTAAAAATGTTTCACATCGGTCCATAACCTGATATAGCTGCCATATAAACCGAACTGGGATCTTGAATCTTAAGCCAATAGAGGGAGCAATTATTATCCGATTAAGCTGAAATTTTGCATGAGGGGTTTTGTTATGACTTTCAACAACTGTGCTAAGAATAGTTCAAATCGGTCCATAACCTGATATAGCTGCCATATAAACCGATATGGGATCTTGACTTCTTGAGCCTCTAAATGGCGCAAGTGTTATCCGATTTGGCTGAAATTTTGTACAACGGCGTCTGACATGACCTTTAACTTACTTACTTACTTTAATTGGTCATGACAGAATATTTGTTCCACTAGCCGAACGTAGAATAGCGTTCCAAGCGCCTCGATCTTCTGCGCTCATTCTCAAATCTCTGACACCAAGTTTCGAGGTGTCTCCCACAACTTCATCGGGCTTTTGGTCTTCCCGGTTTGCGTGTACCACCGTGTTTGCCTTCAAAAGACTTCTTTGCTGGAGCTTCTTCATCCATTCTGACAACATGACCTAGCCAACGCAGCCGTTGTATTTTGATGCGTGTAACTATGCTATCGTGGTTCATACGTCGCCTATATTCTCCGTTAACGCAAACTGGTCCATATATTTTACGAAGAATCTTTCTCTCAAATACTCCAAGCACTGCCTCATCTGCTTTCACAAGTACCCATGCTTCAGAACCATATTACAGCATGGGTAGTATCAGTGTCTTGTAAAGTGTAGTCTTCGTCTGTCGAGAGGTGGCCTTGTTTCTAAACTGCTTACTTAGTCCAAAGTAGCATCTGTTTGCCAGAATTATTCTTCGCTTCATCTCAAAACTGGTGTCATTCGTTTCGGTTACGGCGGTACCGAGGTAGATATAGTTACTGACTAACTCAAAGTTGTGGTTCCCAACTTTCTCCATTTTCTTTATCTGCTCGGTTGTGCAAGGCTTTTTGGGAGTTGAAACCATCCATTTCGTCTTATCTCCATTTACTGCCACACCCATTTTCACCGACTCTCTTTCGATTCTTTCAAAGGCTGCAGTTACTAATTCCGGTGACCGACCTATGATATCGATGTCGTCGGCATAGGCGAGTAGCATGTGTTCTCTTGTGATTAGTGTGCCATATCTATTCACATCTGCATCTCGTATAATCTTCTCCAGCAGGATATTAAAGAGATCACACGGTAGGCTGTCTCCTTGTCTGAAACCTCGTTTGGTATTAAATGGTTCGGAGAGATTCTTTCCTATTCTTACTGAGGAACGCGTATCAGCAAGTGTCATCCTGCAGAGTCTTATTAATTTTGCAGGGATACCAAACTCAGACATGGCTTGAAATACCTTTGAACGTAAAGGAGTATCGAAGGCGGCTTTGTAGTCAACAAAGAGGTGGTAGGTGTTAATTTGTCCTTCTCGGGTCTTTTCCAGGATTTGGCGCAGTGTGAATATCTGGTCTAGGGTGGATTTACCTGGTCTAAAGCCGCATTGATAGGGCCCAATTATCTCATTGACTTTAGGTTTTAATCTTTCACACAGTACGCTCGAGAGTATCTTGTATGCGATGGGGAGGAGACTTATTCCTCTGTAGTTGGCACATTCCGTCTTGTCTCCTTTCTTGTGTACGGGACATAGTATGCTAAGGTTCCAATCATCGGGTATGCGTTCTTCTAGCCAGATTGCGCAGATAAGCTGATGCATACGCCTTATCAGCGTGTCGCCTCCGGTCTTAAATAGTTCAGCGAGTAACCCGTCGGCTCCTGCTGCCTTGTTGTTCTTTAGTCGGGTCACTGCTACTTGGACCTCATTCTGACTATGAGGTAAACATTCTATTCCATCATCAGGGATTGGTTCTGCGGTATCCTCTTCGCCGCCAACATCGGACACTAGCAGTTGGGTAAAATGTTCTTTCCATATCCTCAACATGTTATCTGTGTCAGTTACCAGATTTCCTTCTTTGTCTCTGCAGGAGGATGTGCCTGCACCAAAACCATCGGTTTGATGTTTAATTCTTTGGTAGAATTTCCGGACTTCATTCTGACACCTGTACATCTCAATTCGCTCACACTCACGTCTTTCCATTTCCTTTTTCTTTCTGCGGAATAGACGTTTCTCCTCTCTCCTTTTTTCCCGACATCACTCCTTCATCTACTGATTGCAGGGTTGCTCTTTATGCCGCATTCTTGGCTTCAGTAGCATTTCGACACTCTTGGTCGTACCATGGGATTCTTAGAGGAGGCTTCCGGTACCCAAGTACGGATTCCGCGGCATTTTCCATGGAGTGGACAATAGTTTGCCTTAATCAAGCAGTTGGGTCAGTCGAGTGGAGTATGCCGCTGCCATTTGTTGTGTCGGCTTTTCAATGCCCAGCTTCCGTGCAGTGTCAGATCGTACTTTCCTTGCCATGTTCAAACGAGTGCGAACCTTTGCTGAAACGAGGTAATGATCCGAATCTATATTCGCTCCATGGATCGATCGTACATCTAACACGCTGGATGCATGCCTTCCATCTATCACAACGTGATCAATTTGGGTTCTCGTGTTTTGATCGGGTGACAGCCATGTGGCTTTGTGGTTTTTTTTTTGTTGAAATCTGGTGCTACTAACTACCATGTTTTTTGCCGCGGCGAAATCTATCAGCCTCAACCCATTACTGGTCGTTATCTCGTGGAGGCTAAACTTTCCGACTGTTGGACCAGAACGATTCTAATATCATGGGCGGGGCAGCGGTCATATTCTCTCTCTAGGCGCGCGTAGAAAATATCCTTGGCCTGCTCTTCTTTGTCTTCCGTTGTGGCATGGGTACAAATAAGGCAGATGTTGAAGAATTTGGCTTTTATGCGGATTGTGGCTACCCTCTCATCCACTGGAGTAAAGCTGGAGACAAGGTGTTTCAGTCTCCGACTAACCACAAATCTACAGCCAAATTCATGCCTCGTGTTATGGCAGCTATAGTATAGTTCGTCACCGTTTGGTGTTGTAGTGACGCCATTCGCAGTCCATCGCACTTCCTGTAAGGCTGTAATATCTGCCTTGTACTTCTCTAATACATCCGCCAGCGCGTATACTGTACCTTCTCTATAAAGAGTGCGGACATTCCAGGTGCAGATCCGCAAATGATGGTCCTTTTTTCGTTTGCGTGGGTCGTCAACGTTGGGGGGGGTCCGTGTTTACTATTCCTTTGTTTCCCATAGTTTTCCGGGGGCAGGTTACTGGCCCAGCGCCCCAACCACATGGGTTTTGTGGGATTGCACATTTATCCCTCGTTATGGCGAGCCGCTTACTCCAAGATCCGACGCTCGCCGCTAGCCGCCCCTAACCTGGGAACAGACGCTGATGTTGGCCATTGGTTATTTGAAGGCGCCAATAACTCGCCTTGTCATCTCGAGTATCATTGGCAATCAGTATTTAATTAAGAGAAAGTGCCACCTGACTCCTCACTGAGACTCTCCTCTCGAAAAAATTACCTTTAACATACGTATCGAATATGGCATGAATCATTTTATAGCCTAATACAGCTCCCCTATAAACCGATCTCCCTATTTTACTTCTTTTGGCTGAAATTTTACACAACGACTTCTACTATGGATATATCTTTTCTTTTATCCTTTGTTTGCCTAAAAACAGATACCGTGGAAGGTGGAGGGTATATAAGATTTGGCCCGGCCGAACTTAGCACGGTTTTACTTGTTTTCTTTTTTGAATCAAACCAGTGAAGTTATTTCTAGGGTTTTCACACAGCTTACATATACAATTGTACATACGACACGAGTCTAATTTTGAGGCTGGCCTTTTGTCAGACTTCTTCTCTCACACGTATGAACAATTTTTGGATACTACATATCTGGGTTGATTTAGGTTTTTGGAAAAATCTTAGGAACATACCTCAGGAATGAGTTTCACTTCGTATGGTATTGATGAGGAAAACTATTGTACCGCCTAAGGGATTAACCTTAATCCGAGTAGTGACGTTTAACTACCTTAAATTTATTTGTTTTTTATACCCTCCACCATAGGATGGGGGGTCTACTAATTTCGTCATTCTGTTTGTAACACCCCGAAATATGCGTCTAAGACCCCATAAAGTATATATATATATATATATTCTTGATCGTCGTGACATTTTAAGTCGAACTAGCCATGTCCGTCCGTCTGTCTGTCGAAAGCACGATAACTTCCGAAGCAGTAAAGCTAGCCGCTTGAAATTTTGCACAAATACTTCTTATTAGTTTAGGTCGGTTGGTATTGTAAATGAGCCATATCGGTCCATGTTTTGATATAGCTGCCATATAAACCGATCTTGGGTCTTGAGTTCTTGAGTTCTTTAGCCTCTGGAGTACGCAATTCTTATCCGATTCGAATGAAATTTTGCACGAAGTATTTTATTATGACATCCAACAATTGTACTAAGTATGATTCGAATCGGTCCATAACCTCATATAGCTGCCATATAAACCGATCTTGGGTCTTGACTTCTTGAGCCTCTAGAGTGCGCAATTCTTATCCGATTGGAATGAATTTTTGAATGTAGTATTTTGTTATGATATCCAACAACTGTGCCAAGTATGGTTCAAATCGGTTCGTAACCTGATATAGCTTCCATATAAACCGATCTGGGATCTTGACTTCTTGAGCCTCTAGAGATCGCAATTATTATCCGATTTGCCTGAAATTTTGTACGACGGATCCTCTCATGACCATCAAAATATAAATCGATCTCTCTATTTTACTTCTTTAGCCCCAAAGGGCGCAATTCTTATTCGAATTGGCTGACATTTTACACAGGTCTCCAACATATAATTTAATTGTGGTCCAAACCGGACCATACATTGATATCGCTCTAATAGCAGAGCAAAACTTTTCTTATATTCTTTTTTGCCTAAGAAGAGATGGCGGGAAAAGAACTCGACAAATGCGAACCATGGTGGAGGGTATATAAGATTCGGCCCGGCCGAACTTGTTTCTGAATATTTTGTGTAAACATTTTTTAATATCTTAAAGAAAGCCTGTTACTCGAAGTGTTAAAGATTTGACAGGAGAAGAAGTGAATAGTGACAATAACGTGTCTTTTGTCATCCATGGTTAGGACGGGAATTCGTGACGCTTCTAGAAGATCACGAAGTGTATAAAGGGATGGTTGGTTGTTCGACCAACTCAATAGATGAGAATAGAGTACAAAATATGAATTCTGAATCAATTTATGATCTGAGAAGAGAGTTAACCTCATCAATTACAGAAGAAATTGATAATTTGATAACAGGGCTTAATTTAGATCAGAATAGAGGAGGAACTGTTAACTCAACCACTGAGATACGTCCTAGAGAAGCTTTTACTCCTCCATTTTTATACCCTCCACCATAAGATGGGGGGTATACTAATTTCGTCATTCTGTTTGTAACTACTCGAAATATTCGTCTGAGACCCCATAAAGTATATATATTCTTGATCGTCGTGACATTTTATGTCGATCCAGCCATGTCCGTCCGTCTGTCCGTCCGTCTGTCTGTCGAAAGCACGCTAACTTCCGAAGGAGTAAAGCTAGCCGCTTGAAATTTTGCACAATTATTTCCTATTAGTGTAGGTCGGTTGGTATTGTAAATGGGCCATATCGGTCCATGTTTTGTTATGATATCCAACAACTGCGCCAAGTATAGTTCAAATCGGTCTATAACCTGATATAGCTGCCATATAAACCGATCTTGGGTCTTGACTTCTTGAGCCTCTAGCGTGCGCAATTCTTATCCGATCAGAACGAAATTTTGCACGACGTGTTTTGTTATGATATCCAACAACTGTGCCAAGTATAGTTCAAATCGGTCCATAATCTGATATAGTTGCCATATAAACCGATCTTGGGTCTTGACTTCTTGAGCCTCTAGAGGGCGCAATTCTTATCCGATTGAAATGAAATTTTGCACGACGTGTTTTGTTATTATGTCCAACAACTGTGCCAAGTATGGTTCAAATCGGTTTATAACCTGATATAGCTGCCATATAAACCGATCTTGGGTCTTGACTTCTTGAGCCTCTAGAGTGCGCAATTCTTATCCGATTGAAATGAAATTTTGCACGACGTGTTTTGTTATTATATCCAACAACTGTGCCAAGTATGGTTCAAATCGGTCCATAACCTGATATAGCTGCCATATAAACCGATCTTGGGTCTTGACTTCTTGACCCTCTAGAGGGCGCAATTCTTATCCGAATGGAATGGAATTTCGCACGACGTGTTTTGTTATGATACCCAACAACTGTGCCAAGTATGGTTTAAATCGGTTCATAACCTGATATAGCTGCCATATAAACCGATCTTGGGTCTTGACTTCTTGAGCCTCTAGAGGGCACAATTCTTATCCGATTTGAATAAATTTTTGCACGAAGTATTTCGTTATTATATCCAACAACTATGCAAAGTATGGTTGAAATCGGTCCATAACCTGATATAGCTGTCATAAAAACAGATCTGGGGATTTGACTTCTTGAGCTTTTAGAGGGCGCAATTCCTATCCGATTTGGCTGAAATTTTGCATGACGTATTTTATTTTTACTTTCAACAACTGTGTCAAATAAGGTTCAAATCGGTTCATAACCTGATATAGCTGCCAATAAACCGATCTGGGATCTTGACTTATTGACCCCTAGAGGTGGCAATTATTATCCGATATGCCTGAAATTTTGTACGACGGATCCTCTCATGACCATCAACAAACGTGTTTATTATGGTCTGAATCGGTCTATAGCCCGATACAGATTCCATATAAATCGTTCTCTCTATTTTACTTTGTGAGCCCCAATGGGCCCAATTCTTATACGAATTGGCTGAAATTTTACACAAGTCTCCAACATATAATTTAATTGTGGTCCGAACCGGACCATATCTTGATATCGTTTTAATAGCAGAGCAAGATGCCGGGAAAAGAACTCGACAAATGCGATCCATGGTGGAGGGTATATAAGATTCGGCCCGGCCGAACTTAGCACGCTTTTACTTGTTTTTATCTATAGGGTCAATATTATGACGTATGCTCAATTATTGTTTGATGGCAAAGCTTTGGGTGGTTTTGCAGGTACCATCGCCAAAAAGACAATATAGAGTGGTATATAATTCTAAAACGATTACGACATTAGGGTCGATATGCATCGTAGAAGACAAAGACTAAACGAGACATTCGATGAATATTGCGTTGCAATAATGGGTTTATCCGATAGACTTCGCTCTCCAATGGATGGAGAGGAAATTTGCGAAATGCTAATACGTAATTTAAGACCTGAAATACGTCATGAATTATTGCATGTTAATATTGGAAGTGTAGCAGAATTGAGGATAGCTGTTACAAAGCATGAGAAGTTTGTAGGCTATATGCCAGCTCTAAATTGTCTTAGGCAGTTCGGTGATAAATGAAAAATTTCTGAAATTAGTGGAGAACTAAAGGGTGATTTTTTTGAGGTTAGGATTTTCATGCATTAGTATTTGACAGATCACGTGGGATTTCAGACATGGTGTCAAAGAGAAAGATGCTCAGTATGCTTTGACATTTCATCATGAATAGACTTACTAACGAGCAACGCTTGCAAATCATTGAATTTTATTACCAAAATCAGTGTTCGGTTCGAAATGTGTTCATTCACCGTAACGTTGCTTCCAACAGCATCTTTGAAAAAATACGGTCCAATGATTCCACCAGCGTACAAACCACACCAAACAGTGCATTTTTCGGGATGCATGGGCAGTTCTTGAACGGCTTCTGGTTGCTCTTCACTCCAAATGCGGCAATTTTGCTTATTTACGTAGCCATTCAACCAGAAATGAGCCTCATCGCTGAACGGTGAATGAACACATTTCGAACGGAACACTGATTTTGGTAATAAAATTCAATGATTTGCAAGCGTTGCTCGTTAGTAAGTCTATTCATGATGAAATGTCAAAGCATACTGAGCATCTTTCTCTTTGACACCATGTCTGAAATCCCACGTGATCTGTCAAATACTAATGCATGAAAATCCTAACCTCAAAAAAATCACCCTTTAGATGAATTAGAGGAAGAACTAGTCGACGGTGAATTGCTTGAAATGCATAGACAAACCCAATGCTGGAATCGCGAAGAGTATTTCCACACTTATAGGGATTGCGAAAAGACAGAACAGTATTTTGTTATGTATGTGGTCTAAAGAATATGTTTAATCCTAGCTGTAAAAAATTTAACAATTCGGGAAACTCGAAGAGGGATGTTCCTTATTTGAAGAAGGAAAATCCTCATACTCCGTTAAGGAAGTAAATTTTACAATGAGTTTGAATTAATACCACATGACTTGGTGGAAAATAAGCGTGAATTTTAGTTTAAGGAAAGGTGCCAAATTTAAACGTAGTACTTTTCGTACGAGGTAGAAAATAATGATACAAGACCATTTTTACCATTGTCTGTCGAATTTGCCCTACTGGATATTGGAGCAAATAGAAGTGTAATTGGTGGTAAATTAGCTCAAGAAATAGAAAATTTACCGAACTTGAGAATGTGTCATCGTAATGTAAGAACAGCAGATGGGCAGAGACAAGACATTTCGGGCATAGTAAATTTGGAATTTTCTTTTCAAAATCAGGAGTGTAACTTTGCATTTTTATACCCTCCACCATAAGATGGGGGTATACTAATTTCTTCATTCTGTTCGTAACTACTCGAAATATTCGTCTGAGACCCCATAAAGTATATATATTCTTGATCGTCGCGACATTTTATGTCGATCTAGCCATGTCCGTCTGTCCGTCCGTCCGTCTATCTGTCGAAAGCACGCTAACTTCCGAAGGAGTACAGCTAGCCGCTTGAAATTTTGCACAAATACTTCTTATTAGTGTAGGTCGGTTGGTATTGTAAATGGGCCATATAGGTCCATGTTTTCATATAGCTGCCATATAAACCGATCTTGGGTCTTGACTTCTTGAGCCTCTAGCGTGCGCAATTCTTATCCGATTGGAATGAAATTTTGCACGACGTGTTTCATTATGATATCCAACAACTGTGCCAAGTATGGTTCAAATCGGTTCGTAACCTGATAGAGCTGCCATATAAACCGATCTTGGGTATTGACTTTTTGAGCCTCTAGAGTGCGCAATTTTTATCCGATTGGGATGAAATTTTGCACGACGTGTTTTGTTATTGTATCCAACAACTGTGCCAAGTATGGTTCAAATCGGTTCATAGCCTGATATAGCTGCCATATAAACCGATCTTGGGTCTTGACTTCTTGAGCCTCTAGAGTGCGCAATTCTTATCCGATTGGAATGAAATTTTGCACGACGTGTTTCGTTATTATATCCAACAACTATGCAAAGTATGGTTCAAATCGGTTCATAACCTGATATAGCTGCCATATAAACCGATCCGGGGTCTTGACTTCTTGAGCCTCTAGAGAGCGCAATTCTTATCCGATTGGGATGAAATTTTGCACGACGTGTTTCGTTATTATATCCAACAACTATGCAAAGTATGGTTCAAATCGGTTCATAACCTGATATAGCTGCCATATAAACCGATCTGGGGTCTTGACTTCTTGAGCCGCTAGAGTGCGCAATTCTTATCCGATTGGAATGAAATTTTGCACGACGTGTTTCGTTATTATATCCAACAACTATGCAAAGTATGGTTCAAATCGGTTCATAACCTGATATAGCTGCCATATAAACCGATCTGGGGTCTTGACTTCTTGAGCCGCTAGAGTGCGCAATTCTTATCCGATTGGAATTCAAAGCGTGCTAAGTTCGGCCGGGCCGAATCTTATATACCCTCCACCATGGATCACATTTGTCGAGTTCTTTTGCCGGCATCTCTTCTTAGGCAAAAAAAGGATATAAGAAAGGATTTGCTCTGCTATTAGAGCGATATCAAGATATGGACCGGTTTGGACCACAATTAAATTATATGTTGGAGACCTGTGTAAAATGTCAGCCAATTCGAATAAGAATTGCGCCCTTTGTGGGCTCAAGAAGTAAAATAGAGAGATCGATTTATATGGGAGCTACATCGGCCTATAGACCCATTCAGACCATAATAAACACGTTTGTTGATGGTCATGAGAGGATCCGTCGTACAAAATTTCAGGCAAATCGGATAATAATTGCGACCTCTAGAGGCTCAAGAAGTCAAGATCCCAGATCGGTTTATCTGGCAGCTATATCAGGTTATGAACCGACTTGTACTTTATTTGACATAGTTGTTGAAAGTAACAACAAGTAAAAGCGTGCTAAGTTCGGCCGGGCCGAATCTTATATACCCTCCACCATGGATCGCATTTGTCGAGTCATTTTCCCGGCATCTCTTCTTAGGCAAAAAAAAAGGATATAAGAAAAGATTTGCTCTGCTATTAGAGCGAGACTTGGAGACCTGTGTAAAATGTCAGCCAATTCGAATAAGAATTGCGCTCTTTGTGAGCTCAAAAAGTAAAATAAAGAGATCGATTTATATGGGAGCTGTATCGGGCTATGGACCGATTCAGACCATAATAAACACGTATTTTGATGGTCATGAAAGAATCCGTCGTACAAAATTTCAGGCAAATCGGATAGAAATTGCGACCTCTAGAGGCTCAAGAATTCAAGATCCCATATCGGTTTATATTGCAGCTATATCAGGTTATGAACCGACTTGTACTTTATTTGACACAGTTGTTGAAAGTAACAATAAAAAAGTAAAAGCGTGCTAAGTTCGGCCGGGCCGAATCTTATATACCCTCCACCATGGATCGCATTTGTCGAGTTCTTTTCCCGGCATCTCTTCTTAGGCAAAAAAGGATATAAGAAAAGAGTTGCTCTGCTATTAAAACGATATCAAGATATGGTCCGGTTCGGACCACAATTAAATTATATGTTGGAGACCTGTGTAAAATTTCAGCCAATTCGTATAAGAATTGCGCCCATTGGGGCTCACGAAATAAAATAGAGAGAACGATTGTTATGGGATCTGTATCGGGCTATAGACCGATTCAGACCATAATAAACACGTTTGTTGATGGTCATGAGAGGATCCGTCGTACAAAATTTCAGGCATATCGGACAATAATTGCGACTTCTAGGGGTCAAGAGGTCAAGATCCCAGATCGGTTTATATGGCAGCTATATCAGGTTATGAACCGATTTGAACCTTATTTGACACAGTTGTTGAAAGTAAAAATAAAATACGTCATGCAAAATTTCAGCCAAATCGGATAGGAATTGCGCCCTCTACAAGCTCAAGAAGTCAAATCCCCAGATCTGTTTATATGACAGCTATATCAGGTTATGGACCGATTTCAACCGTACTTGGCACAGTTGTTGGGTATCATAACAAAACACGTCGTGCGAAATTCCATTCCATTCGGATAAGAATTGCGCCCTCTAGAGGCTCAAGAAGTCAAGACCCCAGATCGGTTTATATGGCAGCTATATCAGGTTATGGACCGATTTCAACCGTACTTGGCACAGTTTTTGGGTATCATAACAAAACACGTCGTGCGAAATTCCATTCCATTCGGATAAGAATTGCGCCCTCTAGAGGCTCAAGAAGTCAAGACCCCAGATCTGTTTATATGGCAGCTATATCAGGTTATGGACCGATTTGAACCATACTTGGCACAGTTGTTGGATATCATAACAAAACAAGTCGTGCAAAATTTCATTCTGATCGGATAAGAATTGCGCACTCTAGAGGCTCAAGAAGTCAAGACCCAAGATCGGTTTATATGGCAGCTATATCAGGTTATGAACCGATTTAAACCATACTTGGCACAGTTGTTGGGTATCACAACAAAACACGTCGTGCGAAATTCCATTCCATTCGGATAAGAATTGCGCCCTCTAAAGGCTCAAGAAGTCAAGACCAAAGATCGGTTTATATGGCAGCTATATCAGGTTATGGGCCGATTTGAACCATACTTGGCACAGTTGTTGGATATCATAACAAAACACGTCGTGCAAAATTTCATTCTGATCGGATAAGAATTACGCACGCTAGAGGCTCAAGAAGTCAAGACCCAAAATCGGTTTATATGGCAGCTATATCAGGTTATGAACCGATTTGAACCATACTTGGCACAGTTGTTGGATATCATAACAAAACACGTCGTGAAAAATTTCATTCTGATCGGATAAGAATTGCGCACGCTAAAGGCTCAAGAAGTCAAGACCCAAGATCGGTTTATATGGCAGCTATATCAGGTTATGGACCGATTTGAACTATACTTGGCACAGTTGTTGGATATCATAACAAAATACGTCGTGCAAAATTTCATTCCAATCGGATAAGAATTGCGCACTCTAGAGGCTCAAGAAGTCAAGACCCAAGATCGGTTTATATGGCAGCTATATCAAAACATGGACCGATATGACCCATTTACAATACCAACCGACCTACACTAATAAGAAGTATTTGTGCAAAATTTCAAGCGGCTAGCTATACTCCTTCGGAAGTTAGCGTGCTTTCGACAGACAGACGGACGGACGGACGGACAGACGGACGGACATGGCTAGATCGACATAAAATGTCACGACGATCAAGAATATATATACTTTATGGGGTCTCAGACGAATATTTCGAGTAGTTACAAACAGAATGACGAAATTAGTATACCCCCCATCTTATGGTGGAGGGTATAAAAACGTCTTGCGAAATTTCAGCCAAATCGGATAAGAATTGCGCCCTCTAGTGGCTCAAGAAGTCAAGACCCCAAATCAGTTTATATAACAGCTATATCAGGTTATGAACCGATTTGAACCATACTTTGCATAGTTGTTGGATATAATAACGAAACACGTCGTGCAAAATTTCATCCCAATCGGATAAGAATTGCGCACTCTAGAGGCTCAAGAAGTCAAGACCCCAGATCGGTTTATATGGCAGCTATATCAAGTTATAGACCGATTTGAACCATACTTGGCACAGTTGTTGGATATCATAACGAAATACTTCGGGCAAAAATTCATTCAAATTGGATAAGAATTGCGCCCTCTAGAGGCTCAAGAAGTCAAGAGCCAAGATCGGTTTATATGGCAGCTATATCAGGTTATTGACCGATTTGAACCATACTTGGCACAGTTGTTGGATATAATAACAAAACACGTCGTGCAAAATTTCATTCTGATCGGATACGAATTGCGCACGCTAGAGGCTTAAGAAGTGAAGACCCATGATCGGTTTATATGGCAGCTATATCAGGTTATGGACCGATATGGCCCATGTACAATACTAACCGACCTACACTAATAAGAAGTATTTGTGCAAAATTTCAAGCGGCTAGCTTTACTCCTTCGGAAGTTAGCGTGTTTTCGACAGACAGACGGACGGACATGGCTAGATCGACATAAAATGTCGCGACGATCAAGAATATATATACTTTATGGGGTCTCAGACGAATATTTCGAGTAGTAACAAACTGAATGACGAAATTAGTATACCCCCCATCTTATGGTGAAGGGTATAAAAATGGAACGACGGTACCAAACCGTCGTTTCATCCAGTTTTTTTCAAGGTACACGTTTCAATGACTGAATTGTTGTCTACGAAAAGGTTATTCAAATGGACGGAAGACGCTCAGAATTCATTTGAATTGTTAAAGGCGAAATTATATAGCGCACCAGTGTTAGTTCATGCTGACTTTTCAAAACCATTTGTGGTACAGTGCGATGCCAGTACATTTGGAGTGGGACCGGTCTTGGCCCAAGAGGACAGTGAGAGAATTGAACGACCCATAGCATTTATGTCCCAGAAGCTTAACAAGTATCAAAGAAATTATGCAATAACTGAATTGGCATGTTTTGCCGTTGTTTTGCCTATTAAGAATTTCTGGCTTATATTGAGGGGCATGAATTTAAGGTTGTAACGGATCATGCCAGCCTGAAGTGGCTGATGCGCCAATGTGACTTATCGGAACGTTTGGCAAGATGGGCATTGCAATTTCAAAGTTTCAATTTTACACACCCAAAAGGCAGAGAGAATATTGTGCCTGATGCGCTTTCACGAGCGTTTGTAGAAAAAAATATTGTGTCCGAAGTAGATATTGAAGTGTTGCCGTTCGTAGATTTAGATTCGGAAATTTTTCGCGGTGAAGAGTATTCGAGATGGCGTGATACACTCACCAAGTCGGAATATCCTGATTTTAAAAAAGATGGGAACTATATTTACCTTTTCAACGGGAGATGTGGACGATCGACACTCTAGTAGGTTAGTGCTACCACGGGAGTTGAGAAACAATGTGCATAATCAACCTAATTTATCCCACTGTGGTATTGCGAAAACCACGGCGTTAATTAGACGATACTTTTATTGGCCTAGACTGGTAACGGATGTAAAAGAATATATTGGAACCTGCAATTTTTGTAAAACTTCCAAGTTGCCAACATCAGTTTTATGACCTCCAATGGGTCAAATGATTGAGACAAAAAGACCTTTTCAGAGGCTTTATTTAGACCTCATTGGACCATTTCCCAGAACTCGGAGTGGACACATAGGGATATTTAATAATTTTAGAACATTTTTCAAAATTTAGTTGTCCCAAAGCATTAAAAAAGATAGTTTCAAAACCGATAATTTCATGTTTAAGGGTTGAAATTTTTATGTGCTACGGTGTTCCGGAGGTTATAGTCTCTGATAACGGTACGCAGATCAAGAGTAGAGACTTTAAGAAATTGATGGGAACTTTTGGTATCAAACATCAGTTCACTGCATTTTACAGCCCGCAGGTGAATGCAAGTGAAAGGGTAAATAAATCGATTGATAAACTCCGCACTTCGAGCGTATGTGAAAGAAGATCATCGTCCGTGGAACACTTAATTACCGAGTGTGAACTGTGCGTTGAGGAATACTATCCATGCAACGACAGGTGAAATACCGTACCAAATAATTTTTGGCCAACATATGACAACACTTGGAAAGTATTTTGATAATTTGAGAAGATCCGAGAAAGTGGAAGAGAGAGTCGTAGTAAGCCTGGGAGTAGGCTGGGAGAAAAATAAACAACGAGTTAGTTACGTTGGTATAGAGAAGAAAAAAAATTTGTGAGAGATTGAAAAAAGCCAGCGGAAGAAAAATTTATAAAAATTGATTAGAAATTGAAAAGAAAAAAATAAGATTGTGCCAGAAAAGTAATAAAAAGAAGCCATAACCGGACTTTCCGATAAAGGTTTATCTGAAGGAGGACCGAAGATTTGCAATACTAGCGACCAGAGACACGTTACGGACCTACAATTCTCCAGAAAGAAATTCTCTAGAAATTGAATGCAGTAAACTTTATATTTTGAAGCTCTCCTTACCAACATTTCGCTGGAGCAGCAATTCACAATTATATTAAACTTTTACCCAAATGTGCCAAAAATACCCGGATATGTAAACTTTTTTAAAATATCTGGATGTGCCAATTACTAAAAAAATACCTGGATTTCAAAATACCTTTTGGCTGTTAAACTATTTTAAGCTGGAACTAAAAAAGTGCCAACAATCCGTAAGACTTTCTTTGCAAAATATATATTAAATTCATCTCATTCATCGTCACAGTTAGATTAAGTATTTTTCGTTAAAATCAAAATTTTACTTAAATGTGATATGAAATTAAGAAGACCACCGTTAGTAGGCCTGATGACATCGTGGGAGTTAATTTTGTCCACAACACACTTACACATATTTCATTCCATTTTTATACCCTCCACCACAAGATGGGGGGTATACTAATTTCGTCATTCTGTTTGTAACTACTCGAAATATTCGTCTGAGACCCCATAAAGTATATATATTCTTGATCGTCGTGAAATTTTATGTCGATCTAGCCATGTCCGTCCGTCTGTCCGTCCGTCCGTCTGTCTGTCGAAAGCACGCTAACTTCCGAAGGAGTAAAGCTAACCGCTTGAAATTTTGCACAAATACTTCTTATTAGTATAGGTCGGTTGGTATTGTAAATGGGCCATATCGGTCCATGTTTTGATATAGCTGTCATATAAACCGATCTTGGGTTTTGATTCTTGAGCCTCTAGATGGCGCAATTCTTGTCCGAATGGAATGGAATTTCGCACGTGTTTTGTTATTATATCCAACAACTGTGCCAAGTATAGTTCAAATCGGTCCATAACCTGATATAGCTGCCATATAAACCGATCTGGGGATTTGACTTCTTGAGCTTCTAGAGGGCGCAATTCCTATCCGATTTGGCTGAAAGTTTGCATGACGTATTTTATTTTTACTTTCAACAACTGTGTCAAATAAGGTTCAACTCGGTTCATAACCTGACATAGCTGCCATATAAACCGATCTGGGATCTTGACCCCTAGAGGTCGCAATTATTATTCGATATGCCTGAAATTTTGTACGGCGGATCCTCTCATGACCATCAACAAACGTGTTTATTATGGTCTGAATCGGTCTATAGCCCGATACAGATACCATATAAATCGTTCTCTCTATTTTACTTCGTGAGCCCTAATGGGCGCAATTCTTATACGATTTGGCTGAAATTTTACACTGGTCTCCAACATATAATTTAATTGCGGTCCGAACCGGACCATATCTTGATATCGTTTTAATAGCAGAGCAACTCTTTTCTTATATCCTTTTTAGCCTAAGAAGAGATGCCGGGAAAAGAACTCGACAAATGCGATCCATGGTGGAGGGTATATAAGATTCGGCCCGGCCGAACTTAGCACGCTTTTACTTGTTTTTTTTTTTTTTAATTTTTCACCATAAAATTAATTATTCATAATTTTAGTTTAATTTGCCATGTTCTTGTTCACCTAACTTATCTTTAAAATCAAGTTTTTTTTTCACAGAAAATTATGAATATTTATTTTACACTTAAAACTTCGTCGACTTACGCAAAACATAAATCCACGTTTTGTACCGTATTATTAATTATCATTCACTTTTAATTATAAACGTTTGTTGTTGATTATGAAACATTAAAGGGTTTCATTATGTCACGAAAGGTGAAGGCAATCTATTAGGAGGTGCAATTAGGGCTGACGAGCATTGATAAGTCAGCAGGTTGGGCGGGTAAATAGTCCAGAGCAACAACTTTACATCTAATGTTGCTCACTAACTTTTAATACCACCATCCAGGTTCTTTAGCTCACTAACACTAACACTAACACACACACCACACACCCACATGACACAAAAATATCTACTACATATACGGGCTATTGTTCTTTCTGAACCATAGTGGCCCGCAGTTCTTTCATCATGATACATATTTAGTATGTTTGCTTTTTCGTGAGACGGAACAACCAATTGTGCATCGTCGGAATCCTCATCTGCATGGAAATACAAAATACCGTTCAAGTCGTTCAAGATATATATTCTACCTATTCATTTCAAGGAATTCCTGTAGCTCCATAGACGTTATTACATCTTTTACGTACTGATCCTTCAATTGCTCTTCCCGAATCTCTAAAGAGCTTCTTCCTGGCACATCGCACTGAAATGAGCAAATACAACCATTACTATTTAAGGGTTCATCCTCATCACGTGGTGGTCTCGATAACATATCAGCTACTGCATTGGATTTGCCTAAAATGTGTTATACCGAGAAGTTATATTGCTGCAGCTGGAGACCCCATCTCGCAAGTGTTCCGGTGGGTGATTTCAGTGTCATAAGTCATTTAAGTGGTTGATTAAGTGGTTCACTTCTCAGAACTTATAGCATGCCAGACAATGGCAAGTGCCTCGTATTCCTTTGTCGGATAATTGTGCTCTGTACTACTAAGAAGTCTACTGGCATACTCTATGGGGTGCTCGTCAGGGCCCTCCCTCTGGAGTAAACCCGCTCCCATTGCATACACGCTTGCATCCGTCTGTATGGCGAAAGGGTTGCCATCTTCAGCCTGCTTCAATATAGGGAGTTCTGTCAGAACTCTTTTCAATTCATTGAAGGCATCTTCTTTCGTTTTTGACAAATTTCATTTTGCGTATTTTTTAGTACGGCTCGTTAGAGGTCTGGCAATTTCTGCGTAGTTATTGACAAATCTACGGTACCAGGAACAACATTGTATAAAGGAAATCAAATCTTTCACTTTCCTAGGTTGTTTCCTATTCGCTATTGCGTTTACCTTCTCACTATCGCGGGCATTACCAGCGGGGGTCAGAAGGTATCCAAGAAATCTCACCTCTGAACCACAAAATCTACATTTTTCGTTATTCATCAATCTTCCATATTCAAATCTTCCATATGTTGTTCAAATGACCCTGAACAAACAATCAGGTCGTCAAGATACGTTAGTATGCATATTTCCTGAATCCCACTCTTAAGCCGATTAATTCGCCTCTGGAAACATTATTCCTAACTCCCTTTTCAACTCTGTAGCCTTAGCGAACAAAAGTCGGTATGGCGTTGAAAAAATTGGTTCATGACTTCCAGTATCGATCTTATGCACTGTGTATGGTGTGGGTTGCTCAGCTCTTCCAAATTCAATATCATGTCTCACACGCAATTCATCTAACTGTGCCTTTTCTTCGTAACTCAGATCGATAGCATCTGACGACTTTTAAATTCTAGTGTACAGTGCATTATTCGGTATAAATATTGGCTCATCTTTGTCATTTGGACTTTTATAAGTCACGCCAGAAAATCACATTTGTCGGAATTGCGTCTCTGAAGATTGTCTGGATAAGACCAGTGCGTTAAATGCAACATTTACGGGAGTTCCACTACCACCCTGTTGTTTACTGCAATTCTGGCATTTGTCACGCATTACACCAGGCATACCACAACCATAGCATGCATATTTAGGTTTAATAACCACGGGTTCGACTGTTGCAGGTTTCTGCTTTGTAATCGCCTCTTTCCGCTTAAAGCAATCATCTTTCACATATCCCTTCTTTCGACAGAACGTACAACGCACAACAGCTTTTGTAGAGCCACCAACAACCAACAACAACTTCACTTTTGCTATCAAAAGTTTTCCGTTCCAACAACACATTTTCAGCCTCCCTTGTATCAGTCAGCAACTCATTGAAGCTCTTTATTTTATGACAAAACACTCGCTCTCTAATTTGTGAATGCAGCAAACCTAAAAGCATTTCAATCTGATCGTTCTCTTCTGGTGATTTCGATAACCGAGAGCATAACTCTCTCTTCTTTCGAATAAACGATTCAGTCGGTTCGTTCATTTGTTGTTTTGTTTCGTTTATTTCTGCATAAATCCTCCATGCTGGTTTTGGTGTTGAAAATGTTTCTCTGAGCATAGTGATGACGTCATCAAATCGCAAAGCGGTAGTCTTGACGCCGCGCCACCACTCCGAAGCATGCCCTCTAACAGCATCGGCATTCCGCTGGAAGCATTTTCGTTGTTTATACTTTCTGCCGCCTTTAACGTCGTAATGGCGGAAATAAAAAGTTGTTTGACTAGTCCGCTGCTAGCTATCCCAAGTGCTCCAACCAACTTGCGAATGAAGAATGAACAATCTTTGTCGGTGCGCCACTATTTATAATCTTCAAGCGAGAGCTTTGATCAAATTCACAAAATAATACTCAACGAAGAAAGCTTTATAATTAAAGAAACAAAGAGAATGAGTATAAATGAGTAAATGAGAGAGAACTGTTAGGGATGATTAACTATTGACTATATGTCTACTATTGTAAAACTTTACAAAACAATAATCAAATCCATGGTACAGTAGCATAAGTAGTCTAATATAATAATTCGCAATGTTACAAATAATACTCATTGAGTAAGCTCAATTTAATATCCGCTACCTGTAGATAATAGACAATGAAAAGCCAAGCCGCTTAATAAGCTTTTTTCTGCAATCAAAATAAGCGAGAAAATCCGCCCAGAGGTAAATAACACCCCGCTTGTTGTTGTTCTTCTGTGTGGCTGGCACTACATTTAGAATAAGAGCATCTTACAAAACGAAATGCAAATGCTGCAGCTGAAAAAACTGGCTTCTATGGTAAACAACCTAAGGCCACGAATATAACTCGCCTCCATTACACCCTCGAACATTAGCGTTTACCCCCACACTCCCAACTATTCACTGCTCACTCAACCGCTTACATTGACGATTAAAAAAAGCAACAACAATTTAATGTGCATCTTTTTCTTCCACAACACCGCCATTGTAATGGATATTCTATCTCTAGCATATTTAACTTTTACCTCTCCTACTCTCTTCTACTGCTTTCAACACCTTTGCAGTATTTATGATCATGCTCAGTCCCTGTCTCAATCTAACTAATCTCATACTCCCACCTATTGACTGCTCTCATAATATGCCATTGCATTCATTCATACAAATGACTGATGCTTAATTAAGTAAGAAGCCACAACAATTTCGTTAAATCCCATTTTATCCTGTGCCTATGACCCAAGACCAACATTTGTGCAAAATTTTATGATTCTAGCTTAAGCCGTTTGGGCTGAGCGTTGATCAGTTAGTGAACAGTCGGTCAGTCACGCGTCTCTTTTAAATATATACTAGCATCCCAGTGGTTCGCTTCGCTAGCCCCGTTTTAGATACTGCCTTTTTAGTATGGGACTTCCAAAAACCTAGGTAGTCCCTCAGTTTATAAGATTATAAAGCTTTGCAATAATTGCGTTAAAATTTCAGAAATCTGTCCCCTTCTGTCAACGTCAAGGTAAACAAAAGCGTGCTAAGTTCGGCCGGGCCGAATTTTATATACCCTCCACCTTGGAGCACATTTGTCGAGTTCTTTTCCTGGTATCTCTTCTTAGGCTAAAAAAGATATAAGGAAAGATTTGCTCTGCTATTAGAGCGATATCAAGAAATGATCCGGTTTAGACCACAGTAAAATTATATGTTGGAGACCTGTGTCAGCCAATTCGAAGAAGAATTGCGCCCTTTGGGGGCTCAAGAAGTAAAATAGAGAGATCGATTTATATGGGAGCTGTATCGGGTTATAGACCGATTCAGACCATAATAAACACGTATCTTGATGGTCATGAGAGGATCCGTTGTACAAAATTTCAGGCAAATCGGATAAGAATTGCGCTCTCTAGAGGCCCAAGAAGTCAAGACCAAAGATCGGTTTATATGGCAGCTACATCAGGGTATGGACCGATTTGAACCATACTTGGTACAGTTGTTGGATAGCATAACAAAACACGTGGTGCAAAAGTCCATTCTAATCTGATAAGAATAGCGCACTCTAGAGGCCCAAGAAGTCAAGACCCAAGATCGGTTTATATGATAGCTATACCAGGTAATGGACAAAATTGAACCATACTTAGCACAGTTGTTAGAAGTGATACTAAAACACTATACGCAAAATTTCAGTCAAATCGGATGAGAATTGCGCCCTCTAGAGGCTCAAGATGTCAAGACCCAAGATCGGTTTATATGGCAGCTATATCAGGTTATGTACCGATTGAACCATACTTGGCACAGGTATTGGATATCAAAGCAAAACACGTCATGCAAAATTTCATTCCAATCGGATAAGAATTGCGCACTCTAGAGGCTCAAGAAGTCAAGACCCAAGATCGGTTTATATGGCAGCTATATCAGGTTATGGACCGATGTAAACGATACTTGGCACAGTTGTTGGATATCATAACAAAACACGTCGTGGAAAATTTCATCCCAATCGGATAAGAATTGCGAACTCTAGAGGCTCAAGAAGTCAAGACCCAAGATCGGGTGATATGGCAGCTATATCAAAACATGGACCGATATGGCCCATTTACAATGCCAACCGATCTACACTAATAAGAAGTAATCGTGCAAAATTTCAAGCGGCTAGCTTTACGCCTTCGGAAGTTAGCGTGCTTTCGACAGACAGACGGAGGGACGGACGGACAGACGGACGGACATGGCTAGATCGACATAAAATGTCGCAACGATCAAGAATATATATACTTTATGGGGTCTCAGACGAATATTTCGAGTAGTTATAAACAGAATGACGAAATTAGTAAACCCCCCATCCTATGGTGAAGGGTACAAAAATTAGTGCAAATTTCGAGTAGTTACAAACAGAATGACAAGATTAGTAAACCCCCCATCCTGTGGTGGAGGGACAAAAATTAGTGCAAATTAATCTGCAAATTGTTTGAACGGATACAGATATCTTCTATGATAAAACAGTGTTCGTAGCCGCCACATGACAAAATAGAAAGCTCCCTTAGCCTCACAACAGTGGTCGCAGCAATTAGTCTAGCCACAATATCCAGAAGTATTTGGTGGTTAGTCTTAGGTTTCTTTGTCAGCACACCAAGTTCTGGCGACATGGGGCTTCAGAACGTTGTGTCTGCTTTTGTATAAGGTGATGGCTAGTGAAGCAGTTGTAGTCCTATGCAGCCTTCGAAATGCATGCTGATGCTCGGCGAATGGAATGGAATGTCCAACGGGAGAAGTAGTCCTTCATGGGTCTTGGCTAGGTCGGTCTGTATGACTCGCCCTTGCTTGTGTCCTTTGCAGGTTTCAGTAGCGGGATCACACTGCCCATCATCCATACATCGGGTAGTATAGTAGCGTCGGACAGGGTGAGGACAGTTGTGAAGTACAGCATCAGTGTAGAGATTCTATCTGGAACCAACGCCTTGCACGACTTGGCACAAGGGACGACATTCGTAGCTTCGTAGCACAGTAAATTGTGATGGCTGTCCAGCGGCACGGAGATCACGGATACGACGAATGGCTTCCCTAATAGCTTTGTCACTCTCGGCTCAATAAATTTCCGTTTATCTAAGGAAAATACCTCACAAGTATCGCTAGCATTTTCATACCCACCACCGTAGGAAGGGCGTATATTCATTTAGTCATTCCGTTTGCAATACATCGAAATATCAATTTCCGACCCTACAAAGTATATGTATTTCGGATCGTCGTAAAATTCTAAGCTTTACTTATTGCCCAATTTCGTTGAAATTTAAAACAGTGGGTTATTTTAGCCTCCCGATATCTGACCTAAGTATGGTTCCAATCGGACTACATTTTGATATAGCTGCCATATAGACCGATCTCCCGATAAAGGGTCTGAATCCCATGAAAGCTTTATTTTTTAACCGATTTTGCTGAAATTTGAAACAGCGAGTAGTTACAGGTCTCTCAACTTCGAAGCTAAATATTGTTCAGATCGGACTATATTTAAATACAGCTGCCATATAGACCAATCTGCCGATAAAGGGTCTGAAGCCAATAAATAGGCAGAAATTTCCATTTTGCGACACCAGGCCGTGCAGTGGCAGGTGACTCAACACCGTCCAACGAACAGGGGGCCGACAACGAGACAATTTCGGCATCTCTCAATACTGGAAAGACTAGGAGAAGCAATGATACTTATACTAAAATATCAGGCAGTGCAGTGGCGAGAGACCCAACACAGCGTAACAAACAGGAACCCGACGACGGACCCATCACCGACTTAAAGATTCGGAATACTGGGATAGGTAAAGATCCTAAAATTGAAACATCAGGCAGGGCAGCTACCGGAGACTCAATGCAACCCAACGAACAGTGAGCCGTAGATGTTATCATCACCTACTCCCAAGAAGCCCATTTAGTATTGAAACACCAACCAGAACAGGAAATGGAAACCCAATAAAGCTTAACGAACAGGGATCCGATGATGGAACCATTACCGACTTTATAAAGAGTCGGAAGACTAGACTAGGCAAAGAACCTAAACCGATGACATCAGGCAGTGCAGTGATCGGAAAGTCAATGCAGTTTACTGAACAGGGAGCAGACGATGAGATCATCACCTACTCCCAAGATGCCCATTTACTGGAGGACCAATGATTGAGGTAATCCAGGTAAACCTACACCGGAGCGAGACTGCTACACAATGGAGAAAATCAGAAAGGGCAAGATTCATATTGCCTTAATTTAGGAGCCATGGACGACCCGCAATAAAGTCTCTGGACTGAACCATATCAACTACCAATTATTCTATGCTAACACTGGTACTCGGCCGAGGACCTGCGTTATTTGTTAAAAAAATTTGAATTATATATTTTCCCCAGAGTTGTCAACGTCGGATGCAACAGTGGTGAGACAGGGAGACGGTGGAGCATACCTGGCATCACTTTATTTGCCTTCCAACTCTCCGACACCGCCACCCACGTCAAAGCTGCAACGTCTGTTGAGGAAAGCAAAACAGACAGGAAACGAGGTACTACTAGGGTGCGATGCGAACTCTCTCCACATTTCGTGGGTAGCACCAACACTAATAAGCGCATCCAAGCCCTGGCAGAGTTCTTAACACAGCTACCTTTGTTAATAGGATTAGGGAGGAGGTATTAGATGTGACGATATGTTCCGAAAATCTGGTCGATGAGGTTAAAAATTGGAGGGTCTCCATGGAACACTCTTTCTCTGACCATCGCTACATTAAGTTTAGAATAGCATGGCCAGCGCAGAATCCGATAAGCTTCCGAAATAAGTTGAAAACCAACTGGACGAAATTCGGAAGGCTACTCAGAAGAACACTTGGGAAAGATAATTTAGATTGTCCAAGCATAGAAGAGATTGACGAAAATGTCAAAAGGATTACGACTGCACTGGTGGAATCCTTCGAAGATAGTTCTCCTCTTTGTGAAAAATCAGACCAAGAAAAACCTTGAGTGACCGCGGAGATTCACAATATTGGGAAAGAGGTCCGCAGACTTTTTAACAGAGCACGTCGTAAAATAGCGGAAGTTTATTGGGATGTGTATTACACACGGCTCAAGGAATACAATAAGATTACCAGAGCGGCAAAACGGCAAAGCTTTTCTGCGAACAGGTCAATAGCGTTAATGACGCCGCCAAGATAAAAAAGTTTCTCTCAAAAAAAAAAAAAAAAAAAATATGGGAGTGAGATCAGAGACAACGGAGGACATGTTGAGGCTTTTGATGAAAACCAATTTCCCACAGGATACGACAGGAGACACCAGAATCTTGGAATAATGACGTTGATCGAAGGTTTATAATAACGGAATTTACGGCGAAGGAATCTTTGAGAAGCTTCAAACCATTTAAGTCACACGGACCCGGTGGAATATTTCTGGCGTTGCTACAGAAAGAGGCTGACTATCTGGCGCCTCGTCTGGACAAAATTTTCACAGCGTGCCTAGAACTTTCATATACTCCGAAAGCCTTGCAGGAGGCAAGGGTGGTGTTTATACCTAAGCCCGGCAAGGCAAGTATTACATCCAGCGAACTGCAAATAAATACAAACAGCATGCCTATGTTAAGGGAAGGTCGGTGCAGAGAAAGTGGCACACGGCACGCCACAGGGGGGCATTTTATCGCCACTCCTATGGGTGACCACCATAAATTACCTATTACGTATGCTGACTGAGGAGGGATTTGAACCCGTCTGCTATGCAAACGATGTTATAATGCTTCTAAGAGGTAAGGATCTTAACGAGCTATGCAGAAGGGCCGAAAAGGTCTTGCATATGGCATATGACTGGGCTAGACCCAGAGGTCTCAATGTTAACCCAGCGAAGAGTGAAAAATGCCTTTTAACGAGGATGACGAAGGTTAGCCAATTAAAAGCACCACGTTTCCTCAATATAGTGATTTGATTTGACCTTGTCATATGAACAAATACTTAGATGTGATCTTGGACAGGAGACTGAATTGGAAGTGTCACATTCAGGAGCGTACTGAGAATGCTCACAGATGTTGGGCACTATGTAGACGGGCCGTAGGCTCGAAATGGGGCCTGAATCCTAGGATAGCTCACTGGCTCTACAGGAGCGTGATTAGACCAATACTTACTTACGCCTCAGTAGTTTGGTGGATTGCTATGGAGAAAAAGTTCAACATAAGGACCATACAACAGGTTCAGAGAACATGATGTCTTGGCATAGACGGAGCGATGAGCACCACGCCCACTAGGGCACTGGAGACTATTCTAGATATCCGACCCATTGACATACAGATTAAGAGTGAGGCAGCCACTGCGGCTATGAGACTTAAGGCGATGGGAGAATGGATTGAGGATGGGAGCAACTCATACCATCGCGGTATAATCGAGGCGACATTAGGAAACCTGGAAGGAAGTGAGAGGTTTCCGATCGGATACCCGAGATGAACATTAAAGTCGAGTGCGACGCACTGCTGCCTTCGGCAAAGTCTTGGAATGATGGAACCCTAGTATTGTCGTCTGGAAGATCATGTTACACGGATGGATCAAAACTAGAGGACAGAGTGGGCCTTGGGGATTACATTGAAAACCCAGGGAATGACATCTGTTTTAGACTGCCTGACTAAAATTCGGTCCTGCAGGCGGAGATCCGGGCGATCACGGAATGCGTGAAGTGGTGTGGTGCTAAGGAGAGGACGTCGAGTCTGAATATCTTTACCGACAGTAAAATTGCCATAAGGGAAATAACAACCAAGACGGTGAGGTCACGAACAGTCTTGCAGTGTAAGAAGGAGATTAACGCCTTCTCTGAGGATGGCAAAATTCTTATCGTTTGGGTGCCGGGCCATAACGGAGTAAGTTGAAATGAAAGGGCAGACGATTTGACGGTTAATAAACTTGATTAACCCGAAGCCTTTTGGGTCGACGCAGTCCGAGTTAAGGGAGTGGGCGACGAGTGCGCATGCAACATTGTGGAACAGCGAAACGGTCGGTAGGACGGCGAAAATCCCAGATCGTGAGAAGACGAGGCTATTACTGAAAGGAAGCAAGAAGGAGGTCAGTATAACTATTGGTATCATAACGAGACACATATGACTACGACTTCACTTATGTAAAATCGGTGTGGCAAGTGATAGCATGTGTTGGGCATGCGGGGAAGAAGATGAGACGTTGGAGCATTTCCTTTGTCATTGCCCGGCTTTCGCGTCCAACAGATACCGGTACTTAGACATGAACCAACTTAGGGGAGTGGCATTGGAAACAATTAAGGATTTTGTAAGTAGCACGGAATTCCTAACTTAAAATTTTCTTTTTAGAGGTTACTTCATAGTTTTTAGAGTGCACAACAAGCCGATTACTGGCTTAGGTGTATGTCCATAGTGACATGGGACGGATTAATATCTGCACCCTCTTTTCAAACTAACCTAACTGATTTCGCTGAAATTTGAAACAGTGAGTAGTTTCAGGCCTCTCAACTTCGAACCTTAATATGGTTCAGATCGGACTATATTTAGATATAGCCGCTATATCGACCGATCTGCCGATAAAGGGTCTGAAGCCCATAAAAGCTTTAATTATTGCCCAATTTCGCTGAAATTTGAAACAGTTGGTTATTTTAAGCTTCCCGACATCTGATTTATGTATGGTTCAGATCGGACTATATATAGATATAGCTGTCATATAGACCGATCTCCCGATAAAGGGTCTGAAGCCCATAAAGGCTTTATTTTTTATCCAATTTCACTGAAATTTGGAGCAGTGATTAGTTTTAGGTCTCCTAACATGGGACCCAAATATGGTTCAGATCGGACTATATTTAGATATAGCTGCCATATAGACCGATCCTTCGATAAGGGGTCTGAAGCCCATAAAAGCTTTATTTTTTATCCAATTTCACTGAAATTTGAAACAGTGAGTAGTTTTAGGCCACCGCCATCCGATCCAAATTCTGTAAAAATAGGGCTGTATTTAGATATAGCTGTCATGTAGACCGATATGTCGGTTAAGGGTCTGAAGCTCATAAAATCTTTATTTATTCCCCGATTTTGTTGACATTTAAAATATAAAATTCAACAGTGACTTACATTTATAAGACTACTCAATATCCGTGTCGAATTTGGGTGCATAAATTATCCAGTTCTCATCGGATTGTGACTAAAGGGGGTTTACATATATACCCGAGGTGATGGATATCCAAAGTTCGGCCCGGCCGAACCTAATGCCTTTTTACATGTTTGTTTTTCCGAAGTTTGCTTAGTTGTTGTTAAAACTAAAAAATAAAAACCACTACAACACTGGCATAGTAAAGCATATTCTATCCCAGCAAACCAATCATAACGAAATATTTACGAGCTTCGGATGATTCTTCCGACTTCGGATCCGAAATAGTAACGAAATCTTTACGAAAGTTATATGGAGTGGTTAACATGATTTCGGAACGAAACGTCAAAGTTTCGGAGAGAAATGGGAACGAAATCTGAAGAAAAACCTTGTGAAATTTGGAAAGGGAAATTTCTGTCCGAAACTTCTTAAGGAATTCTGAACGATTTCTGCAGTAATTTTGTATTAAAATCGGACGTACCTTCTAAAACTTTGTAAAGAGTTCTGAAGGATTTCGGAAGTAATTTCGTAATGAAATCGGATGTTCCTTTCGAAACATCCTCAGGAATTCTGAATGATCTCTGAAGTAATTTCGTAATGAAATCGGACGTAATTTCCGAAACTTCGTAAAAATATTTGCACAATTCGGGAAGTACAATAATTTCGTATTGAAATTGGATGTTCCTTCCGAAACTTCGTAAAGAAGTCTGAATGATTCCGGAAGTTATTTGATATAGAAATCGGATGTTCCTTCCGAAACTTCGTTACGAATTCCGAACAATTTCGAAAGTAATTTTGTTTTGAAATCAGATGTAATTTCCGAAACTTTGTAAAGCTTTCTGAAATAATTTTGTATTAAAATCGGATGTACCTTCCGAAACTTCGTACAGAATTCTGAACAATTTCGGAAGTAATTTCGTATTGAAATCATACTCTTCGAAAAGAATTCTGAACGATTTCGGAAGTAATTCGGAATGAAATCGGATGTTCCTTTCGAAACTTTGTAAAGAATTCTAAACGATTTCTGAAGTAATTTCGTATTGAAACTGGAAGTACCTTCCGAAACTTCGTAAAAAATTTTGAACAGTTTGGGAAGTAATTTCGCATTGAAATGTTCCTACCAAAATTTCGTAAAGAATTCTGAATGATTTCGGAAGTTATTTCATATAGAAATCGGATGTTCAATACGAAACATCGTAATGAATTCTGAACAGTTTCGGAAATTATTTCGTATTGAAATCGCACGTATCTTACGAAGCTTTGTAAAGAATTCTGAACGATTTCGGAAGTAATTTCGCATTGAACTTACTCTTCGAAAAGAATCCTGAACTATTTCGGAAGTAATTCTGTATTGAAATCAGACGTACTTTCCGAAACTTCGTGCAGAATTCTGAACGATTTCGGAAATTATTTCGTATTGCAATCGCACGCATCTTTCGAAGCTTTGAAAAGAATTCTGAATGATTTCGGAATTAATTTCGTATTGAAATCGGACGTACCCTCCAAAACTTTATGCAATTATGTTTTCCCCCTCATTCTGTACCGATTATTAGGATTTCCAATTATAAAAACATTTTGAGTTAAAAACAAGGAAAAAGGCGTTAAGTTCGGCCGGGTCGAACTTTGGATAACCACCACCTCGGGTATATATGTAAACCACCTTTCGTCAACATCCGGTAAAAAATGCAAACTTTATTCCCCATAGCAGCTATATCGAAATATGTTCCGACTTAGACCAAATACTAATAAGTAGCAGTCATTGTTCAATTGTTTATAACAAAATATTGGTCTTTTTAGTAGCTATATCTAAAAATAAACCGATCGTGTCGTATATAGTTAAATACGACACGAGAAGCCTAACATAAGTAACTATGTCAAATTTTAGTGAAATCGGATTATGAATGCGTTCATTATGGGGCCAAAATTTTAAATCGAGATATCGGTCTATATGACAGCTATATCCGAATCTGGACCGATTTGGGCCAAATTGAAGAAGGTTGTCGATGGCCGTAACACAACTCACTGTCCCAAATTTTGGCGACATCGAACAATAAATGCGCCTTTTATGGGCCCAAGACCTTAAATCGAGAGATATCGGTCTATATGGCAGCCATATCCAAATCAGCACCGATCTGTGCCATATTGCAGAAGTATATGAAGGAGCTTAACTTAACTCACTGTCCCAAATTTCGGAGGCATCGGACGATAAATACGCCTTTTGTGGGTCCAAAAACTTAAATCGAGAGATCGGTCTATATGGTAGCTATATCCAAATCTGATCCGATCTAAGCCAAACTGAAGAAAGATGTCGAAAGGCATAACACAACTCACAGTCAAAAATTTTAGCAAAATCCGATAATAAATGTAGCTTTTGTGGGTGTAAGACCCAAAATAGGCGGATCGGTCTATATGGCAGCTATATCCAAATCTGGACCGATCTGAGCCAAATTGAGGAAGGATTTCGAAGGGCCTAACATAACTCACTGTCAAAAATTTCAGCAAAATCGGATAATAAATGTGGCTTTTATGGACCTAAGACCTCAAATCGGCGAAACGATCTATATGGGGGCTACATCAAAATATAGTCCGATATAGCCCATCTTCGAACTTAACTTGACAAAACAAGCATCTGTGTAAAGTATCATCTCAATATCTCTATTTTTAAAGACTGTAGCGTGATTTCAACAGCCAGTCGGACATGGCTAGATCGTCTTGGATTTTAACGCTGATCAAGAATATATATTCTTTATAGGTTTCGATGGATATTTCGGTATTCCCATCCTTAGGTGGTGGGTATAAAAAATAAGTTTTTATTGAAAATAAAATCAATCAATCAATTCGTTGTCGAATTAAATCACATCTTAAATAGATTTTAAAGGCAAATCTAATTTTGAGGATAACATTTGTTGGCGTTTTAAATCTGTCATTGACTGGTTTAACGTTTTCTTCAGCGCTATAAATTCCTTAGTAAAGTGAATTATAATTTTTCGATTTTCATCGTGGGATTTTTTGTTTTCTTCAGTCAACATTTTATTTGGTTGCTGAATGTTGTTTAGCGTATTTTGCATATTTCTTACAGCATAACTCACATTTGAAATTGTGTCAATCATTAACAAGCAGGGCCGAATCTTATATACCCTCCACAGTGGATCGCATTTGTCGAGCTCTTGCCACGGTATCTCTTTTTAGGCAAACAAAGGATAAAAGAAAAGAATTTCTATGTTATTGGAACAATATCAAGTAAAGGTTCATTTCGGACCATAATTGAAATGAATATTGGAGACCATAGTAGAAGTCATTGTGTAACATTTCAGCCAAATCTAGTAAGAATTGAGCACTTTAGGGGCTGAAGAAGTAAAACATGGAGATCGGTTTATAGGGGAGCTGCATTAGGCTTTAAACCGATTCATGCCATTTTCCACACGTATGACCTTCAACATACGTGTGGAAAATGGCATGAATCGGTTTAGAGAGAGAGAGAAGAGAAGCCGATGTACAAAATTTCAGCTAAATCGGATATTAATTGCGCCCTCTAGTGGCTCAAGAAATCAAGACCCCAGATCGGTTTATATGGCAGCCATATCAGGTTATGGACCGATTTGAACTACTCTTAGCACAGTTGTTGAAAGTCATAACACCTCATGCAAAATTTTAGCCAAATCGGATAATAATTGCGTCTTCTAGAGGTTCAAGAAGTCAAGACCCCAGATCGGTTAATATGGCAGCTATATCAGGTTATGGATCGATTTGAACCATACTCAGCCCAGCTGTTGGGAGTCATAACAAAATATGTCATGAAATATTTCAGTCAAATCGGATAGGAATTGCTACCTGTAGAGGCACAAGAAGTCAAGACCCCAGATCGGTTTATATGGCAGCTATATCAGGTTATGGACCGATTTGAACCATACTCAGTCCAGCTGTTGGGAGTCATAATAAAACAACTTATGCAAAATTTCAGCCAAATCGGGTAAGAATTGTGCCCTCTAGCGGCTCAGGAAGTCAAGATCCTAGATCGGTTTATATGGCAGCTATATCAAAACGTGGACCGATATAGCCCATTTACAATTCCAACCGACCTATTTGTGCAAAATTTTAAGAGGCTAGCTTTACTCCTTCGAAAGTTAGCGTGCTTTCGACAGACAGACGGACGGACATGGCTAGTACCGACTTGAAATGTTATGACGATCAAGAATATATATACTTAATGGGGTCTTAGACGAATATTTCGAGGAGTTACAAACAAAATGACGAATTAAGTATACCCCCATCCTATGGTGGAGGGTATAAAAATAAACAAGTAAAAGCGTGCGAAGTTCGGCCGGGCCGAATCTTATATACCTTCCACCATGGCTCGCATTTGTCGAGTTCTTTTCCCGGCATCTCTTCTAAGGCAAAACAAGTTAGAAGGTGTTAAGTTCGGCCGGGCCGAACTTTGGATACCCACCACCTCGGGTATATATGTAAACCACCTTTCATCAAAATCCAGTGAAAATTGCATACCTTATGTCCCACAGCAGTTATATTGAAATATAATTCGATTTGGACCAAATACTAATAAGTACAAGTCATTGTTCAATTATGTATAACAAAATATTGGTCTTTCTAGTAGCTATATCTAAAAATAAACCGATCTGAACCATATACAACATGAATGTCGAAAAGCCTATCATAAGTCAATGTGTCAAATTTCAGTTAAATCGGATATAAATACGTCTTTTTTGGGGCCAAGACTTTAAATCGAGATATCGGTCTATATGGCAGCTATATCCAAATCTTGATCGGTCTGAGTGAAATTGAAAAAGGATGTCGGAGCCCAACACAACTCATTGTCCCAAATTGCGGCGACATCGGACAATAAATGCGCTTTTTCTGGCCCCAAAACCTAAAACTGAGAGATCGGTCTATATGGCAGCTCTATCCAAATCTTGACCGATCTGGGCCAAATTGTCGAAGAATGTCGAAGGGCCTAACACAACTCACTGTCCTAAATTTGAGCAAAATCGGATAAAAAATGTGGCTTTTATGGGCCAAAGACCCTAAATCGGCGGATCGGTCTAGATTTGGATAAAGCTGCTGTGGGGATTTTGACGAAAGGTTGTTTACATAAAATTTCGACCCGTCCGAACTTAACGCCTTTTTACTTGTTTTTTTTTTTTTTTTTTTTAAATTGATATAATTAATTTTCGTACTAAAATTGTCTAAACCTCCGTAGTTTTAAACGTCGGCACTAAGGTGCGACAATGAATTACAATTATAACTTAAATACCCCTGCCCATATAGTTCTGAAATGCTTGAAGTGAATTATTTTAATAAGCGCTTTGCTTATTATTTTTGTCACTCAATATTCTAATGGCAATATGTAATTTACAAAAGTGATCGTATCGATTATCATCCAAAACATTCTTTAAGACAATTATGTCATTATATAGAAGAAAGGATCGAAACTCCGTCGTTTTCCATAGATGAAGCTTTTCAAGTCTTCTTGGAACGCAATTGAAATCACCAACGAAATGGTGCGATCTGAAATTGCATTGATTTGGTCACCAGTGAGTGAACATTTTTTTGACTTTTCCCTTGGCCATCATTTTAATAACTGTTTTGTAACCCCCAGACGAACGACGTGCATTTAGTCTAAAGCAATTTGTGACACAATCTATGTCTATTTCTTCTAAAATTAATGGCCCTTGTATTGGGTTGCCCAAAAAGTAATTGTCGGTAATATAGTTGTAATATAGTCGGTGTTGACAAATTTTTTCAACGGCTTGTGACTCTGTAATTGCATTCTTTCTTCTGTCAGTTATCAGCTGTTACTTTAGCTTGCTTTAGAAAAAAAGTGCGCGAAATTTTGTTTACATTTGTTTGTTTGGCGTCAATTTTAATATGGGCTTGTGATATGCACCTTAAACGCAATGAATTCGATCCGTTTTTAAAACGAATCATAACTGGAGATGAAAGCTTGATTGTTTACAACAACGTTAGTCGAAAACGATCATGGTCCAAGCATGGTGAACCAGCTCAAACCACTTCAAAGGCTGATATCCACCAAAAGAAAGTTATGCTGTCTGTTTGGTGGGATTGGAAGGGTGTGGTATATTTTGAGCTGCTTCCAAGGAACCAAACGATTAATTCGGATGTTTACTGTCAACAATTGGACAAATTGAATACAGCCATCAAGGAGAAGCGACCAGAATTGGTCAATCGTAAAGGTGTCATATTCCACCAGGACAACGCTAGACCGCACACATCTTTGGTCACTCGCCAAAAATTGAGTGAGCTTGGCTGGGAACTTTTGATGCATCCACCATATAGCCCTGACCTTGCACCATCAGACTACCATTTATTTCGATCTTTGCAGAACTCCTTAAACGGTAAAACTTTCGGCAATGATAAGGCTATAAAATCGCACTTGGTTCAGTTTTTTGCAGATAAAGGCCAGAAGTTCGGTGAGCGTGGAATACTAAATTTGCCAGGAAGATGGCAAAAGGTTATCGAACAAAATGGCAATTATATATTTGATTAAAGTTCATTCTAAGTTTTATTAAAAATGCATTTACTTTCTTTTAAAAAATCCGCAATTACTTTTTAGGCAACCCAATAGTTGAGACAACAGTGAATTAGACTTCAGTATAAAATCTTACGGCCTAGACCACTAACTTGTTTTCTCTTTATACCATCCACTAAACTAATTTCGTCATTTAAACTAAACTAATTTCGTCATTTTCTTTGTAACACATCGAAATATTTCTCTGAGACCCAACAAAATATACATGTATATTCTTGATCGTCTTGACATTCTAAATCAATTGAGCCATGTCCGTCCGTAGGTCCTTCGAAAGCAAGCTAACTATCGAAGGGATAAAGGTAGGCGCTTGAAATTTTTCACAAATACTAATTATAAGTGTAGTGTCGTTTCATGTTTTGATATAGCTGCCATATAAACGGATCTTGGATCTTGACCTTTTGAGCCTCTAAACGCCGAAATTCTTATCCAATTTGGCCCATTATTCTCATTTTGTATAAGGTATTTTTTATGACTTCCAACACCTGTTCTAAGTATGGTCCAAATCTTCTTAAAACATGTTATAGTTGCCATATAATCCGATCTCAAATGTTGACTTCTTGAACCTCTAGCGTGCGCAATTATTGTACGCTTTGGCTGAAATTTAGACGAAGTCTTTTGTTTTGACTTGCAACAACTATGCTAAGCAACAACTATTCTTATGCCATTTAGCTAAACATTATTTTAACGACTGCTATGACCTTCCACATACGTGCCTAATATGGTCTGATTCGGTCCACAACCTGATATAGTTCCCATATAAACCGATCTCCCGATTTTAATTTTTGAGCCACTGTAGGGCTCAATTCTTATCCAATTTGGCTAAAGTTTTGCACAATGACTTACACTATGGTCTCCAACATCTAAACCAAGCATGGTCTGAATCGGTCGATAACCTGAAATAGCTCGGGCAAAAAACTAACAAATGAGATCCATAGTAGAGGGTATATAAGAGCGGCCCGTCCGAACTTAGCACGCTTTTAGCTGTTGTCATTCGATTTGTTCACCAAGTCTTTGAAAACAGACATTTCCCTTTATAAAATAAGCTGTTTTCAATGACTTGGTGAACGAATCGAGTGACAAAAAGAAAAAAAACTGTCCTTATCGGTACGCCACAAGGGCTCGACTATATAAAGGAGGCTTCTTATCATTGAGCTAAAATTTCAATCAAACCCGCTCCACTACGTTTTCGCTTTCAAAACGTAGAAAAACAAACTTTGGGACGTAACCTTCACTCCAATAGCTCTGATTCTGTTTACGTTCGTTGAGCCTTCTCCTCTAACTGTTAAGTACAAACTTGGATATTCGCACTCTACAAATAAATTGTTTTTCTATGGCAAAGATAGGCACTTAAACTACTGAAACACCTATTGTAAAGGCCCGTCTTAGGGTGGGAAAGTAAAAAAATAATACTGTAAACAACTGCAACGAAATTCCTTTATTTTATTTTTATACCCTCCACCATTGGATGGGGGGTATACTAATTTCGTCATTCTGTTTGTAACTACTCGAAATATTCGTCTGAGACCCCATAAAGTATATATATTCTAGATCGTCGTGACATTTTATGTCGATCTAGCCATGTCCGTCCGTCCGTCCGTCTGTCTGTCGAAAGCACGCTAACTTCCGAAGGAGCAAAGCTTGAAATTTTGCACAAATACTTCCTATTAGTGTAGGTCGGTTGGTATTGTAAATGGGCCATATCGGTCCATGTTTTGATATAGCTGCCATATAAACCGATCTTGGGTCTTGACTTCTTGAGCCTGTAGAGTGCGCAATTCTTATCCGATTGGAATGAAATTTTGCACGACGTAATTTGCTATGATACCCAACAACTGTGCCAAGTATGGTTCAAATCGGTCAATAACCTGATATAGCTGTCATATAAACCGATCTTGGGTTTGACTTCTTGAGCCTCTAGAGTGCGCAATTCTTATCCGATTTGAATGAACTTTGGCACGACGTGTTTTGCTATGATACCCAACAACTGTGTCAAGTATGGTTCAAATCGGTCAATAACCTGATATAGCTGCCATATAAACCGATCTTGGGTCTTGACTTCTTGAGCCTCTAGAGTGCGCAATTCTTATCCGATTTGAATGAACTTTGGCACGACGTAATTTGCTATGATACCCAACAACTGTGCCAAGTATGGTTCAAATCGGTCAATAACCTGATATAGCTGCCATATAAACCGATCTTGGGTCTTGACTTCTTGAGCCTCTAGAGTGCGCAATTCTTGTCCGATTGGAATGAAATTTTGCTCGACGTGTTTTGTTATGATATCCAACAACTTTGCCAAGTATGGTTCAAATCGGTTCATAACCTGATATAGCTGTCATAAAAACAAATCTGGGGACTTGACTTCTTGAGCCTCTAGAGGTCGCAATTCCTATCCGATTTGCCTGAAATTTTGCACGACGGATTCTCGCAAAGGGCGCAATTGTTATTTGAATTGGCTGACATTTTACACAGGTCTCCAACATATAATTTAATTGTGTTCCAAACCGGACCATATCGTGATATCGCTCTAATAGCAGATCAAATCTTTTCTTATATCCTTTTTTGCCTAAGAAGAGATGCCGGGAAAAGAACTCGACAAATGCGATCCATGGTGGAGGGTATATAAGATTCGGCCCGACGAACTTAGCACGCTTTTACTTGTTTATCTATGACAAAGACAGGCTCTTATATTATTTTAAACAATTATTGTTAAGGTTCGTCTCAGGATAGGAACGTTAAAATATAATATCGCAAACAACCTCAACCAAATTTCTATATATTAGTTTTCTTTATTCGGAAAACCATAGACTGTCATCAACTTTGACCACTCTGCCCTCTCTTTGTTCGCTTTGCCGGTTCCATTCAGATGCAATCGTAAACAGCCAGAAGCGGGCGCCCCCTAGGATCGTGGACCCAACTTTTGATATCAAATTTGTATTCTGCTCTTGAATACCTTTCATTTGAGCGTTATATTGTCCCCATCGGTCCACTTTCATTTTTGGGTGGTACTTCTGGGGTAAGGTCCGCGCCCATTGCGATATCAAAAACATTTTTAGCCTATTGCTCCTCCAAGAATCGTGGACTTAACTTTTGATATAAAATAAGTATTCTACTATAGAATACCTTTCATTTGAGCCCCATATTATCCCCATCGGTCCACTTTTATTTTTGGGTTGTACTTTTGGGGTAAGGACCGCTCCCATTGCGATATCCAAAAATTATTTAGCCTATTGCTCCTCCAAGAACTTTCCAAAGAACTTTCATTTGGTACCCATTTTGTGACGATGGACATTCATGTCCATATTGGGGAGTCTTAAGTTTGGGGAGGCCCCGTAGACACCTTATATAAATTCGTATTTGTAATTCGTTTTTGTAAATTGTGGCAAGGGGGAGGGTCTGCCAGCCCCTCGGATATCAAAAAATTTAGTATCCTATTTTCACAGGGTACTCAATCTCCACCATCTCTGAAAATTTCATCAAAATCGGTAGAGCCGTTTTTGAGTCTATACGGAATAGACAAACAAACAAAATTTCATGTTGTTTACCGATTGGGACAATATGGAATTTCCCTGGAATTATACTCCGAAATCAGTCCGTCATCGATACGATATGACGGTAAATATATCAGATTTAATTCAGCCGTGTCGTTCCGACAATATAACGACCACTACTCTTGTTCTTAGCTACAATGTCGGTAAGACATCGGATCCGATATCGGATGATTCACCCGATTATCGGGCCGATGTCGGACCGAAATTGGAAAATGTTGTTAGCTGGATATTTAACAGAAGAGTACGAACTTAATATATCTGTAAATTTAACAGAAGAGTACGAACTTAATATATCTGTAAATTTTCATAAAAATCGGTTCAGATTTAGATATTGCTCCCATATATATTTTTCATCCGATTTAAACTTTTAAAGCTGTAGAAGCTATAATTTTGGTCCGATCTTTACCAAATTTGGTGTGGATCCGTTTTTGTGAAGTCTCAATGTATGTGCAAAATTTCATAAAAATCGGTTCAGATTTAGATATAGCTCCTATATATATCTTTCATCCGATTTGGCTTTTTAGGGCTGTAGAAGCCACAATTTTGTCCGATCTTTACAAAATTTTGCATCAGGTGCTTTATTTGACGTCTTCATATGTGTGCAAAATTTCATAAAAATCGGTTTAGATTTAGATATAGCTACCATACCTATCGTTCATTCGATATGGCCTTTTAAGACTGTAGAATCCAAAATTTTCGCCCGATTTTACATGAGACGTTTAAATTGGCGTTTCAATACGTGCGCAAAATTCCATTAAAATCAGTCCTTATTTATATACAGCTCCACTGTATATATTTTATCAGATATGGACTTTTATGGCAGTAAAAGCCACAATTTTGGTCACATCTTAATGACACATACTGGGACGTCAATCTCTATTTGACGCCCCAGTATGTGTCATTAAAATTGGCACAGGTTTCGATATAACTCCCATATAATCTTTTATCCGATATGGCCTTTTAAAGATGTGGAAATCCAAATCGTTTGTCCTATGGAAGGAAAATCTTACAAGGTTCTCAATTGCTAAATTGATAAGTTCTACATATAACAAGTAATAAGGCGTTAAGTTCGGCCGGGCCGAACTTTGGATACCCACCACCTCGGGAATATACGTAAACCACTTTTCATAAAAATCCGGTGGAAATTTTATACCTTTTGTCCCATAGCAGTTATATCAAAATATGTTCCGATTTGGACCAAATACTTATAAGTACAAGTCATTGTTCAATTGTGTATAACAAAATATTGGTCTTTTAAGTAGCTTTATCTAAAAATAAACCGATCTGAGCTACATACGACACGGATTTCGAAAAGCCTAACATAAGTCACTGTGTCAAATTTCAGTGAAATCGGATTATAAATGAGCATTTTATGGGGCCAAAACTTTAAATCGAGATATAGGTCTATATGGCAGCTATATCCAAATCTGAACCGATTTGGCCCAAGTTTCAGAAAAATGTCGAAGGGCCTAACTCAACTCATTGTCCCAAATTTCGGCGAAATCGGACCCAAAACCTTATATTGAGAGATCGGTCTATGTGGCAGCTATATTCAAATCTGGACTGATCTGGGCCATATTGCAGAAGGAAGTCGAAGGGCTTAACCTAACTCACTGTCCTGAATTTCGGCGACATCTGACAATAAATGCACCTTTTATGGGAACAAAACCTTAAATAGAGAGATCGGTCTATATGACAGCTATATCCAAATCTTAACCGATCTGTGCCATATTGCAGGATTATGGTGAGGGGCTTAACTTATCTCACTGTTCCAAATTTCGGCGACATCGGACAATAAATGAGCATTTTATGGGCCCAAAACCTGAAATCGAGTGATCGGTCTATATGGCAGCGATATCCAAAATTGGTCCGATCTGCATCAAATTGACGAGATACATCAAAGGTCCTAACACAATTTGCTGTCCCAAATTTCAGCAAAATCGGATAATAAATGTGGCTTTTATGGGCCTAAGACCCTAACTCGGAGGATCGGTATATATGGCAGCTATATCCAAATCTGAACCGATCAGAGCAAAATTGACGAAGGGTGTCGAAGGGCCCAACACAACTCACTGTCCCAAATTTCAGCAAAATTGGATAATAAATGTGGCTTTTATGGGCCTAAAACCCTAAATCGGAGGATCGGTCTATATGGCAGCTATATCCAAATCTGGACCGATCTGAACCAAATTGATGAAGGATATTGAGCGGCCTAACACAACTCACTGTCCCGAATTTCTATAAAATCGGATAATAAATGTGGCTTTTATGGGCCTAAGACCCTAAATCGGAGGATCGGTCTATATGGCAGCTATATCAAAATCTAAACCGATCTGAGCCATATTGATGGAAGATGTCGAAGAGCTCACATCAACTCACTGTCCCGAATTTCAGCAAAATCGGATAATAAATGTGGATTTTATGCGCCTAAGACCTTAAATTGGAGGATCGGTCTATATGGCAGCTATATCCAAATCTGGACCGATCTGGGCCAAATTGACGGAGGATGTTGAAGGGCCTTACACAACTCACTATCCCAAATTTCAGCAAAATCGGATAATAAATGTGGCCTTTATTGGCCTAAGACCCTAAATCGGCGGATCGGTCTATATGGGGGCTATATCAAGATATAGTCCGATATAGCCCATCTTCGAACATAACCTGCTTATGGATAAAAAAAGAACCAGTGCAAAATTTCAGTTTAATATCTCTATTTTTGAAGACTGTAGCGTGATTTCAACAGGCAGACGGACAGACGGGCGGACATGTCTAGATCGTCTTAGATTTTTACGCTGATCATATACTTTATAGGGTCGGAAATGGATATTTCGATGTGTTGCAAACGGAATGACAAAATGAATATACCCCCATCCGTCCTTGGTGGGTATAAAAAGTACTATATGCACTAGGTGGTTTAGGGTATTATATAGTCGGCACCGCCCGACTTTTGCCTTTCTTTACTGGTTTTAGTTTAGTCTTATCGAGCTAAAATATATAATATATAATGGGCTAAAATTTTATATCTAAATATATTTATTAAAATTTGTCTAAAGAAAAAATTTTAGGAAAATATTCTTTGGGACAGATAAGCATAATAAAATGACTTTAAAAATGTTTATGCAAAATGTAGTGTCGCAAAATGCAAAAATTATTGAAATTTTGGCTTTAAGGGATAATCTCGAGGTTAGATTGAATTTAGTGTGTTTTTCGCTGAAATTTAATTCTAAAACTACCATTAAAATTTAGTATATAGAAAAAATTTTATTAAAATTTTGTTTTTCACATGTCTTGCGCTAAATTTATTTGGTCTTGAAATAATTCAAACAATCGGATATTGTCCAGCCGCAGGCCGATTGTATAGTTTTGTATACCCTCCACCATAGGATGGGGGTATACTAACTTCGTCATTCTGTTTGTAACACCTCGAAATAAGCGTCTAAAATCCCATAAAGTATATATATTCTTGATCGTCATGTCATTTTGAGTCGATCTAGCCATGCCCGTCCGTCTGTCTGTCGAAATCGCGCTAACTTTCGAAGGAGTAAAGCTAGGAGCTTGAAATTTTGCACAAATACTTTTCATTAGTGTAGGTCGGTTGGGATTGTAAATGGGCCAAATCGGTCCATGTTTTCATATAGTTGCCATAGAAACCGATTTCGGTCTTGATTTCTTGGGCCTCTAGAGGGCTCAATTCTGATCGGATTTTACTGAAATTTTGCACGTGATGTTTTGGTATCATTTTCAACAATGTGCTATGTATGGTTCAAATCGGTTCATAACCTGATACAGCTGCCATATAAACCGATCGGCGGTCTTGACTTCTTCAGCTTTTAGGGGGCGCAATTCTTATCCGATTTGGCTGAAATTTTTCATGTGATGTTTTGGTATCACTTCCAACAACTGCGCTAAGTACCATTAAATCGGTACATAACCTCATATAGCTGCCATATAAACTGATCTGGGTTCTTGACTTCTTGGGCCTCTAGAGGGCACAAATCTCATCTGATTTGCCAGAAATTTCGTAAATTTCCGCTTCTCCCATGACTTTTAACATACGTGTCCAATATGGTATGAAGCGATCTATAGCTTGATACAGCTCCCATATAAACCGATCTTTCCATTATGCTTCTTGAGCCCATACAAGGCGTAATTCTTATCCGAATGAACTGATATATTACACAATGACTTCTACAATGTTCAGCTTTCAATTCATTTATGGTCCAAATCAGACTGCAGTTTGATATAGCTCCAATAGCATAAAGTTCTTATTCATTATTCTTTGTTTGCCTAAAAAGAGATTTCGCGCAAAGAATTCGACAAATGCGATCCATGGTGGATGGTATATAAGATTCGGCCCGGCCGAACTTAGCACGCTTTTATTTTTATTTTTTTTTATAAATATTGCCTTTAGAAAAATCTCTATTACAATAAAATGCTATCCTTAAGAAAATTTTATGGAAAATTTTGCATATAAAAAATAATTTCAAAGGGAGTCGGGCCCGTGCAGAAGTTTTGTCATTAGAGAATGTTATGCTAAAATTTTGTCTTTGGAAAAATTTCACTAAATTTGCTTAGAAAAATTTTATTAAAATCAACTTTTACAAGAATTTCAATTTCCGCTAAAGAAAAGTAATTTTAAGACGGCCCCGGCCTCAGCAAAATGTTGTTCTTTTAGAATATTATAAATATGAAATTTTGTCATTTAAAAGAGTGTTACTAAATTTTTTTTTTTTTGAATAAATTTAATTTAAATGTGTTCTTTCTTGTATTCTTTTACTGATCTTAACATATCTGAGTCTTATAAATTTCAACCTATCTTCACAAAATTTGTCATAGATTGGTTTGTTACTGATCTTAAAATATATGCAAGATTTTAACCAAATCGGTTCAGATTTGAAATATAGCTAGCATAAATATTTATCGCCAGATTTGCATTTATTTTGCCGTAGTAAGAACAATTTTCAGACGATCTGGTCGAAAAAATTCGCTTCAGATTTAGATATAGCTCTCATCTTCTTATATATAAAAATCAATTTGTGTTTGTTTGCAGGTTTGTTTGTTTGTATGTTTGTGTGTTCCTTATAGACTCAGAAACGGCTGAACCGATTTTCTTGAAATTTTCACAGATGGTGCATAATGACCCCGTGGTGTAAATAGGGTACTAAATTTTTTGATATATGAGGGGGGGGGGGGACTCAAATGAAAGGTATTTAGGATAACAAAACGTATCTGATATCCAATTGTCGGACCAAATGTTAGGGGGACAACCCTAACCCCCAAAACACCCCTAAATCGGACATGTTTACCGACCATGGCAATATGGGACTCAAATGAAAGGTATTTGCGAGTAGAATACGAATCTGATATCCAAATGTTGGACCACGTTTCTGGGGGTCCACCCCTTCCCCAAAACATCCCCCAATCGGACTTATTTACTGACCATGGGAATATGGGGCTTAAATAAAAGGTATTTGGATGTAGAATTCGAATCTGATATCCAAATAAGGGACCAAGTGTTTGGGAGGCCGCCACTCCCCAAAAACATCCCCCAAAGGGGACAAATTTACGACCATACCTATATGGGGCTCAAATGAAAGGTCTTTGGGAGTAAAGCCCGAATCTGATATCAATATTTGGGGAATGACAATATAAATTTCCTTGTTCTTCTTGACCATTCTAAGGCATTTGACACTGTGGATCATTCCTTGTTATGTGATAAGATGAGACATCTTTACAATTTTTCTTCTACGTCCGTTCATCTTATTTTGTCGTACCTGTCACACCGCACTCAGTCCGTCAGTTATAAGTCTTCTCTATCGGCACCTCTGCTTGTTTCAAAAGGTGTTCCTCAGGGATCAATTCTGGGTCCTCTTCTCTTTTCATTGTACAGTAACGACTTGGCGGGTCAATTGTCTTATTGTGAGGTACATATGTACGCTGACGATGTACAAATATATATCGGCAGTACGAGGGATGAGATTGCTGAAAACATAAGTCTGCTTAATCATGATCTGTCAAGAATCAGCACGTGAGCGAAAGCCAATGGCCTGTGTCTCAACCCTGTAAAGTCCAAGTGTGTGGTTATCAGAAACAGGCTGTCTCGTTTTTCATGTGATGCCGGTATATTCATTAACGACTCTAGATTGGAAACCGTTCCTCATGCAAAGAACTTGGGCGTTGTTATTAACAGCACTCTGACTTGGAGTAATCATATCGACTCTGTCGTTGGTTCATAAACTGATCTACACGCAGGCACCACAATATCTGTATGGATTTATTGATTTCGCCAGATCTATTAGAGGTAAAAAAATCATTCCCAAAATGTATCGGAGGCTTGTTTCTGAATGACTGAATGAATGTTCATATTTGTCTCTGGAATTCACTTCCTAACGATCTGCAATTACTCAGTAACTCGGCAACATTTAAAACCAGACTTTGGAAACATTTTACTGCATTAAGTTGATGAATGTTAAGACTCAGTTATATATTTATTTTTATTCTTTTATACTTACCTTAATTTCTTTTTTTTGGATCAACTAAGTCTATTAATTTCTCTTTAATTGATAAATTCACTTTTGGCCGCCCATCCCCCAAAACACCCACCAAGCCGGTCATGTTTGCCGAATTTTTGAAATATGGGGCTCAAATTAAAGGTATTTGGGTGTAGACCACGTATCTGATATCAACATTAGGGACCAACTGTCTAGGGGACGTCCCACCACCATAACAACCCCCAAATAGGACGTATTTGCTCACCAAGACAATTTGGGTCGTAAAGAGAGTGGAACTAAATATTTGTAGCTTTTAGGGCCAATAACCCAAAACGGACATATTTGCTGACTTTTGCAATAAGGAGTTGAAATGAGATTTGAAAAGTAATTTGATATCCAAGTTTGAGGCCAATGGTAATATGGGGTTCAAATAAATGATGTATAGATATATGAGAGTAGAGTGCGTTGCTGGTATATTTTCCGGGCTTAGTGTTTGGGCGACCACCCTAATCCCCCAAACACCCTTAAATCGGCCATATATACCGACCATGTCAATGTGGAGCTTAAATAAAAGGTATTGGAGGGTAGAGCAAGAATTGATACTGATACTGATATTGGAGGGTAGAGCAAGAATTGATGATATGAGGCTCAAATAAAGGTATTTGGGAGTAGAATACGAATTTGATATCCAAATGTAGGACCATGTATTTAAGGAATCACCCCTTCCCCAAAATACCCCGCAAAGGGTAAAAAATTTTCGACCATGCCAATATGTGGTATTTAAGATTAGAAAACGAATTTGATAACCTATTTTGGGTCATGTGTTTGGGGGACGCCTCATCGTGTAAACTCCCCTAAACCAATGGCAATATGGGGTTTAAGTAAATGGTTTTTGAAAAAAGAGCACGATGTTGATATTTTTTCAGGGCCAAGTGCCTGGGAGACCACCTCACCCCCGAAAACACCCATAAATAAAATATCATGAGCGTAGCGGGCTGAAATAATATATTTTAAAAATGGAGTACACCTTACATCCAAACTTTAATTCGTAGACCAATAAAGATCATATGGGATTCGGACAAAGGCACTTATATTGTTAAATAGTTAGTCAAGCGATATACTATTTTCGTAGCATGGTATTTCACTAAAAGCTCTTTAATTGTCGGAAATATATATTCCAAGGAAACTTTTGTTCCATATAAAGTAAAAGAAGGCGCAGAAAAGCGGGCCCGGGTCAGCTTGTATATATATATGTATATATTATATTATATATATATATATATATATATATATATATATATATATATGTATATATATATATATATCAGTTATTAGCTGTTACTTTTAGCTTGCTTTAGAAAAAATGTGCGCGAAATTTGGTTTACATTTGTTTGTTTGGCGTCAATTTTAATATGGGTACCACATGTATTGAAAGAAATTCATTTAACAAACCGAATCAACGCTTGTGATATGCACCTTTAACGCAATGAATTCGATCCGTTTTTAGAACTAATCATAACTGGAGATGAAAAATGGATTATTTACAACAACGTTAGTCGAAAACGATCATGGTCCAAGCATGGTGAACCAGCTCAATTCACTTCAAAGGCTGATATCCACCAAAAGAAGGTTATGCTGTCTGTTTGGTGGGATTGGAAGGGTGTGGTATATTTTGAGCTGCTTCCAAGGAACCAAACGATTAATTCGGATGTTTACTGTCAACAATTGGACAAATTGAATACAGCCATCAAGGAGAAGCGACCAGAATTGGTCAATCGTAAAGGTGTCATATTCCACCAGGACAACGCTAGACCGCACACATCTTTGGTCACTCGCCAAAAACTGAGTGAGCTTGGCTGGGAACTTTTGATGCATCCACCATGACCTTGCACCATCAGACTACCATTTATTTCGATCATTGCAGAACTCCTTAAATGGTAAAACTTTCGGCAAAAATGAGGCTATAAAATCGCACTTGGTTCAGTTTTTTCCAGATAAAGGCCAGAAGTTCTATGAGCGTGGAATACTAAATTTGCCAGGAAGATGGCAAAAAGTTATCGAACAAAATGACAATTATATATTTGATTAAAGTTCATTCTAAGTTTTATTAAAAATGCATTTACTTTCTTTTAAAAAATCCGCAATTACTTTTTAGGCAACCCAATACATTGTGATGTTCTCTTTGGATTCTCCGTTTAAGGGAGTCAGTTGTACGTAATTCAGCACTGCAAAACGGAAATGTAATTTTTCTTAAGAAATATTCGCCTTTTTGCGTACATTTTGTACAAGAATAAAACCCGGAATTATACTTTATGCCAAGTAGAAACGCTTTTGCTGGACTATCACATATAAAATTACCTACTTCCATTGTATATATTGTACCTCTAAATAAAAATCCTGTGTCTTTAAAGGTCTTCCACTAAATACTTCAAAAATTCCTTTGGGTCATGAGGTTTTGTCAATTTGTCCGAACCTACCACCAACAAAATTGGAAGGAACTGTGACACATTTAGCATTATTGCGCAAGGAGATTTCTTTGAACTTTTATATAGGAGACCTATCAATTCCGAAATTTAATGTCAGTTTATTTATCTCGCTCTCCAGGTTACTTTGAAACAACAAGTCTGTGAGACAGTCTTCAAGGCTGTAGTGGTAATATGTTCCCTTACTCATTTCAACTATAGTTGTTCTTCTCCGAGTTTAGTACGGAGATAGTGTACGAACGTCTGGCGGCTATTTATTATCATAAAAAATAAGCTTGGTGTTTTATGGACCATGAGTTTAAAACAAGTAAAAAGGCGTCAAGTTCGGCCGGGCCGAACTTTGGATACCCACCACCTCGGGTATCTATGTAAAGCACTTTTCATCAAAATCCAGTGAAATTTGCATATTTTTTGTCCCATAGCAGTTATATCGAAATATGATCCGATTTGGACCAAATACTAATAAGTACAAGTCAATGTTCAATTATGTATAACAAAATATTGGTCTTTTTAGTAGCTATATCTAAAAATAAACCGATCTGAACCATATACAACATGGATGTCGAAAAGCCTAACATAAGTCAATGTGTCAAATTTCAGTAAAATCGGATTATAAATTCTTCTTTTTCGGAACCAAGACTTTAAGTCGAGATATCGGTCTATATGGCAGCTATATCCAAATCTTGATCGATCTGAGTGAAATTGAAAAAGGATGTCGAAGGGCCCAACACAACTCACTGTCCCGAATTGTGGCGACATCGGACAATAAATGCGCTTTTTATACCCACCACCGAAGGATGGGGGTATATTCATTTTGTCATTCCGTTTGCAACACATCGAAATATCCATTTCCGACCCTATAAAGTATATATATTCTTGATCAGCGTAAAAATCTAAGACGATCTAGACATGTCCGTCCGTCTGTCCGTCTGTCTGTTGAAATCACGCTACAGCCTTTAAAAATAGAGATATTGAGCTGAAACTTTGCACAGATTCTTTTTTTGTCCATAGGCAGGTTAAGTTCGAAGATGGGCTATATCGGACTATATCTTGATATAGCCCCCATATAGACCGATCGGCCGATTTAGGGTCTTAGGCCCATAAAAGCCACATTTATTATCCGATTTTGCTGAAATTTGGGACAGTGAGTTGCGTTAGGCCCTTCGACATCCTCCGTGAATTTGGCTCAGATCGGTTCAGATTTGGATATAGCTGCCATATAGACCGATCCTCCGATTTAGGGTCTTAGGCCCATAAAAGCCACATTTATTATCCGATTTTGCTAAAATTTGGTGCGGTGAGTTGTGTTAGGCCCTTCGACATCCTCCGTGAATTTGGCTCAGATCGGTTCAGATTTGGATATAGCTGCCATATAGACCGATATGCCAATTTAGGGTCTTAGGCCCATAAAAGCCACATTTATTATTCGATTTTGCTGAAATTTGGTACGGTGAGTTGTGTTAGGCCCTTCGACATCCTCCGTGAATTTGGCTCAGATCGGTTCAGATTTGGATATAGCTGCCATATAGACCGATCATCCGATTTAGGGTCTAAGTCCCATAAAAGCCACAATTATTATCCGATCTTGCTGAAATTTGGGACAGTGAATTGTGTTATTCCTTTCGACATCTTTCTTCAATTTGGTCCAGATCGGTTCAGATTTGGATATAGCTGCCATATTGACCGATTTCTTGATTTATGGTTTTGGGCCCATAAAATGCTTATTTATTATCCGATGTCGCCAAAATTTGGGACAGTGAGTTAAGTTAAACCCCTTGACATACTTCTGCAATATCGCACAGATCGGTTCAGATTTGGATATAGTTGCCATATTGACCGATATCTACGTTTTAGGTTTTGGGACCATAAAAGACGCATTTATTGTCCGATGTCGCTGAAATTTGAGACAGTGAGTTTGGTTAGGCTCTTCGAAGTCCTTCTACAATTTGGCCCAGATCGGTCGAGATTTGAATATAGCTGCCATATAGACCGATATCGCGATTTAAGGTCTTGGCCCCATAAAAGGCGCATTTATAATCCGATTTCACTGAAATTTGACACAGTGACTTATGTTAGGCTTTTCGACATCCGTCTCGTATATGGTTCAGATCGGTTTATTTTTAGATATAGTTAGTGTACTTTTAGTATTTGGTCCAAATCGGAACATATTTTGATATAACTGATATGGGACATAAGGTATGAAATTTCCACCGAATTTTGATGAAAGGTGGTTTACATATATTCCCGAGGTGGTAGGTATCCAAAGTTCGGCCCGGCCGAACTTAACGCCTTTTTACTTGTTCTGGCCTCAAAAACCTAAAACCGAGAGATGGGTCTATATGTCAGCTATATACAAATCTTCACCAATCTGTGCCATAATGTAGAACTATGTCAAGGTATTTAACCTTACTCAATGTCCCAAATTCCGGCGACATCGGACAATAAATGCGCCTTTTATGGGCCCAAACCCTTAAATCGAAAGATCAGTCTACATGACAGCTATATCCAAATCTGGACCGATCTGAGCCAAATTGACGCAGGATGTCGAAGGGCCAAATATAACTCACTGTCCCAAATTTCGGCATCATCGGATAATAAATGCGCCTTTTATGGGCCCAAACCCTTAAATCGAAAGATCAGTCTTTATGGCAGCTATATCCAAATGTGGACCGATCTGGGCCAAAATGACGAAGGATGTCGAGGAGCCTAACACAACTCACTGTCAAAAATTTCAGCAATATCGGATGATAAATGTGGTTTTTATCGGCCTACGACCCTAAATCGGAGGATCGGTCTATATGGCAGCTATATCTAAATCTGGACCGATCTAGACCAAATTGACGAAGGACGCCGAGGGGCCTAACACAACTCACTATCTTAATTTTCAGTAAAATCGGATAATAAATGTGGCTTTTATTGGCCTAAGACCCTAAATCGGAGGATCGGTCTTTATGGCAGCTATATCCAAATCTGAAACGATCTGAGCCATATTGACGGAGGATATCGAAGGGCCTAACACAACTTACTGTCCCCAATTTCAGCAAAATCGGATAATAAATGTGGCTTTTAGGGTCCTAAGATCCTAAATCTGAGGATCAGTCTATATGGCAGCTATATCCAAATCTGGACCGATCTGGGCCAAATTGACGAAGGGTGTCGAAGGGCCTAACACAAGTCACTGTTCCAAATTTCAGCAAAATCGGACAATAAATGTGGCTTTTATGGGCCTAACACCATAAATCGGAGGATCGGTCTATATGGCAGCTATACCCAAATTTGGACCGATCTGGACCAAATTGAAGAAAGATGTCCAAGGGCCTAACGAAACTCACTGTGCCAAATTTCAATAAAATCGGATAATAAATGTGGCTTTTATGGGCCTAAGACCCTAAATCGGCGGATCGGTCTATATGGCAGCTATATCCAAATGTGAACCGATCTGGACCAAATTGACGAAAGATGCCGAGGGGCCTAACACAACTCACTGTCCCGAATTTCAGCAAAATCGGACGATAAATGTGGCTTTTATGGGCCAAAGACCCTAAATCGGCGGATCGGTCTATATGGGGGCTATATGAAGATATGGTCCGATATAGCCCATCTTCGAACTTAATCTGCTTATGGACAAAAAAATAATCTGTGCAAAATTTCAGCTCAATATCTCAATTTTTAAAGACTGTAGCGTGATTTCAACAGACAGACGGACAGACGGACGGACATGCCTAGATCGTCTTAGATTTTTACGCTGATCAAGAATATATATACTTTATAGGGTCGGAAATGGATATTTCGATGTGTTGCGAACGGAATGACAAAATGAATATACCCCCATCCTTCGGTGGTGGGTATAAAAATTGTATGGTCTTCGCGACCCATTTTATTATTTGTTTTGACGTTTATTCCTATATTACTTAAATGTTGATTATTGTCATCATTATACTATTCGAAATATAAGCATCTTCATTATTAACATCACTTTCATTTAAAAAACAAGTAAAAGCGTGCTAAGTTCGGCCGAGCAGCATGGATCGCATTTGTCGAGTTCTTTTCCCGGCATCTCTTCTTAGCAAAAAAGGATATAAGAAAAGATTTGCTCTGCTATTAGAGCGATATCAAGATATGGTCCGGTTTGGACCACAATTAAATTATATGTTGGAGACCTGTGTAAAATGTCAGCCAATTCGAATACGAATTGCGACCTTTGGGGGCTCGGACAATAATTGCGACCTTTAGAGGCTCAAGAAGTCAAGAACTCAGATCGGTTTATATGGCAGCTATATCAGATTATGAACCGTAGCGAACCTTATTTGACACAGTTGTTGAAAGTAAGAATAAAATAGGTCTTGCAAAATTTCAGCCAAATCGGATAGGAATTGCGACCTCTAGAGGCTCAAAAATCAAGTCCCCAGATCTGTTTATATGACAGCTTTATCAGGTTATGAACCGATTTGAACCATACATGGCACAGTTATTGGATATCATAATATAATATTACGTGCAAAATTTCATTCCAATCGGATAAGAATTGCGCCCTTTAGAGGCTCAAGAAGTCAAGACCCAAGATCGGTTAATATGACAGCTATATCAGGTTATGGACCGATTTGAACAGTTGTTGGATATCATACCCTCCACCATAGGATGGGGGTAAACTAATTTCGTCATTCTGTTTGTAACACCTAGAAATATGCGTCTGAGACTCCATAAAGTATATATATTCTTGATCATCATGTCATTTTAAGTCGATCTATCCGTGTCCGTCCGTCTGTCCGTCGAAAGCACGTGAACTTTTGAAGGAGTAAAGCTAGCCGCTTGGCATTTGGTATTGTAAATGGGCCAAATCAGTGATATAGCTGAAATATAAACCGATCTTGGTTCTTGACTTCTTGAGCCTCTAGAGAACGCAATTCTCATCCGATTTGACTGAAATTTTGCACGTGGAAGTTTGGTATAACTTCCAAAAACTGCAGTGAGTATGGTTCAAATCGGTTCATAGCCTGATATAGCTGCCATATAAACCGATCTTGGGTCTTGATTTCTTGAGCCTCTAGAGGGCGCAATTCTCGTCCGATTTGACTTAAATTTTGCATGAGGTGTTCCATTATGACTTCCAATAACTGTGCTGGGTATGGCGCAAATCGGTACCTAAACTGATATAGCTGCCATATAAACCGATCTGGGATCTTGACTTCTTGAGCCTCTAGAAGGCGCAATTCTCATCCCATTTGGCAGATATTTTGTACATCGGCTTCTCGGCTTCACCATACGTGTCTAATATGGTCGGAATCGATCAATAGCTTGATACAGCTCCCATATAAATCGATCTCTCTATTTGACTTCTTGAGCCCCCAAAGGGCTCAATTCTTATTCGAATTGGCTGACATTTTACACAGGTCTCAAACATATAATTTAATTGTGGTCCAATCCGGACCATATCTTAATATCGCTCTAATAGCAGAGCAAATCTTTTGTTATATCCGTTTTTGCTTAAGAAGAGATGCCGGGAAAAGAACTCGACAAATGCGATCCATGGTGGAGGGAATATAAGATTCGGCCCGGCCGAACTTAGCACGCTTTTACTTGTTTTCATTGAAACACATAATGGTAAACAAATAAAGATATGTAACCATTGAGCAGAAAAAAATACTGTATATCGGAATAGGTACTACCTATTACATAAACATTTGAAGTATTTCTGGAATAGGCTCAAAATGAATTCCAAAGACCCAACAGTTGCGGTGATGGTATCGTGGCTTGACACCTGCAGTCGTGAGAAATGCTTCAAGCTCCGGCGTTACTACAGTAAAAGGCCGTCTATCCGACCCCCTATCAGAAAACTTTTTTCACAGCGTGCCTAGGACTTGCATATACTCCGAAAGTCTGGTTGGAGGCACGCCACAGGGGGCATATTTTCGCCACCCCTATGGACGACCACTGTTAATGACCTATTACGGAAGCAGACTGGGGAGGGATTTGAAACTGTCTAATACGAAGACGATGTTATAATGCATCTAAGAGGTAAGAATCCGAACCAGCTAGGTATATGTTCATAGCGACATGGGGCGGATGAATATCCGCACCCTTTTATACCCACTACCGAAGGATGGGGGTATATTCATTTTATCATTCCGTTTGCAACACATCGAAATATTCATTTCCGACCCTATATAGTATATATATTCTTGATCAGCGTAAAAATCTAAGACGGTCTAGGCATGTCCGTCCGTCTGTCTGTTAAAATCACGATACAGTCTTCAAAAATAGAGATATTGAGCTGAAACCTTGCACAGATTCCTTTTTTGTCCATAAGCAGGTTTAGTTCGAAGATGGGCTATATCGGATTATATCTTGATATAGCCCCCATATACACCGATCCGCCGATTTAGGGTCTTAGGCCCATCAAAGCCACATTTATTATCAGATTTTGTTGAAATTTAGGTTAGTGAGTTGTGTAAGGCCCTTCGACATCCTTCGTTAATTTGGTCCTGATCAGATCAGATTTGGATATAGTTGCCATATAGACTAATCCCTCGATTTAAGGCTTTGGGCCCATAAGAGGCGCATTTATTGTCTGATGTCGCCGAATTTAGGGACAATGAGTTGTGTTAGGCCCTTCGACATCCTTCTTCAATTTCACTCCGATCGGTCCAGATTTGGATATAGCTGCCATATAGACCGTTCTCTCGGTTATAGGTTTTGGGGCCATAAAAGGCGCTTTTATTGTCTGATGTCGCCCCAATTGGGGACAATGAGTTGTGTTAGGCCCTTCGACATCCTTCTTCAATTTCACTCAGATCGGTCCAGATTTGGATATATCTGCCATATAGACCGATCTCTCTGTTTTAGGTTTTGGGGCCATAAAAAGGGCATTATTGTCCGATGTCGCCGCAATTTGGGACAGTGAGATGTGTTAGGCCCTTCGACATCCTTTTTTAATTTCACTCAGATCGTTGCAGATTTGGATATAGCTGCCGTATTGACCGATCCCTCGATTTAAAATCTTGGCCCCAAAAAAGGCGCATTTATAATCGATTAAACTGAAATTTGATATAACTGCTATGGGACATAAGATATGCAATTTCCACCGGTTTTTGATGAAATGTGGTTTACATATATACCCGAGGTGGTGGCTATCCAAAGTTCGGCCCGGACGAACTTAACGCCTTTTTACTTGTTCAGCCTAACCTTACCTGATGAAGCCACAAGAACAAAATCTGTCTTTCCTCCTTTCCCCTCTCTATAACTGAATTTTTCTAAACACTAAATTCACCCATACATTCTCACAACTATACAAGAAATGATCTTTGCAGAGAAACGCACACACAACATTAGCACAAACATGTAAAACCAGGGCCGAGCCGAATCTTGGAAACCCACCACCATGGATTCTGCTGAAATTTTGTTGAAAGGCATAATTTTATGGTACAATCTTGACCGTACTTGGCAAGTTGTTGGAAGTCATAACAGAACGACTGTGGCTTTCGGGGCTAAAGATGTCAAATCGGGAGATCGGTTTATATGGGAGCTTTATCAGGTTCTTGCCCGATTTGAACGGTACTTGGCAGTTATTGAGAGCCATAACATAACACTATGTGCGAAATTTCAGCCAAATCGGACGAAAACTAAGGATTCCAGTGGCTCAAGAAGTCAAATCGGGAGATCGATTTATATGAAAGCTATATCAAGTTCTTGGCCAATTCAAATGCGGCATCTATGAGCTCAAGAAGTCAAATCGGGAGATCGGTTTATATGGGAGCTATATCCAACTCTGAACCGATATGGCCAATTTGTAATCCCCAACGACCTACATACATCAATATTAACTATCTGCGCAAAATTTCATGCGGCTAGCTTTCGTGAACGCTATCGTGATTTCGATAGACGGACGGACATGGCTGGTATCGAGACGATCAAGAATATATATACTTTATGGGGTCCTAGATCAATATTTCGAAGGTGTTACAAACGGAATGACTAGATAAGTATACCCCTATCCTATGGTGGTGGGTATAAAAAATAAGGAGAGGTAATAGAACTAACAAATAAAAGCATGCTAAATTTTGGCGGGCCGAATCTAGCATAGATAAATAAATTTTGTTGAAAGGCATAATTTTGTGTTTTTTTTTTACTTTTTGTACCGTACTTGGCACTATTGTTGGAAGTCATAACAGAACGACTGTGGCTTTCAGGGGCTAAAGATGCCAAATCGGGCGATCGGTGTATATGGCAGCTATGGCAAGTTACAGACTGTTTTGGACAGTATTTTGCACAGTTGTTGGAAGTAATAACAGAATACCACATGCAAAATTTCATCAAAATCGAACAAAAATTGCGGCTTCCTTAATAAAGGGTGATTTTTTTGAGGTTAGGATTTTCATGCATTAGTATTTGACAGATCACGTGGGATTTCAGACATGGTGTCAAAGAGAAAGATGCTCAGTATGCTTTGACATTTCATCATGAGTAGACTTACTAACGAGCAACGCTTGCAAATCATTGAATTTTATTACCAAAATCAGTGTTCGGTTCGAAATGTGTTTCGCGCTTTACGTCCGATTTATGGTCTACATAATCGACCAAGTGAGCAAACAATTAATGCGATTGTGACCAAGTTTCGCACTCAGTTTACTTTATTGGACACTAAACCAACCACACGAATGCGTACAGTGCGTACAGAAGAGAATATTGCGTCTGTTTCTGAGAGTGTTGCTGAAGACCGTGAAATGTCGATTCGTCGCCGTTCGCAGCAATTGGGTTTGTGTTATTCGACCACATGGAAGATTTTACGCAAAGATCTTGGTGTAAAACCGTATAAAATACAGCTCGTGCAAGAACTGAAGCCGAACGATCTGCCACAACGTCGAATTTTCAGTGAATGGGCCCTAGAAAAGTTGGCAGAAAATCCGCTTTTTTATCGACAAATTTTGTTCAGCGATGAGGCTCATTTCTGGTTGAATGGCTACGTAAATAAGCAAAATTGCCGCATTTGGAGTGAAGAGCAACCAGAAGCCGTTCAAGAACTGCCCATGCATCCCGAAAAATGCACTGTTTGGTGTGGTTTGTACGCTGGTGGAATCATTGGACCGTATTTTTTCAAAGATGCTGTTGGACGCAACGTTACGGTGAATGGCGATCGCTATCGTTCGATGCTAACAAACTTTTTGTTGCCAAAAATGGAAGAACTGAACTTGGTTGACATGTGGTTTCAACAAGATGGCGCTACATGCCACACAGCTCGCGATTCTATGGCCATTTTGAGGGAAAACTTCGGAGAACAATTCATCTCAAGAAATGGACCGGTAAGTTGGCCACCAAGATCATGCGATTTGACGCCTTTAGACTATTTTTTGTGGGGCTACGTCAAGTCTAAAGTCTACAGAAATAAGCCAGCAACTATTCCAGCTTTGGAAGACAACATTTCCGAAGAAATTCGGGCTATTCCGGCCGAAATGCTCGAAAAAGTTGCCCAAAATTGGACTTTCCGAATGGACCACCTAAGACGCAGCCGCGGTCAACATTTAAATGAAATTATCTTCAAAAAGTAAATGTCATGGACCAATCTAACGTTTCAAATAAAGAACCGATGAGATTTTGCAAATTTTATGCGTTTTTTTTTTAAAAAAAGTTATCAAGCTCTTAACAAATCACTCTTTATTAAGTATCTGTGGAAGATTTCAAGCGGCTAGCTTTGCGTGTTCGACCGCTATCGTGATCTCTACAGACGGACATGGCTATTTCGAAACAGAACGTCGGGACGATCAGGAATATATATACTTAATGGGGTCTTAGAAGAAAATTTCGAGGTGTTACGAACGGAATGACTAGAGTACTATACCCCCATCCTATGGTGGGGGTATAAAAAACTAAATGATGACTATTTAAAAGGTAGTCATATAGTCATTTAAAGACAGCTACAAGATGATGATCAATGTAATAGGCGTTAAGCCACTCCAAGCGAGAAGTAGCACTAACATTTATGCTAGCGCCATCTACTGGCTGTTTTCAAATGGATTTACTTTATCCAATTGAAAACAGCCAGTAAATGGTGCTAATTTGGAGAAGCAACATGAACAGGATGAAGGCAGAGTGACCAAAATTGATCATACAGCATTTATCTTCGTCATGACTTCGATGCGGTCGTTTGCGGTATTATTTTTTAAATTTCCGAAACTGAGACGGGTCTTAACAATAATTTTCAAAAACACCAGATCTCGGAGATGGGTAGGGCGATTCAAGCGAAATTTTGTTGGCACACTAACATTAACCTTAAATCAAAAATTTGATATCAGAATCTGAGATGGGGTGCCTAGGAGGGCCGCCCACCCCCGAAACCGTCCAAACTAATTTATAGACTAATCACTACAATATGGGTATCGAATTAAAGGTATTTGAGAGTAGAAAACGAACTTGATTTCTAATTGTGGGACTTAGTGTTTCGTGGTCACCTTCCCCTCACAAAAACCCCACAAATTGGACTTATTTACTGACTATTGCAAAGTGGGGTTTAAATAAGCGGTATTTGTCAGTAAAATAAAAAAAACAAGTAAAAGCGTGCTAAGTTCGGCCGGGCCGAATCTTACATACCCTCCACCATGGATCGCATTTGTCGAGTTCTTTTCCCGGCATCTCTTCTTAGGCAAAAAAGGATATAAGAAAAGAGTTGCTCTGCTATTAAAACGATATCAAGATATGGTCCGGTTCGGACCACAATTAAATTATATGTTGGAGACCTGTGTAAAATTTCAGCCAATTCGTATAAGAATTGCGCCCATTGGGGCTCACGAAGTAAAATAGAGAGAACGATTTATATGGGATCCGTATCGGGCTATAGACCGATTCAGACCATAATAAACAACGTTTGTTGATGGTCATCAGAGGATCCATCGTACAAAATTTCAGGCATATCGGATAATAATTGCGACCGCTAGGGGTCAAGAAGTCAGGATCCCAGATCGGTTTATATGGCAGCTATATCAGGTTATGAACCGATTTGAACCTTATTTGACACAGTTGTTGAAAGTAAAAATAAAATATGTCATGCAAAATTTCAGCCAAATCGGATAGGAATTGCGCCCTCTAGAAGCTCAAGAAATCAAATCCCCAGATCTGTTTATATGACAGCTATATCAGGTTATGAACCGATTTGAACCATACTTGGCACAGTTGTTGGATATCATAACGAAATACTTCGTGCAAAAATTCATTCAAATCGGATAAGAATTGTGCCCTCTAGAGGGTCAAGAAGTTGTAGTGGCGCATGTCGATGTACCCAATATGAATATATTTCTTGGAATTGGCCCGCCTGATAATAGATATGGACATTCCTGTTTTTTTTCCAACCCCAACGCGAGTTAACATACAATGTGGATGCTAGAGTATTTTTGTTGTTGTGATTGCGTGTCTCATGTTGTTCCCTTATTGGAACATGTTTGGAGCTTTGCCTATGCTGTTTTTCTTCTTCTTCTTCCTTGTAGCACTGTTACAGTTGGATTCACTTACATTGACCGCTGTTGATGATTCAAAGCTTAGTGTGATCATGTGTTATAATCACTTAGCTAACAGAGACGCATCATAGGCGGTAGCCTAGGGGAAGCGTTACAGCCTACGAACCGGTGAGCGTGAGTTCGAATACCGGCAGCAGTGTTTCTTTATACATTTATATTTTTTATTTATTTATTTTTTTTTTTTTGTTTGTTTCATTTCATTTGTTTTCTTTTTTTTTGATCATTTGATCACATCAAAGTTCAAATGAGTTGTTTAATTTTTTTTCCTTTTGGTTTTCTTTTTTTTGACAACTATTGGATAAGGTGGAAAATGGTTTTGGTTGTTAACATCCACACATATAAGTCCGACCAAATCATAGGTTTAGAGCACTTTGTCTCCATATTGAAAAGTTGCTATAATTTCCCCTTAGCCATAGTGGTGAATGTTAACTTCTTTTCTATGTTCTTTGTAGCTTTTCTTTCGCATTGGAGTTCCCATACACTCACAAATGGATTATTATTGTATTTGTGGCATGTATGTAAAAGAAGACATTTTTGGTTTTGAGAATTTTAATTTGTGGTAGTAATTCAGCAATTTGCCCCATTGTTTAGGTCGAGGCTACAAAAGGTGGTAGCAGACTGATTTGAGATCCATTTTGCTCCAACCTTGCAACCGTGTGCACCCAAAAGTTTAAGTTTTTGTGTCGTAAAGGACTTGAGATTCTTTAAAAGTGTAAAAGCGTTATCCTTGCTTTAGTAAAAAAGGGATTAAATTTTTTTTTTTTGTTGGTGGCAGTTCTCCTCAATTTTTATTTTTTTATTGTCCTGCAGAATCGATGTTTATTTATAAAATCGCGGGTAAATAATTGTTGCAAGTGTTGGTTTCCTGCATTTTCTTTTTGCTGAGGGTTTTATCCCCAAAGCTGGAGTGTTGGTCCCTTGTGATCATTTAACTCCTGGATTAATACATTTGGTAAGGTTGCATTTTTTCTAAACAATTTCTCAATTTCTTTTGAGAACTCATTGTTCTGTGGGCCTTGTTTCTCTGATTCTAGGATTCCCCCTTTCCCTGTGCTCATATGGATTTCTCTGTTTCTGCTGTGCAGATTTGGCTGCCTGAGAGAGTCTAACAAAAGTCTTTTCATTTTTTTTGATCAGTGGATTCTGGTGTTTTAAATGGATCGTTTGTCTTGGTTTCAAGTACAAGAAAAAAAAAGAGCCGTCGGGATTGGTGCAACTCATTTAGTTTTTGTTTTTCGGGAATCGAAACAAACGCGTTTTGGTTGAAAAATCACTCTCGAAAAGGAAAAAAACTCTTGCGTGCTAATTCTTAGGTTTTGTAACTTGCTAAAAAAAAGACCTTAAAAAAATAATTATTTTTCCGTATTTTTGCCCATGTAATTTGCCTCAAGTGTTATATAGTTTAATTTTTGCTCATTTGTAAGGCAGAGATGGAGAACCGAATCGGAGGTGAAACAAAAAGTTAATGCCTAATTGAGAGTTTTTTTTGGTAAAAGTAGTTTGGCAATCCAATGTTTTAGAAAAAGGCGAATATAAAAAAAACCGATAGAGTGAATCGTATCAAATGTTAAAGACTATATTGAAAAAAGTGATTTTTTGTGTATGCCGCGTATTTTGTTAAAAACTTGCAATTGGCTGGAGTTTGCTGGTTTGTTTTAATAACCCCTCACCCCTCGAAAGGCCTTTCAACGTGGGAGCTCCAACAAAAACCAAGTAAGTGCAAACTGTTATACTACCACTGAGCAAAGCCAAACAGATTTATTTTTTTTCGGAGAGTGAGAGAGATGCCGTTACCTCTCTCAGGTAATTTTTGTCAAATTAAATAATTTTTTTTCTTTTAAATTAATTTAAAAATGTTTTAAATCTTCCCCCATAATTTTTAAATTGGAATTTTTGCCAGTTGGCAACTTTCAGATGATCTGTTTGTGTTTGTTCAGTTAAATATCCTGCATATACATATATATCTGATTCTGTGCTGGTGGATATGTCAATGCTAAAGTGTTAACATGCTATTGGAACCTCTGTTAACTATGTTGATTCGCTGTTAACAAGACTCTCAGAAAATGTTCTTGGGTCTGAAAAGCACTGCTTCGATTGAAATAGCTTTGATACATTTTTTTTGGCAATATTTTTTATATGAATGTACGTTTTGTGCCTTTTGATCATTGACATATCTAGCCCAGTATGCCTATAAAATATTGTTTTTACATTTGATACCATTTTTATTGAAATTTGGCTGCATATTAGTCAAAACGTCGCGATTTAAAATTAGTTTTTCGTTTTATACAACCGAGTGGGTTGTGTTGATGTATGTGTGATTAGAGGAAAAAAATGAAGTAAGGGAAAAAAAGGGGTCAATGCACTCACAGCTGTTTTACTTTAACAGAAGTACCAATGGAAATACACTCACACAGCTACATATCATTTTTTTCATAATGAGCCTTTTAAATGAAGTTTGTTTCACAGCCGATTTAGTTTTTTTTCTGCCGTGCTATGAATTCAAATAAACTCGCCTATTGATTCTTATTTGATATATTATATAAATATTTTTTTTCATGCCGTGTTTTTTTTTTAACCCTTCTTGTTAAGTTTTGAGATTTAATTTAAATGATTAGTTTTTTTTAGAGTTATGAAAATAATTTTAGTAAATTAAAGGATCAAGTTAGATATACAAAAAAATTGGTTGTTAGCCTTGACTTTAATATTTCTTTTATTATATTTTTTTGTCTGTTTTTAAAGTATGATGTGATTCATCTCTATAGTGAGCGACCGGATTTGATAATGAACTTTTTCTTAATAAATTTAATGAATTTGTTAAATATGGAGTAAGCCCAAAACCTTTGAGTTTGATTTGTAGGGTCGGTAAAGGAAGGTAGGGTAAATATTATGGGTTTACCAACCAAGAAGCGATTTCTTTGGATGCTTTTGGTAAACAGGAAGGGAGGGCATGCTGTGCAGCTTACACCTTAGCACAGCCGATCGAATGATGTCGGAAATAGATCCTCTGGTGTTGTGACCCCCTTATACTTTGTGTATTTGTCTATTCTATCTGACTTTCTTTTGTTTTGGTTTTGCTATCATTCGTGCACGCATTAACATTAAAGCTGGTAGTTGGTAAAATTAAACGATGAACATTGGCAAGATCCCCCCCATCCGACGAGCAATAAGGCCGGTGCAATATGCGTGCCATGCCGTTTTGTTTCATCTATAGACATTTATGTGGAGTTTTGCTCAGACTAGACCCTTGCACACTACAGTTTTTGGCGCCCAACGTGGGGCCCGAGTGAATTAAAATTTTTTTTTATATTGAACGGCTTGATATTTCAGATATCGTAGGATTTTTCACTCAGCTCCTAGTATTTTTCCTCTCTTTTCTTTATACTGCCTTTATTTTTTTCCCCATTTATTTTCTTTTGTCGGGATAACTAAACTTCGTTGGAATTTATATGTTTGATATGCAGCGGTGCTGAAGCATATAACCAGGAGTTAGGTTGTCCTGCCCTTTTTTCTCTCGTGTGAAAGTTTCAGTTGGTGTTCAGGTTGAATGAATACAGGTTTTGGACTAGGCTCTAATTCTGGCTTCAGCGTATATCTGATTGGAAATTTTTATTATTTGTTTTCTCTATTTGCGATTTGGAATGTATGAATATTATCGAGGATGTTTTTACCCATCGTAAATAACCATTTTTCTTTCTGTCTCCCCTATCAATTTGTTATTCTTCTCCTTAATTATTTCCATCTATTTTCGCATAGTTTGATAATTTTTTTTTATTACTATCCTACCTTACCTCCTATGCCCGAACAAATCAAACTTGGTTTTCTTGATTGAATTGTTGTCTTTATTTACTTTTTGATTTTTTTAGTTATTATTTTGTCTTGATTTACCTTAGATTTTGATTTTTTTAATGTTATTTGAAAATGCCCCTTGAAAGAAGTTCTGAACATATTTCAGCTGCTGGAACAGCTGTTGAGGGTAACTTGCTTTTATGCCAGATTTGTAGTTCTGTTATTCAGAATCCATTACTTTTAACAGAAACCTCCTGTAGACATTCCTTTCATAAAATATGCATTACGAATTACATTAAAACTCAGTCTGATTGTCCAGTGTGTGGGTCGAACATAGTCAAGGACAGCAAAAAGTCCGGTCTTGCAACTTCGCAGAAAACAACTTCATCGGTTGCAACTAGGTCGTCTGCAAAAGCCAAGAGCTATGATGCCAATAGGGCTGAAGGATCCTCTAACCAGGATATAACTACAAATTTAGATGCTAGTGCAGGTATGTCACTACCTCAACCCAGCTTGACTTTGGACAGCATAAAGGACTTAGTGACTGCAATGATGAATAGGCAACAAACAGAGATTGTTCAGTCTCTTTCCAATCAGGTAACTTCGTGGGTCGAGAAGAGTGTTGAGGTTAGTCTTGCTCGTTTAAATATTAATCAGGCTCCACAGATTGCTAACGCATCTTCGCCGGTAGTCAATAGAAACCGTCCCTCTATGCTGAATGTAGGTGAGGTTGAGCAGAGGACGTTAGAGCAGTTGCTGGGGTTGCCATATTCAAATAATGAACAGGTGAATAATGATTCTGGTAGAAGTAACCATGATGGTAATTCTGCAAGCCGATCTCGATTTAGTGCCCCAAATTTAAGCCATGATTTAGCCTTTCGTCCTGATAAGGTTAGCCAAATAATTGCCAATTGGAAGATTAAGTTCAATGGTAGTTCGAACAGCTTACCTGTTGATAATTTTATTTATCGTGTTGAAGCCCTAACTAGACAGACATTAAATGGTGATTTTGACATCCTTTGTCGTAGCGCAAGTGCACTTTTTGAAGGCAAAGCCAGTGACTGGTTTTGGAGGTTCCACCGTACTGTACGTGTTGTTCAGTGGTTCGATCTTTGTAGAGCATTACGTCAGCATTATAGGGACTCCAGAACTGATATTGACATAAGAGAATTAATACGCGACAGGAAGCAAAAGCCAAACGAACCGTTCGACACTTTTTATGATTCAGTCATAGACTTGGTCGATAGACTTGATAAGCCCCTTGATGATAAAACGCTGGTTGAAATCTTACGTCGCAATCTACAACCAGATATCCAGCATGAAATATTAAATATGTCGATTAGCTCGGTTGGTCAATTGCGTGAAATTTGTCGGCGTAGGGAGTTCTTCCTACAGGATATGAGTCGTAAGCATGGATTCTCCGGTAGCAGGCATAATCATTTTTCAAAGCGTGCAGCAGAAGTTGAATTCAATGAAGTTAACGAGCCTGAATTACTTGAGTTTGAAGAAGTTTCGGAGGTCTCATCTGTGTGTTGGAATTGTAGGCATACAGGTCATAGATACCAAGAATGTTTAGCTGATCGCAGTGTTTTTTGTTATGGTTGTGGTACTCCACAAGTATATAAACCCAATTGTAGGAAATGTAATGACAATCCAAAAAACTTCCAGAGCTCTGCACTGAGAAGTGCACCCAGACCGAAAACTTGTCAACAATCCTCAAAGACCATGTAAAAATATTTTCTCGTTCAAATTTTCCTTCGGATACTCAACCTGAGGAAACCCATAATACTGAATATTCAAATAAAAATTATGATACCCAGGATAATACTGTGATTCAAAGTACTTGCCCTACTACTACAGGACCTCGTCCAATAATACCTTTTCATGTGAGGTTAAAAAATTATCTCAAGGTCAGAGACAGGATATTCAATGAAGAGCCTAGGGTTGCCAGGTCAAGCAAAAGGATGAGAAAATTTTGGAAAATTGTCAAGAATTTAAAAAGGGACTTTAGTGTTTCAGTACTTGAGAGGCCAGGCGATGTTCGTCCTTATGCTGAGGTGCGTTTGTTAGATAGAAATGTGATAGGTCTTTTAGACACTGGTGCCTCCGTGACGTGTCTTGGTGCTCAAGCCGCTATAGATTTTCTAGGATCTCAGATTCCTTATAAGAAATTAAACACCACTGTCAATACGGCAGATGGTAAACCTCAAAGGATTGCGGGTGTTTTTACGACTGAAGTGGTTTTTAGAAATAAAAGTGAGCCCATTACTATTTATGTGGTTCCTAATTTGTCACAGGATTTGATACTTGGCATTGATTTTTGGAGGAAATATAACCTTCTTCCTCAGTCTCTTTTAAATGGAATTTCCAGTTTATCGTTCTCAGTAGGCGATGCCCAAAATTTAGACCAGAAATATCTCTCGGTGGATCAGAAGTTTCAGCTGCAATGTGCTATTGATTTATTTCCTTCGTTCGCGAAAGAGGGCCTAGGGAAAACGAATGTTATTTGCCATACTATTAATACGGGTGGTGCAACCCCGATAAAACAAAGGCATTTCCCTGTCTCTCCGGCGATTGAGAAGCTAATCTACGAAGAGCTTGATCGCATGTTGGCTATGGGTGTAATAGAGGAGTCCACTAGTCCTTGGTCTTCACCGATTGTTTTGCATAGAAAACCAGGCAAGAATCGCTTATGCTTGGACAGTAGAAAACTTAATGCTGTTACAGAGGGGGATGCTTATCCACTTCCACATGTCGATGGTATCTTGAGTCGTTTGCCTAAAGCTGAATTTATATCCAGCCTTGATTTGAAGGATGCATTCTGGCAGATACCGCTAGATGAATCGTCGAAAGGTAAGACTGCATTCACGGTTCCTGGGAGACCCCTTTATCATTTTAAAGTTATGCCATTTGGCTTATGTAATGCCCCGCAAACCATGTGCAGGCTTATGGATAGGGTGATACCGGCATCTCTCAGAGCTGAGGTTTTGGTCTACCTGGACGATCTTCTAGTGGTATCTCCCACATTTGATCGGCATCTAGAGGTACTCAAGGAAGTGGCTAAGTGTCTTCGTAATGCTGGACTTACAATAAACGTAGGAAAAAGCAAATTTTGTATGACAGAAGTCCGATATTTAGGCCATGTAGTTGGGGACGGGACCATTCGTACCGATCCAGGAAAAATTTCGGCCATTACTGAATTCCCGGCACCGAGATCGGTTAAACAAGTCCGACGATTTCTAGGTATGTCAGGGTGGTACAGAAAGTTCATCAGGAATTACGCTGCTATTTCTAGTCCCTTAACTGATTTGTTAAAGACTAATCGAAAATTCGTATGGACCGAGGAGGCCCAAAAATCCTTTGAAGATTTGAAATCCATTCTTAGCTCAGCCCCTGTTTTGCACAGTCCTGATTTTTCACAGCCGTTTTTTATACACTGTGATGCCAGCAAAACAGGAATAGGAGGAGTCTTGGTGCAAAAGAATGCGGAGGGCGATGAGTTTCCTGTGGCGTTTATGTCTAAGAAACTTAACCAAGCCCAACGTAACTATAGTGTCACTGAACAAGAATGCTTGGCAGCAATGCTTTGCATTAAAAAGTTTCGAGCTTATGTCGAGGGACATGAGTTCACGGTGATTACTGATCACGCCTCTCTTAAATGGCTCATGTCCCAAACTGACTTAAGCACGCGGCTAGCTAGATGGGCCTTGAAGCTTCAAGGATACCGGTTTAAAATTGAGCATAGAAAAGGGTCGCAGAATATAGTTCCTGATGCGCTTTCGCGTACGAATACCGATGACCTGTCCGAAATATGCGGTCTGTCCGAGATAAGAAATGAACGCGGGGTTTTTGTTGATTTAAAATCTGAACATTTTTCCTCTGACGACTACAAGGACTTATTGAGAAGGGTTGAAGATAATATCGATTCCACTCCCGACTTGAAGATTATCGATGGTTATTTATACAGACGAACGGAACACGCCGTTGGAGAACAGCTTGCTGATGACATGATTTGGAAGCTATGGATTCCTAAAAGTATGGTTCCAGAAGTATTGCAGAAACATCATGATGACCCCTTGTCTTCGCATTGTGGGATTAATAAAACATTGGAAAGAATTCGCAGATACTATTTCTGGCCTAACTTAGTTTGGGATGTTAAGAATTATGTTAACTCGTGTGAAGTTTGTAAGAGTACAAAGCACCCTAATGTTGTTATGAGACCACCCATGGGTGACACTGGTTCATCCCATAGATTTTTTCAGCGCTTATATGTTGATTTCATAGGACCTTACCCTCGATCCAGTTCAGGGAATATTGGAATTTTTATTGTCCTTGATCATTTTTCAAAATTTTGTTTTCTCCGCCCGGTTAAAAAGTTTACAGCTGATGCTGTTATTAAGTATATGGAAGAAGATTTGTTTCACACATTTGGTGTACCAGAGAGCGTTATCTCGGATAATGGAACGCAGTTCAAAGCAAAGAAATTTAATGATCTTTTGAATTTTTATAAGATTTCTCATATTTATACCGCAGTTCATTCGCCACAGGCTAATGCCTCTGAACGGGTGAACCGATCCGTCATTTCTGCTATTAAAGCATATGTAAAACCCGATCAAAAAAATTGGGATGAAAAACTAAGCCACATTGCGTGTGCTTTGCGTTCGACAGTACATACTGCCATTGGGACTTCCCCTTATTTTATGGTTTTTGGTCAAAATATGGTGACTAATGGTTCTATTTACCAACTGCTAAGAAAACTGAATGCTTTAGAGGATAGGGCGATACTATTTAATAGATCGGACACCTTTGATGTTGTTAGATCTAAAGCTGCTAATGTGATGAGAGTGCAACATGATCGTAATGAAAGACAATACAACCTACGTTCGCGTGAAGTGTCATATAATGTTGGTCAAGAGGTGTACAGGCGAAATTTTAGCCAAAGCAGTTTTGAAAAAGGATACAATGCTAAACTTGCACCTACGTTTATTAAATGCAGGGTTCGTCGTAGAATTGGTACTTGTTATTATGAACTTGAAGATCTTCAAGGCAAGTTGGTTGGTACATATCATGCAAAAGATATGAGGCAATAGATTACATCTCCATGCGGTATCAGACTTAATCTCCAATTTGTCCATTAAGCCTGATTTTGGCGGGGGGTATTTGTAGTGGCGCATGTCGATGTACCCAATATGAATATATTTCTTGGAATTGGCCCGCCTGATAATAGATATGGACATTCCTGTTTTTTTTCCAACCCCAACGCGAGTTAACATACAATGTGGATGCTAGAGTATTTTTGTTGTTGTGATTGCGTGTCTCATGTTGTTCCCTTATTGGAACATGTTTGGAGCTTTGCCTATGCTGTTTTTCTTCTTCTTCTTCCTTGTAGCACTGTTACAGTTGGATTCACTTACATTGACCGCTGTTGATGATTCAAAGCTTAGTGTGATCATGTGTTATAATCACTTAGCTAACAGAGACGCATCATAGGCGGTAGCCTAGGGGAAGCGTTACAGCCTACGAACCGGTGAGCGTGAGTTCGAATACCGGCAGCAGTGTTTCTTTATACATTTATATTTTTTATTTATTTATTTTTTTTTTTTGTTTGTTTCATTTCATTTGTTTTCTTTTTTTTTGATCATTTGATCACATCAAAGTTCAAATGAGTTGTTTAATTTTTTTTCCTTTTGGTTTTCTTTTTTTTGACAACTATTGGATAAGGTGGAAAATGGTTTTGGTTGTTAACATCCACACATATAAGTCCGACCAAATCATAGGTTTAGAGCACTTTGTCTCCATATTGAAAAGTTGCTATAATTTCCCCTTAGCCATAGTGGTGAATGTTAACTTCTTTTCTATGTTCTTTGTAGCTTTTCTTTCGCATTGGAGTTCCCATACACTCACAAATGGATTATTATTGTATTTGTGGCATGTATGTAAAAGAAGACATTTTTGGTTTTGAGAATTTTAATTTGTGGTAGTAATTCAGCAATTTGCCCCATTGTTTAGGTCGAGGCTACAAAAGGTGGTAGCAGACTGATTTGAGATCCATTTTGCTCCAACCTTGCAACCGTGTGCACCCAAAAGTTTAAGTTTTTGTGTCGTAAAGGACTTGAGATTCTTTAAAAGTGTAAAAGCGTTATCCTTGCTTTAGTAAAAAAGGGATTAAATTTTTTTTTTTTTTGTTGGTGGCAGTTCTCCTCAATTTTTATTTTTTTATTGTCCTGCAGAATCGATGTTTATTTATAAAATCGCGGGTAAATAATTGTTGCAAGTGTTGGTTTCCTGCATTTTCTTTTTGCTGAGGGTTTTATCCCCAAAGCTGGAGTGTTGGTCCCTTGTGATCATTTAACTCCTGGATTAATACATTTGGTAAGGTTGCATTTTTTCTAAACAATTTCTCAATTTCTTTTGAGAACTCATTGTTCTGTGGGCCTTGTTTCTCTGATTCTAGGATTCCCCCTTTCCCTGTGCTCATATGGATTTCTCTGTTTCTGCTGTGCAGATTTGGCTGCCTGAGAGAGTCTAACAAAAGTCTTTTCATTTTTTTTGATCAGTGGATTCTGGTGTTTTAAATGGATCGTTTGTCTTGGTTTCAAGTACAAGAAAAAAAAAGAGCCGTCGGGATTGGTGCAACTCATTTAGTTTTTGTTTTTCGGGAATCGAAACAAACGCGTTTTGGTTGAAAAATCACTCTCGAAAAGGAAAAAAACTCTTGCGTGCTAATTCTTAGGTTTTGTAACTTGCTAAAAAAAAGACCTTAAAAAAATAATTATTTTTCCGTATTTTTGCCCATGTAATTTGCCTCAAGTGTTATATAGTTTAATTTTTGCTCATTTGTAAGGCAGAGATGGAGAACCGAATCGGAGGTGAAACAAAAAGTTAATGCCTAATTGAGAGTTTTTTTTGGTAAAAGTAGTTTGGCAATCCAATGTTTTAGAAAAAGGCGAATATAAAAAAAACCGATAGAGTGAATCGTATCAAATGTTAAAGACTATATTGAAAAAAGTGATTTTTTGTGTATGCCGCGTATTTTGTTAAAAACTTGCAATTGGCTGGAGTTTGCTGGTTTGTTTTAATAACCCCTCACCCCTCGAAAGGCCTTTCAACGTGGGAGCTCCAACAAAAACCAAGTAAGTGCAAACTGTTATACTACCACTGAGCAAAGCCAAACAGATTTATTTTTTTTCGGAGAGTGAGAGAGATGCCGTTACCTCTCTCAGGTAATTTTTGTCAAATTAAATAATTTTTTTTTCTTTTAAATTAATTTAAAAATGTTTTAAATCTTCCCCCATAATTTTTAAATTGGAATTTTTGGCAGTTGGCAACTTTCAGATGATCTGTTTGTGTTTGTTCAGTTAAATATCCTGCATATACATATATATCTGATTCTGTGCTGGTGGATATGTCAATGCTAAAGTGTTAACATGCTATTGGAACCTCTGTTAACTATGTTGATTCGCTGTTAACAAGACTCTCAGAAAATGTTCTTGGGTCTGAAAAGCACTGCTTCGATTGAAATAGCTTTGATACATTTTTTTTGGCAATATTTTTTATATGAATGTACGTTTTGTGCCTTTTGATCATTGACATATCTAGCCCAGTATGCCTATAAAATATTGTTTTTACATTTGATACCATTTTTATTGAAATTTGGCTGCATATTAGTCAAAACGTCGCGATTTAAAATTAGTTTTTCGTTTTATACAACCGAGTGGGTTGTGTTGATGTATGTGTGATTAGAGGAAAAAAATGAAGTAAGGGAAAAAAAGGGGTCAATGCACTCACAGCTGTTTTACTTTAACAGAAGTACCAATGGAAATACACTCACACAGCTACATATCATTTTTTTCATAATGAGCCTTTTAAATGAAGTTTGTTTCACAGCCGATTTAGTTTTTTTTCTGCCGTGCTATGAATTCAAATAAACTCGCCTATTGATTCTTATTTGATATATTATATAAATATTTTTTTTCATGCCGTGTTTTTTTTTAACCCTTCTTGTTAAGTTTTGAGATTTAATTTAAATGATTAGTTTTTTTTAGAGTTATGAAAATAATTTTAGTAAATTAAAGGATCAAGTTAGATATACAAAAAAATTGGTTGTTAGCCTTGACTTTAATATTTCTTTTATTATATTTTTTTTGTCTGTTTTTAAAGTATGATGTGATTCATCTCTATAGTGAGCGACCGGATTTGATAATGAACTTTTTCTTAATAAATTTAATGAATTTGTTAAATATGGAGTAAGCCCAAAACCTTTGAGTTTGATTTGTAGGGTCGGTAAAGGAAGGTAGGGTAAATATTATGGGTTTACCAACCAAGAAGCGATTTCTTTGGATGCTTTTGGTAAACAGGAAGGGAGGGCATGCTGTGCAGCTTACACCTTAGCACAGCCGATCGAATGATGTCGGAAATAGATCCTCTGGTGTTGTGACCCCCTTATACTTTGTGTATTTGTCTATTCTATCTGACTTTCTTTTGTTTTGGTTTTGCTATCATTCGTGCACGCATTAACATTAAAGCTGGTAGTTGGTAAAATTAAACGATGAACATTGGCAAGATCCCCCCCATCCGACGAGCAATAAGGCCGGTGAAATATGCGTGCCATGCCGTTTTGTTTCATCTATAGACATTTATGTGGAGTTTTGCTCAGACTAGACCCTTGCACACTACAAAGTCAAGGCCCAAGATCGGTTTATATGGCAGCTATATCAGGTTATGGTCCGATTTGAAGCATACTTGGCACAGTTGTTGGGTATCATAACAAAACACGTCGTGCGAAATTCCATTCCAATCGGATAAGAATTGCGCACTCTAGAGGCTCAAGAAGTCAAGACCCAAGATCGATTTATATGGCAGCTATATCAGGTTATGAACCGATTTGAACCATACTTGGCACAGTTGTTGGATATCATAACAAAACACGTCGTGCAAAATTTCATTCTGATCGGATAAGAATTGCGCACGCTAGAGGCTCTAGAAGTCAAGACCCAAGATCGGTTTATATGGCAGCTATATCAGGTTATAAACCGATTTGAGCCATACTTGGCACAGTTGTTGGATATCATAGCAAAACACGTCATGCAAAATTTCATTCTAATCGGATAAGAATTGCGCACTCTACAGGCTCAAGAATTCAAGACCCAAGATCGGTTTATATGGCAGCTATATCAAAACATGGACCGATTTGGCTCATTTACAATACCAACCGACCTACAATAATAAGAAGTATTTGTGCAAAATTTTAAGCGGCTAGCTTTACTCCTTCGGAAGTTAGCGTGCTTTCGACAGACAGACGGACGGACGGACATGGCTAGATCGACATAAAATGTCACGACGATCAAGAATATATATACTTTATGGGGTCTCAGACGAATATTTCGAGTAGTTACAAACAGAATGACGAAATTAGTATACCCCCCATCTTATGGTGGAGGGTATAATTACAGGAAAATTGGAATACATTTTCAACTGAAATTAGGCAGAAATTTCCAAATGTAGAGCACTCCTTTCCAACATAGCATAATCGGGCGCAGCAGAGCGGGTCGGGCTCAGCTAGTCTATATATATATATAACAAGTAAAAGCGTGCTAAGTTCGGCCGGGCCGAATCTTATATACCCTCCACCATGGATCGCATTTGTCGAGTTTTTTTCCCGGCATCTCTTCTTAGGCAAAACGGGATATAAGAAAAGATTTGCTCTGCTATTAGAGCGATATCAAGATATTGTCCGGTTTGGACCACAATTAAATTATATGTTGGAGACCTGTGTAAAATGTCAGCCAATTCGAATAAGTAAAATAGAAAGATCGATTTATATGGGAGCTGTATCGGGCTATGGACCGATTCAGATCATAATAAACACGTATGTTAATGGTCATGAGAGAATCCGTCGTACATTCCAGGCAAATCGGATAATAATTGCGACCTCTCAAGATCCCAGATCGGTTTATATGGCAGCTATATCAGGTTATGGACCGATTTGAACCATACTTGGCACAGTTGTTGGATATAATAACGAAACACGTCGTGCAAAATTTCATTCCAATCGGATAAGAATTGCGCACTCTAGAGGCTCAAGAATTCAAGACCCAAGATCGGTTTATATGACAGCTATATAAGGTTAAGGACCGATTTGAACCATACTTGGCACAGTTGTTGGATATCATAACAAAACACGTCGTGCAAAATTTCATCCCAATCTGATTAGAAATGCGCACTCTAGAGGCTCAAGAAGTCAAGACCCAAGATCGGTTTATGACGAAATTAGTATACCCCCCATCTTATGGTGGCGGGTATAAAAATCAATTTGTGTTTGTTTGTTTGTATGTTTGTATGTTTGTATGTTTGTGTGTTCCTTATAGACTCAGAAACGGCTGAACCGATTTTCTTGAAATTTTCACAGATGGTGCATAATGACCCCGCGGGCAAAATACGGTACTACATTTTTTTTTAAATCTGGAGGGGGGCGGACCCTCCACCTTACCCTAATTTTCAGAAACGCCAGATCTCGGAGATGGGTGGTGCGATTTAAGCGAAATTGTGTGTGCTCTCATATAGTTCCCTAAAAATAAAAATTTGGTATCAAAATTTCGGATGGGGTACCTAGGGAGGCAGCCCCACCCAAAAACCTACGTATCTGAGATCCAATTGTCGGACCAAGTGTTAGGGGGGTGGTCCCAAGCCCCAAAACACCCCTAAATCGGACATATTTACCAACCATGGCAATATGGGACTCAAATGAAAGGTATTTGAATGAGGAATACGAATCTGATATCCAAATATGGGACCAAGTGATTGGGGGGCCACCTCTCACCAAAAACATCCCCCAAAGGAAACAAATTTACGACCATAGCAATATGGGGCTCAAATGAAAGGTCTTTGGAAGTAAAGCACGAATTTGATATCAATATTCGGGAAAAGTGTCTACGGGCCACAACACCACCCAATATGACGCGCAAATGAAAAGGTTTTTAGAGTAGAACACGAATCCGATATATATTTTCAAAGCCAACTCCCTGAGTGGCCGCCCATCCCCCAAGCCGGTCATGTTTGCCGACTATGGAAATATTGGCCTCAAATTAAAGGTATGTGGGAGTAAACCACGTATCTGATATCAACATTAGGGGCCAACTGTCTAGCGGACGTCCCACTATCATAACAACGCCCTAATAGGACATATTGGCTCACCAAGACAATTTGGGTCTTAAAGAGAGTGGAACAAATATTCATAGTTTAAGGGCTAATACCCCAAACCGGACATATTTGCTGACTTTTGCAATAAGGAGTTTAAATGAGATTAGAAAACGAATTTGATATCCAATTTTGAGGGCAATGGCAATATGGGGTTCAAATAAATGATATATAGATATATGAGAATAGAGCACGTTGCTGATATATTTTCCGGGCTTAGTGTTTGGGGGACCACCCCAATCCCCAAAATAACACGCCTAAATCGGGCATATTTACCGACCATGTCAATGTGGAGCTTAAATGAAAGAATACGAATTTGATATCCAAATGTAGGACCATGTATTTATATTTAGGGCATCATCCCTTTCCCAAAACACCCCCAAAAGGAAAAAATGTTTCGACCATGCCAATATGTGGATCAAATGAAAGGTATTTGAGATTAGAAAACAGATTTGATAATCTGTTTTGGGGCCATGTGTTTGTGGGGCGCCTCATCCTGTAAACTTCTCTTATGCCAATGGCTGTATGGGGTTTAAATAAATGGTATTTGAGAGAAAAGGACGATGCTGATATTTTTCCAGGGCCAAGTATGTGGGGGACCAGATATTTGGCCTTGGCGGGCGGCTAACCCTACGTACTTCGACTGATATAACGATAAACAAAGCCAATGCGTCGATGGTTCGATGAACAGAGTACAATCTATATATATAACATGTAAAAGCGTGCTATGTTCGGCCGGCCCGAAATTATATATACCCTCCACCATGGACCGCATTTGTCGAGTTCTTTTCCCGGCATCTCTTCTTAGGCAAAAACGTATATCAGGAAAGATTTGCTCTGCTATTAGAGCGATATCAATTTTGGTCCGGTTTGGACCACAATTGATTTATATGTTGGAGACCTATGTAAAATGTCAGCCAATTCGAATAAGAATTGTGCCTTTGGGGGCTCACGAAGTAAAATAGAGAGAACGATCAATATGGGAACTGTATCGGGCTAAAGACCGATTCAGACCATAATAAACACGTATGTTAATGGTCATGAGAGGATCCGTCGTACAAAAATTCAGGCAAATCGGATAAAAATTGCGACCTCTAGAGGCTCAAGAAGTCAAGATCCCAAATCGGTTTATATGGCAGATATTTCAGGTTATGAAGCGATTTGAACCTTATTTGACACAGTTGTTGAAAGTAAGAATAAAATACGTATAGCAAAATTTCAGCCAAATCGGATAGGAATTGCGCCCTCTAGAGGCTCAAGAAGTCAAGTCCCCAGATCTGTTTTTATGACAGCTATACCAGGTTATGAACCGATTTGAACCACACTTGGCATAGTTGTTGGATATCATAACAACATATTTCGTGCAAAATTCATTCAAATCAGATAAGAATTGCGCACTCTAGAGGCTCAAGAAGTCAAGACCCAAGATCGGTTTATATAGCAGCTATATCAAAACATGAACCGATCTGGCCCATTTACAATACCAACCGACCTACTCTAATAAGAAGTATTTGTGCAAAAAAGCGCCTAGCTTTACTCCTTTGGAAGTTAGCGTGCCTTCGACAGACAGACGGACGGACGAACGGACGGACATGGTTAGTTCGACTTCAAATGTCACGACAATCAAGAACGTATATACTTTAATGTCCGTGAAGATAAAGTTAACTTTAACTAGTAAAGACACAAACCAATTCAATTTTCAGCGCAATGTAAACACGTTAACAGAGCTCTGTTATAAAGTTAACAGCAAATATTTAATAATAAAAAAACGATTTTAGCTCCAAATTCCGCAAAAAAAACAATAAAAAACCAAAATATATCACAAACGCTTCAAATTTCCCAGAAAATATTAAAATTATATAAATATTTACGATTATCACATACATAAACCAACTTTTCTCACAAGTGCTATTCTAGATAAAGATGAGCCCACTGTGACGGACTAAAAAATAGTGCGTCAATCACCGCTTGGGGATTTATTACATGGACCAAGGGCTTTCCAAAAATGCTTTAATCGACACCCTAAGTATTGAAGGAAAAAAGATATTGGCCATTTTCGATTATATTGGCCACATCAGAGCAGTTTCACTTTAGAGAAAGATGGGCCCGCTGTGGCGGACTGCAAAATAGTGCGTCAATCACCGCTTGGGGATTTATTACATGGACCAAGGGCTTTCCGAAAATGCTTTAATCGACACCCTAAGTATTGAAGGAAAAAAGATATTGGCCATTTTCGATTGTATTGGCCATATCAGAGTAGCTTCACTTTAGAGAAAGATGGGCCCACTGTGGCGGACTGAAAAATAGTGCGTCAATCACCGCATGGGGATTTATTACATGGACCTAGGGCTTTCCGAAAATGCTTTAACCGACACCCTAAGTATTGAAGGAAAAAAGATATTGGCCATTTTCGATTATATTGGCCATATCAGAGTAGTTTCACTTTAGAGAGAGATGGGCCCACTGTGGCGGACTGAAAAATAGTGCGTCAATCACCGCTTGGGGATTTATTACATGGACCAAGGGCTTTCCGAAAATGCTTTAACCGACACCCTAAGTATTGAAGGAAAAAAGATAATGGCCATTTTTATAAGATGTCATAAGACACCTACCTGCCATGAAATAGCGCCTTAAGTATTGAAGAAATGGATATATATGCCATTTTGTAGTGTATTGATATATAATTTTATATGTGCAATAAACAAAAATTGGAATTTCAAATACTTTACTTTATTGTAAATAATTATACCCTCCACCATAAGGGCTATACTAATTTCGTCATTCTGTTTGTAACTACTGGAAATATTCGTCTGAGACCCCATAAAGTATATATATTCTTGATCGTCGCGACATTTCATGTCGATCTAGTCATGTCCGTCCGTCTGTCCGTCCGTCCGTCCGTCCGTCTGTCTGTCGAAAGCACGCTAACTTCCGAAGGAGTAAAGCTAGCTGCTTGAAGTTTTGCACAAATACTTCTTATTGGTGTAGGTCGGTTGGTATTGTAAATGGGCCATATCGGTCCATGTTTTGATATAGCTGCCATATAAACCGATCTTGGGTCTTGACTTCTTGAGCCTCTAGAGTGCGCAATTCTTATCCGATAGGGATGAAATTTTGCACGACGTGTTTTGCTATGATATCCAACAACTGTGCCAAGTATGGTTCAAATCGGCCCATAACCTGATATAGCTGCCATATAAACCGATCTTGGGTCTTGACTTCTTGAGCCTCTAGCGTGCGCAATTCTTACCCGATAGGGATGAAATTTTGCACGACGTATTTTGTTATTATATCCAACAACTGTGCGAAGTATGGTTCTAATCGGTCTATAACCTGATATAGCTGCCATATAAACCGATCTTGGGTCTTGACTTCTTGAGCCTCTAGAGTGCGTAATTCTTATCTGATTGGAATGGAATTTCGCACGACATGTTTTGTTATGATACCCAACAAGTGTGCCAAGTATGGTTCGAATCCGCCCATAACCTGATATAGCTGCCATATAAACCGATCTTGGGTCTTGACTTCTTGAGCCTCTAGAGGGCACAATTCTTATCCGATTTGAATGAAATTTTGCATGACGTATTTTATTTTTACTTTCAACAACTGTGTCAAATAAGGTTCAAATCGGTTAATAACCTGATATAGCTGCCATATAAACCGATCTGGGATCCTGACTTCTTGACCCCTAGAGGTCGCAGTTATTATTATACGTTATGCCTGAAATTTTGTACGACGGATCCTCTCATGACCATCAACAAACGTGTTTATTATGGTCTGAATTGGTCTATAACCCGATACAGATCCCATATAAATCGTTCTCTCTATTTTACTTCGTGAGCCCCAATGGGCGCAATTCTTATACGAATTGGCTGAAATTTTACACAGGTCTCCAACATATAATTTAATTGTGGTCCGAACCGGACCATATCTTGATATCGTTTTAATAGCAGAGCAACTCTTTTCTTATATCCTTTTTTTGCCTAAGAAGAGATGCCGGAAAAAGGACTCGACAAATGCGATCCATGGTGGAGGGTATATAAGATTCGGCCCGACCGAACTTAGCACGCTTTTACTTGTTTTATTTTATTTTAGTGTGTTTCTGTAATGGAAAATTTTTTAATCGTTAGACGTCACCACCATCCTGTTAATCGTGAGGGCGTTAAATGCAAATGATGGGGATGAAATATATGTACATACATATAATGCTTTTTTGAATATTATATTGTTTTTATATAATTTTGTCTAAAAATGTGCAAAATTATGCTATGTAAACGTAGCTTAAGAAGCCTCATGGCGAGAGATCCAGCATAGTAGGTCGTGTTTCGCAGAGACGATATGCCCAACAAAAGAAGCTTGTGTGACTTTGTTTTTGTTCGAACACAAACAGCCACTGAGTATAAGACTCTTTGGTCATACATCGTTGCAAATTGAAATGAAAGCGCTCTCATGAGCATTTGCAACATATTTGTTTTTTGGTATGATGTTGGCGACTCATTTCAACGAATCTACGAAAGGGACAATTGCTATTCGATGTGATGTGAAAAGCGAAGATGATGGTGAGACGAAGAAGGTGGTGCAAGCAAAGGCGAAGCTATAGATTCTAATGAAGAAGTTAATGACAATTGAATAACGAAGAAGACGAACCCTTCTTATTACTTAATGCGCATGCGAAGGCAGGCAACAAAGTGACGACGAAGACTTGGCAGCGTCATCAGTGTTCATTCAAAGCAGCCGACAAAACGACATATCAACAAGGGCAACAACGACACATATGCAAACACCTGACGTTCAGAGTCGTAGCTGTAATCTAAATTTTGTGGGATATAAAATAAGTTTTATATATTTCCGTATTATTATTTTAAACCTTATTATTTATATTTAAATATGCGTCATATTTAAATTAAATTGAAATATGACGCACTGTTAAAATTGGGAAAAAGTTTAAGGTTATTTTCAAATGCAAATGCTGACTAATTTTTTGTTATTCAAGAAGTAAACATGAGATTTTGGTCTCTAACTATGGGTTGACCCCTAAGGGTTTGGCTATTTTAGTGTGTATTGCTGGTCGTCACTCCAAACTAAGCGATCCTGTGTGCATAAGTTTAGAACGAAAATGCGTGACTGAACAGTTTATCCTCACAGAGGTTTAATCACGGCACGCCTAGCTTGCCTTCCGAGCGACAGCGGCGTAGTTACGGTATTGTGCTCAGACGCTGACAAAAGTAGCAATCGTAGAAGAAATTTACTCGCACATTCATGTTTATGCTTCATGTTTTGTGGCAGCTTAAAGCAGCGATGGACAATAATGGTGCTCGATGCCATTTCGCTCAGCAGCTTACAGCGGTCAAAAAAAGTATTCATCATTAGCAAAATTGATAATAAATTCACTTATTTTGGGTAATTGAAGAAAATTTAAAGTAAACAAATAATGCAGTTTTATGCAATAGTTTATTTTTCGTAATATGTTTTAAAATAAATTCAAAAAATAAATTTAATTAGCGCAAAAAATGCAATTTTATATAATAACACCAAAAACAGAACAAAAAAAGTATTCATCATTGATGTGCTATCATCAAAGTCAAATTCAAATATTATTTGGGAATCCCCCTTTTCTGTTTTATTTAGTAAAGGAGGCTTTGCCCTTGACAGCAAATATTTAATTTCATTGAAAATATAGTTTTTGTCAAAATGGGTCGTAAGCAAAACGAGGTTTCTGATGAGGTAAAAGTTTTGATAATAAAACACCACAGGAATGGTTTAACTCAAAAAACTATCAGTGAAATATTAAATAGACCACGATCTACTATACAATCCATCATCAGAAAGTGGACAGAAACGAAAACTGTTGACAATAAACCAAGATCTGGTCGACCAAAAGCACTTTCAGTTGGAGATGTGCGTTGGCTAGTGCTGCAAGTTCAGAAAACTCCGAAGACAAATGCGACCATTCTTCGTAAAAACACTATGGAATATTTAGGGAAGGAAGTTACTACACAAACAATTCGAAATACACTCAAAAGGCATAGTTACAGAGGAAGAACTGCACGTAAGAAGCCCTTTATAAATAAAATAAACCGAGTGAAAAGGCTAAACTTCGCAAAAATGTATGTAAAACAGCCCGAATCATTTTGGAAAACAGTCATTTTTGCAGACGAGAGCAAGTTTAATCTTTTTGGGTGCGATGGAAAGGTCATAGTGTACAGAAAACCAAATACAGAGCTTGAAGAACGAAACACAGTTGCTACTGTAAAACATGGTGGAGGTGGTTTAATGGTTTGGGGGTGTATGGCGGCTTCAGGAGCGGGAAATCTTGAAATTATTAATGGAGTAATGGATCATAAGTATTACATTGACATTTTAAAGAGGAATTTAAAAGATAGTGCTGTAAAACTTGGGCTTGGTAATAACTTTCAATATTATCAAGATAATGACCCCAAACATTCTGCTTTAAATACCAAGATGTGGATGCTGTATAACTGCCCCAAAGTCATTAAAACTCCTCCTCAAAGTCCCGACTTGAACCCAATTGAACATCTTTGGGAACATCTCGAACGCAAATTGAGAACGCGCAATTTTTCGAGCAAGAGTCAAATGCAACAGGTGATAATGGAGGAATGGACTAATATAGACCAAAATATAACCGCTAAATTAGTCCAATCGATGTCAAACCGTTTAAAAGAAGTTATAAGACGCGGTGGTCGAATAACAAAGTATTAATTTTTTTAAATTATGTTATTTATTTTTTTGTTTTTTTGCAATGATGAATACTTTTTTTGTTTAATTTTTTGTGTTCAGCTGTAAAATGGCCCTTTTTGTTCCAATAAATACTATTTTTTTCTTTAAAAACAATGAAATTGTGTACATATATATCACACAAGCACTACTGCATCATTAGTTTAATATGCTTTTATTCCAATTGTCTTTTGTAGACTTATTAAAAAAAAAACATTGAATGATGAATACTTTTTTTGACCGCTGTACTCTCTTTAGGTGAGTGCGAGCTCTGGTAACACATGCAGAAATGAAAACAAAATACATACATTATTCGAACACTACAGACACTATGACGAGTAATAAATGAAAAAAAATTACAAATTTATCTAGAAATCATAGCATGTAATTTAAAATGTGTGTTCCTTGGAGATTTGCAGCGGAGATTTTTGATACCTCTTTCAAATCAAACTTAAATGTTTTGTGGTATTTTTATGTTTAAAAACGGGCAAAAATGGATTTTCTCTTTAGACATGCTTTAACAACAGAAAAAAATTTTTCAATATGAATATGTTTTTAAACAAAAAAAAAAACAAGTAAAAGCGTGCTAAGTTCGGCCGGCCCGAATCTTATATACCCTCCACCATGGATCGCATTTTTCGAGCTCTTTCCACGGTACTCTTTTTAGGCAAACAAAGGATAAAAGAAAATAATTGCTATGTTATTGGAACAATATCAAGTTACGGTTCATTTCGAACCATATTTGAACTGAATGTTGGAGACCATAGTAGAAGTCATTGTGTAAAATTTTAGCCAAATCTAGTAAGAATCGCGCACTTTAGGGGCTGAAGAAGTAAAATAGGGAGATCAGTTTATACGGGAGCTACATTAGGCTATAAACCGACTTTCGACACGTATGTTGAAGGTCATGAGAGAAGCCGATAAACAAAATTTCAGCTAAATCGGACAATAATTGTGCCCTCTAGTGGCTCAAGAAATCAAAACCCCAGATCGGTTTATATGCCAGCTATATCAAAACGTGGACCGATATAGTCCATTTCCAATTCCAACCGACCTACACTAATAAGAAGTATTTGTGCAAAATTTCAATCGGCTCGCTTTACTCCTTCGAGTACCGTAACTTTTTGGCTGTGGGTCCGAAAAAAAAGTCTTTTTTTTTGCAAAGAAATATGATTTCACAAATATTCATATTAAAAAATTGAGGATTATAAACACGACATGTTTGGTGACACTTAATGTATAACAAATAGTATGTATCTATGTATATAAAAAACAAAAAAATTAACGATTACGTTTTAAATCACCCATATTGAGTTGCTTCATTTATCCTACCAAATCCCAGTAACTTTTAAGTCTATCAAGTTTGGTAGAAAAAGCTCAAAACGGCAACTCTGCTAACAACTACACCAGATTTTCTTGTAATCTCTTATACTAGTTTGCAACGAAACATTCAATCTCTCTCATAGTTTGTGAGTATTTATATGCTCAGCCAAACCAATTTATAAATTGTTTGAACGTGTCAGTCAAACCATTAAATAAAATATCAATTAGGTAAAATTTTTAACCGAAGTTTGTGCTGCACCGCTGTTTCAGTCTTGAACACTTGTCGCACAAAATATTAACGCACATAGTAATTTAAATGTGCATACAGCGGTCAAAAAAAGTATTCATCATTCAATGTTTTTTTTTTAATAAGTCTACAAAAGACAATTGGAATAAAAACATATTAAACTAATGATGCAGTAGTGCTTGTGTGATATATATGTACACAATTTCATTGTTTTTAAAGAAAAAAATAGTATTTATTGGAACAAAAAGGGCCATTTTACAGCTGAACACAAAAAATTAAACAAAAAAAGTATTCATCATTGCAAAAAAACAAAAAAATAAATAACATAATTTAAAAAAATTAATACTTTCTTATTCGACCACCGCGTCTTATAACTTCTTTTAAACGGTTTGACATCGATTGGACTAATTTAGCGGTTATATTTTGGTCTATATTAGTCCATTCCTCCATTATCACCTGTTGCATTTGACTCTTGCTCGAAAAATTGCGCGTTCTCAATTTGCGTTCGAGATGTTCCCAAAGATGTTCAATTGGGTTCAAGTCGGGACTTTGAGGAGGAGTTTTAATGACTTTGGGGCAGTTATACAGCATCCACATCTTGGTATTTAAAGCAGAATGTTTGGGGTCATTATCTTGATAATATTGAAAGTTATTACCAAGCCCAAGTTTTACAGCACTATCTTTTAAATTCCTCTTTAAAATGTCAATGTAATACTTATGATCCATTACTCCATTAATAATTTCAAGATTTCCCGCTCCTGAAGCCGCCATACACCCCCAAACCATAAAACCACCTCCACCATGTTTTACAGTAGCAACTGTGTTTCGTTCTTCAAGCTCTTTATTTGGTTTTCTGTACACTATGACCTTTCCATCGCACCCAAAAAGATTAAACTTGCTCTCGTCTGCAAAAATGACTGTTTTCCAAAATAATTTTTGCGAAGTTTAGCCTTTTCACTCGGTTTATTTTATTTATAAAGGGCTTCTTACGTGCAGTTCTTCCTCTGTAACTATGCCTTTTGAGTGTATTTCGAATTGTTTGTGTAGTAACTTCCTTCCCTAAATATTCCATTGTGTTTTTACGAAGAATGGTCGCATTTGTCTTCGGAGTTTTATGAACTTGCCGCACTAGCCAACGCACATCTCCAACTGAAAGTGCTTTTGGTCGACCAGATCTTGGTTTATTGTCAACAGTTTTCGTTTCTGTCCACTTTCTGATGATGGATTGTATAGTAGATCGTGGTCTATTTAATATTTCACTGATAGTTTTTTGAGTTAAACCATTCCTGTGGTGTTTTATTATCAAAACTTTTACCTCATCAGAAACCTCGTTTTGCTTACGACCCATTTTGACAAAAACTATATTTTCAATGAAATTAAATATTTGCTGTCAAGGGCAAAGCCTCCTTTACTAAATAAAACAGAAAAGGGGGATTCCCAAATAATATTTGAATTTGACTTTGATGATAGCACATCAATGATGAATACTTTTTTTGTTCTGTTTTTGGTGTTATTATATAAAATTGCATTTTTTGCGCTAATTAAATTTATTTTTTGAATTTATTTTAAAACATATTACGAAAAATAAACTATTGCATAAAACTGCATTATTTGTTTACTTTAAATTTTCTTCAATTACCCAAAATAAGTGAATTTATTATCAATTTTGCTAATGATGAATACTTTTTTTGACCGCTGTATGTATTGCAGAATTCTAGTGTCTCATAGTTTTTTCAGTACAGCGTCATAAGTTTCTGCGAATGGTGTTTTTGGTTGCTACACCTTTCCTTCAATTGTGAACCTTAACTTACTCCGTGAACAGTTACTAAAACCTTAAATATATTTAAAAAAAAAAAAAAATAGCAAGCGAAGCGGTTAAAATGAACAAGCGTGCAGTTTTCAAATTTTTTACGCAAATATTCTATTTGCACTTAAAAGAAACAAGGAATCTCTTATTAAAGGACTTCTTGAAATGGAGACAAAATCCTCTTTTTGATAATTTCTTTGAAAAAGCTAATCTTGCAACAACGTGTTTTGGAAAAAATGAGATTGCCAACAAAACTATTATTAAAAAACGTGCATATGCTATAATGCAACGTACTGTAAGTATACGTAGGTAGTTACGAAAAAAATAGTGGGCCCATCTTTCTCTAAAGTGAAACTGCTCTGATGTGGCCAATATAATCGAGAATGGCCAATATCTTTTTTCCTTCAATACTTAGGGTGTCGGTTAAAGCATTTTCGGAAAGCCCTTGGTCCATGTAATAAATCCCCAAGCGGTGATTGACGCACTATTTTTCAGTCCGCCACAGTGGGCCCATCTTTCTCTAAAGTGAAACTGCTCTGATGTGGCCAATATAATCGAAAATGGCCAATACTTTTTTTGCTTCAATACTTAGGGTGTCGGTTACAGCATTTTCGGAAAGCCCTTGGTCCATGTAATAAATCCCCAAGCGGTGATTGACGCACTATTTTTCAGTCCGCCAGAGTGGGCCCATCTTTCTCTAAAGTGAAGCTACTCTGATATGGCCAATACAATCGAAAATGGCCAATATCTTTTTTCCTTCAATACTTAGGGTGTCGATTAAAGCATTTTCGGAAAGCCCTTGGGCCATGTAATAAATCCCCAAGCGGTGATTGACGCACTATTTTTCAGTCCGCCACAGTGGGCCCATCTTTCTCTAAAGTGAAACTGCTCTGATGTGGCCAATATAATCGAAAATGGCCAATACTTTTTTTGCTTCAATACTTAGGGTGTCGGTTACAGCATTTTCGGAAAGCCCTTGGTCCATGTAATAAATCCCCAAGCGGTGATTGACGCACTATTTTTCAGTCCGCCAGAGTGGGCCCATCTTTCTCTAAAGTGAAGCTACTCTGATATGGCCAATACAATCGAAAATGGCCAATATCTTTTTTCCTTCAATACTTAGGGTGTCGGTTAAAGCATTTTCGGAAAGCCCTTGATCCATGTAATAAATCCCCAAGGGGTGATTGACGCACTATTGAATTGGTTTGTGTCTTTACTAGTTAAAGTTAACTTAATCTTCACGGACATTATACTTTATAGGGTCTTAGACGCATATTTCGAGGTGCTACAAACAGAATGGCGAAATTAGTATACCTTATCCTATGGTGGAGGGTATAAAAACTCATCAAATTCGGCTCTTACCTTTTTATACAAAACGACAAATAACGAAATGTATTCAAAGTTATGGGTAGTGAATCTTTGGTATTTCTCCAAGTCTTATTCTTCACATACCGTGTACAATAAATTTAAATAAGAACGTTTATGTACAGTTAGGTTTGTTCATCGTTCATTTGCAAAGTTAACGTTACAAATCAGATTTTTTAAAAGCCTACACTTTGGAAAACAATTTGCTGAAGTAGCAAACGCTGTCCGCTGCATATTGGTAGTTATTTTGCTAAATAGCAGTAGTTCTGCAATTTCAGAGAAGAAACCTTACTGCTGGAAAGTCTTTTGTCTGCTGAAAATGATTGCTGCCAAATTATGAAGGGGATGTTAAAAGAAAATATAAAATACAAATATAAATGTGTGTTAACTTAACTCTCTGTTCCAATTTTCGGCAACATCGGGCAATAAATGTGCCTTGTATGGGCCCAAAACATTAAATTGAGAGATTGGTCTAACTGGCTACATCCAAATCTGGACCGATCTGAGTGAAATTGAAGAAGGATGTCGAAGGGCCTAACACAACTCACTGTCCCAAATTTCGGCGACATCGGACAATAAATGCGCATTTTATGACCCCAAAACCTAAAACCGAGAGATCGGTCTATATGGCAGCTATATCCAAATCTGGACCATCCATATTGCATATTGCCGTATTGTAGAAGTATGTCTGGGGGCTAAACTTAACTCACTGTCCCAAATTTCAGCGACATCGGACAGTAAATGCGCATTTTATGGGGCCAAAACCCTTAATCGAGGGATCGGTCAATAAGGCAGCTATATCCAAATCTGGACCGATCTGGGCCAAATTGGCGGAGGATATCCAAGGGCCTTACACAACTCACTGTCCCAAATTTCAGCAAAATCGGATAATAAATGTTGCTTTTATGGGCCTAAGACCCTAAATCGGAGGATCGGTCTATATGGCAGCTATATCCAAATCTTAACCGATCAGAGCCAAATTGACGAAGGGTGTCGAAGGGCCTAACACAACTCACTGTCCCAAAATTCAGCAAAATCGGAGTATAAATGTGGCTTTTATGGGCCTAAGACCCTAAATCGGAGGATCGGTCTATATGGCAGCTATATCCAAATCTGGACCGATCTGAGCCAAATTGGCGGAGGATGTCCAAGGGCCTTACACAACTCACTGTCCCAAATTTCTGCAAAATCGTATAATAAATGTGGCTTTTATTGGCCTAAGACCCTAAATCGGCAGATCGGTCTATATGGGGGCTATATCAAGATATAGTCCGATTTAGCCCATCTTCGAACCTAACCTGCTTATGGACAAAAAAAGAATCTGTGCAAAGTTTCAGCTCAATATCTCTATTTTTAAAGACTGTAGCGTGATTTCAACAAACAGACTGATTGGCCGCCCATCCCCCAAAACAGCCGGTCATGTTTGCCGACTATGGAAATATGGGGCTCAAATTAAAGGTGTTTGGGAGTAGACCACGTATCTGATATCAACATTAGGTACCAATTGTCTAGGGGACGTCCCACCAGCATAAAAACCCCCAATAGGACGTATTTGCTCACCAAGACAATTAGGGTCTCAAAGAGAGTGGAACTAAAAATTAATAATCTTTTGGGCCAATAAACCGGACATATATGCTGACTTTTGCAATAAGGAGTTTAAATGAGATGAGAAAACAAATTTTATATCCAATGGCAATATGGGGTTCAAATAAATCATATATAGATATATGAGAATAGAGCACGTTGCTGATAAATTTTCCGGGCTTAGTGTTTGGGAGACCACCCCAGAGATAGCCTGTCAGAAACAGTGACGTATATGACATACATATCCGTCGTATATTACATACGTCGAAAACGTCGTAAACCTAGCCAAAAAACTAGGTTTCTGACAGAAAAAAAATTCGAACGAAAATATGTCGAATTTTTGATCTGATTAACTAAAAATTTTGGCATAAGTAATTTTTTCCTCCTGGAGACGAACAATATTGAAATTGGAAAAAATCGGTTCAGAATTAGAAAAAACTACCGTAGGTTTACACGATTTTTACCAATATTGTTATAAAATGAATGACATCTGAGGTAGTGTCAAGTGAAATGGTAGATGGCGTGTTAAGTATGCTAATGTGAGGTAATGTCAAGTGAAATGGAAGATGGCGTGTTAAGTATTTTATTGAATAAGTAATGTTATTTTTAAGTATTGTTATTGAATAACATAATTAACACTCCATGTACCATTTCACTTGACACTTCCTCAGATGTCATGCATTTTTAACATATGTCGTTTACAACAGCTTTCAAAAAGCAAATTAAAACGGGAGAAGCAAATAATTTTGCAAAAGGATACAAAATAATTGCAATTTCTAAATATAATTGACGAAAACTAATAATTTATTGATTTTTTGCTTCACAAAAAAATCCTTAAACGTTACTTTATAAATTGACTTGAAATTTGCGTATATTTCCAATTTATTGTGTGAAAAATGTAAATGCAAAAATTAAAAAAAAAACTTAATATTTCTTTTATTGCGAAATTTTTTTACATATAAACTCTTCTATATACAACAAATAAGTGACAATAATATTTGTTAAAAATCAAACTTTTACACTGAGTTATTAAGGTTTATGACGTTTGCGACTTTTTCTACGTTTTATACAAGTATACGACGTTTTCGACTTTTACAACTTTTTGACAGTCGGAAACCTCGAAAATCGTCTTACGGACCATCTCTGGACAACCCCAATCCCCAAAACACCCCTTAATCGGGCATATTTACCGACCATGTCATTGTGGGGCTTAAATAAAATGGAACTGGGGGGTAGAGCAAGAATTGATACCCACTTTCGGGACCAATTTTCTGTGGGTCTACCACTTTCCCAAAATACCCCACAAACAGCAATTTTTTACTGACCATCGCAACATCAAATAAAGGTATTTGGGAGTAGAATACGAATTTGATATCCAAATGTAGGACCATGTATTTAGGGCATCACCCCTTCCCAAAAGACCCTCAAAGGAAAACAATTTTTCGACCATGCTAATATGCGGACATGTCTAGATCGTCTTAGATTTTTACGCTGATCAAGAATATATATTCTTTATAGGGTCGGAAATGAATATTTCGATGTGTTGCAAACGGAATGACGAAATGAATATACCCCCATCCTTCGGTGGTGGGTATAATAACATAAAATATACCTAATTCAAAAAGTTTGCAACAATGATAATTTGTTCATATATTTACAAGAACGCCAGCGCAGTTTATCCTGCTTCAACCCTTATGAAAATTGCCATAACCACTTAACGAGGGAATATTTTTGTCCAGATATGGGAAAGTTTTTGAAATTATCAAGAACTACCTACCTACTCATTCCTTTCACACAAGCAAGCAACCATTTATCCATCCATTCATATAATGCATTCGTCGAATGCATGACCGATTCCCTGAATGCATACCCCAAAGGAGGAGGGTTTCGCGAGAATAAAAACAACTCATTTAAATGATATATGATAGTGAATTGTTTACACTGCCGGTAGGTCTCAGCGGAAAACCCTTAAGTGTTTAATAAAAGTCCTGGGAAAGTTTGCCGTAGAGATTCTTTTGATTGTCGTAAGCCGCATAACAGCAACGAGTAATTGTCTTGCTTTTGCGCATAAACACCATTATTTTGATTTGGGGTATAATTCGAGATGTTTCTCTGGGACACCCTACTTACAATTCCATGTAACAGCCTTGTTCACCATAAATTCCCTTCTCAGGTCGTGGTACTTGCAAGAAGGGTATGTACACTCAACGAAATTTTTTATTAAAAATACCAAAATTGTTTGCTAAAACAACAGCTTTTGTTTTCTGAAAAAGGGAAAGCAGACATTACTGCTGTTTCAGCAAACATAGTGCTGTTGTTTAAGCAAACATTTCGTACTGTTATTTCAGCTAACCTGCTGTTTTAAATACAACAAGTAAAAGCGTGATAAGTTCGGCCGGGCCGAATCTTATGTACCCTCCACCATGGATCGCATTTGTCAAGTTCTTTGAATGACCTTTTCAAATAGAAAAACACCAGTCATAGAAAAACACCACCTTCGAAATTTCAGGCGAATCGAGTAATAATTGCGCCCTCTAGAGGCTCAAAAATCAAACTGGGAGATCGATATATATGGCAGCTATTACGGGTTATAGACTGATTTCGACCTATATGGCACAGTTGTTGGAAGTTGTAATATAACAAATCGGACAAAAATTGCGGCTTGTGAGGACTCAAGAATTCAATGAGGCTATAAAATCGCACTTGGTTCAGTTTTTGCAGATAAAGGCCAGAAGTTGTATGAGCGTGGAATACAAAATTTGCCAGGAAGATGGCAAAAGGTTATCGAACAAAATGGCAATTATATATTTGATTAAAGTTCATTCTAAGTTTTATTAAAAATGCATTTACTTTCTTTTAAAAAATCCGCAATTACTTTTTGGGCAACCCAATATATAATGTTATATACTGATTTAGACTATACTTGCAACAGGTGTTTGAGGTCATGTCGAAACACGTCATACAAAATTTCAGCCATCGAATAAGAATTGCGCCCTTTAGAAGCTCAAGAAGTCAAGACCCAAAATCGGCTTATATGGCACCTATATCAAATAATGCAATGTTTCGGCCAATTCGGATAGGAATTGCGCCCTCTAGAGGATGAAGAATCTATGGCGGCCATATCAGTTTATGGAGTGATTTGGACCGTATTTACCACAGTTACGAGTCGCACCAGAACACTTCGTGGAAAAATTCATCCAAGTCGGATGTGAATTGCACCGGCTAGAAGCTTGAGAAGTCATGACCCAAGATCGGTATATATGGCAGCTATATCAAAACATGGACCGATTTGGACCATACAATCCCAACCGACCTACACTAATAAGAAGTATTTGTGCAAAATTTCAACAGCCTGGCTTTACTCCTTCGCAAGTTATCGTTCTTTCGATAGACGGACGGACATGGCTTGGTCGACTTAAAATGTCATGACGATCAAGAATAAATATACCTTAATGGGCCTTAGACGCATATTTCCAGGTGGTACAAACGGAATGGTGAAATAAGTATAACCCCCATCCTATGCTTAAATATTGAAAAAAAAATGCTAAAATGAAATAATGTTTTGCTTTGTTCTTAATGCTATTTTTTAAGTTTGCCCCTTAGGGCCTGTCATTTGTTTGATTTGTTTTGATTACTTTGGGTCTTTTTTCCAACGGGAGTCGAGCTAATGACGATGACAACTTATGTTGGAAGAGAACATTCTAATTTGTGGAATATAACTAAAAGAACATTACTTGTTCAGCAGAAGCTTGTACCCATAGCCATCGCGGCCATTGGTATGAAGGTGGTGACAAGTCTTTCATCGATTTTATAAATCTGCTAGTGCCCACACTTTCGTGGCTACTGGGTTTATAGCTCATTTTAACTTATATCGTTGTTATATGAAAAACAAGTAAAAACGTACTTAGTTCCGCTGGACCGAATCTTGGGAACCCACCACCATGGATTCTGCTAACACTTTGTACAAAATAAGTTTAGTTGAAGGGCATAATTTTATGGTTTTTTGTACCGTACTTTGCACAGTTGTTGGAAGTCATAACAGCACCAATGTGCAAAATTTTAACTAAATCGGAAGAACATTCCGGCTTTCAGGTCTGAAGATGTCAATTCGGGAGATTGGTTTGTATGGCAGCTATTACGGGTTATAGACTGATTTCGACCTATATGGCACAGTTGTTGGAAGTTGTAATATAACAAATCGGATAAAAATTGCGGCTTGTGAGGACTCAAGAATTCAAATTGGAAGATCGGTTTATATGGGAGTTGTATCAGGTTATAGAGCGATTTAGACCGTACTTGGTACAGCTGTTGAAACTCACAACAGAACTCCAGTGAAAAATTTCAGCCAAATCGGACAAAAATTGCGGCTTCCAGGGGCTCAAGAACAGTTGTTGGAAGTCAAAATAGAGCAATATGTGCAAAATTTCAGCTAAATCAAACAAACTTGTACTTGTTTGGTCTACCTATGTATTCATATATATATATATTGTCCCTTCTTGTTTGTTGCTTCTACGAGGAAACCCATTTATTTTTATACCCTCCACCATAGGATGGGGGTATACTAATTTCGTCAGTCTGTTTGTAACACTTCGAAATATGCATTTAAGACCCCATAAAGTATATATGTTCTTGATGTTCGTGACATCTTAAGTCGAACTAGCCATGTCCGTCCGTCTGTCTGTCGAAAGCACGCTAACTTTTGAAGTAGTAAAGCTAGCCGCTTGAAATTTTGCACAAATACTTTTTATTAGTGTAGATCGGTTGGGTTTGTAAATGGGCCAATTCGGTCCATGTTTTGATATAGCTGCCATATAAACCGTTCTTGGGGCTTGACTTCTTGAGCCTCTAGAGGGCGCAATTCTCGTCCGATTTGACTGATATCTTGCACGTAGTGTTTTAATATCACTTCCAACAACTGTGTTAAGTATGGTTTGATCCGGTTCATAACCTAATATAGCTGTCATATAAAGCGATCTTGGGTCTTGACTTCTTGAGCTTTAGACGGCGCAATTCTTATCCGATTTGGCTGTAATTTTGCACGTGGTGTTTTGGTATCACTTGAACATTTGTGCGAAGTATGGTCCAAATCGGTCCATAACCTGGTATAAGTACCATATAAACCGATCTTGGATCTCAACTTATTGAGCCGCTAGAATGCGCAATTCAAGTCCGATTTGGCTAAAATTTTGCGTGAGGTGTTCTGATATGATTTCCAAAAACTGTGATGAGTATGGTGTAAATAGGTTCATAACCTGATATAGCTGCCATATAAACTGATCTGGGATCTTGACTTCTTGCTTCTCCCATGGCCTTTTATCCATACCATACCATATAAACCGATCTTGGATCTCAACTTATTGAGCCGCTAGAATGCGCAATTCAAGTCCGATTTGGCTAAAATTTTGCGTGAGGTGTTCTGATATGATTCCAAAAACTGTGATGAGTATGGTGCAAATAGGTTCATAACCTGATATAGCTGCCATATAAACTGATCTGGGATCTTGATTTCTTGCTTCTCCCATGGCCTTTTACATACGTGTGTAATATGATCTGAATCGATCTAAAGCTTGATGCAGCTCCCATATAAAACGATCTCCCGATTTTGCTTCTTGAGCCCCGAATCGGAGTATAACTTGATATAGCTACTCCTCCTTCTCCTCCGTCCTTATTCATTATTCTGTGATTGCCTTAAAAGAAATACTGCGCAAAGAACTCGACAGATGCGATCAATGGTGGAGGGTATATAAGATTCGGCCAGGCCGAACTAAGCGCGCTTTTACTTGTTTTTGATATTTTGCCTTTCTCCATTTCTCGTATGTAGTAAAGTAGAACAACAGCAGTGCAAAGGTATTGTGAATAGGTATATGCCGCATAAGTGCTTCATATCTGCTTGATGCTTATGACGCATGTGTGTTTACTATAACGATGACCCGTTTTTATTATGCTATAAAACGCATTTGCTCTGTCTGTCTGTGCTCAAAATTCTTTTACAAACGGCGTTTGTAGTAAAAAACAAAAGGCTATTATTTCGTGTGGAGAGTGGTTATGCGACTGCTTTTCTTCATTTTCTTTCCTTTTATTTCTTCCAACAAACCCATCATAAATTAGGCAGCAGTCATTTTCAGCAAACAATAAACTGTGTATCATTACAAGAAAACACATGCATTGGGAAAAGGTACAGCTAACAGACAGGGTTGTCGAGCATGTGGTAATTGTATCATAGAGGCGTTTTCGCAATAAATACGATTCAAATGCAACATCATACCTAATATGGATTAAAAGTCTTCTAACCAAAGACGGAACGCGTCCCATAGTGGTTGGTGCGTGTTGCTATTTCTGGCTTTTCTTTTCCATTTGCAAAGAAAATCTCCGATCATTGAGCTCGTTTCGAAAGAGAAACAAACAAAAATTGTGAAATTTAATGATCTTCGCCCTAACAGCCAAAAAACGTGGAAATGAAAAACTTCGGCATAGCCCGGCCGAGATTCGAAACTGGGCACACGGAGCAACAGCGAGAGGCGTTGCCGTTGTCTAGCATTCGGATCCATCAATACAACTTCCAACAGATGCACAGAATCATGTGCTGCGCCATGGAAGTAGTGTAATTGTCGCAGAAAAAAATTCCGTCATTACACAAAAACACATGCATGGGGAAAAAGTACAGCTAAAAGATAGGGTTGTCGAGTTTGGTTAATATAATAATTATAATAATAAATACGATTTAAATACAACATACCAACGAACGACCCTTGATGTCATCTCTCCTAATATGGTTTAAAAGTCTTCGAACAAAGGACGAAACGCGTCCCATAGTGGTTGGTATGTGTTGCTATCTCTGGCTTCCCTTTCCCATTTGCAAAGAAAATCTCCCATCATTGAGCTCAATGCGTGCTAAGTTCGGCCGGGCCGAATCAAATATCCCCTCCACCGTGAATCGCGATTGTCGAGTTCATTTCCCGGTGTCTCTTTTTAGGCAAACATATAATAAAAGAAAAGAATCGCTATAAGATAGGAGCTATTGTATAATATCAAGTTATCGTCCGAATCGGACCGTAATTGAACTGCATGTTGGAGACCATAGCAGAAGTCGTTGTGTAAAATTTCAGCCAATTCGAATAAAAATTGCGCCCTCAAGTAGTAAAATATGAAGACCGGTTTATTTGGGAGCTGTATCAGGCTATAGACCGATTCAGACCATAATTGACACGTATGTTGAAATTCATGAGAGAAGTCGTTGAACAAAAATTCTGCCAAATCGAATAATAATTGAGACCTTTAGATGCGTAAGACGTCGAGATCCCGGATCGGTTTATATGACAGCTATATCAGGCTATAAACCAATTAAAACCATATTTCTATTCTTAACTTCGCACCCTGAGAAGCATGAAGTTATTGTCCTTGCGCCTCTTGATAATTCCGATCACTGCACCATTTCAGCGTCCTTTTCGTTTTCTGCTCTTCGCGCCGCCTTTCCCCAGCCCCGAAACGGTCAATTTTTATATTCGAAAGAGCACGTTGGGCTGAGATCAACAAATTCTTCCAGCATTTTAATTGGAAACTTTGTTTTCTATACGGTGACTTAAATGCTGTAGCCGATATGGTGCAGGAAGTAACATTAATAGGAATGAGATCGTTCATTCCGACTATGAATTTATCGGTTAAATCTTACCAATAACAAGTAAAAGCGTGCTAAGTTCGGCCGGGCCGAATCTTATATACCCTCCACCATGGATCGCATTTGTCGAGTCCTTTTTCCGGCATCTCTTCTTAGGCAAAAAAGGATATAAGAAAAGAGTTGCTCTGCTATTAAAACGATATCAAGATATGGTCCGGTTCGGACCACAATTAAATTATATGTTGGAGACCTGTGTAAATTTTCAGCCAATTCGTATAAGAATTGCGCCCATTGGGGCTCACGAAGTAAAATAGAGAGAAATTTCAGGCATATCGGATAATAATTGCGACCTCTAGGGCTCAAGAAGTCAAGATCCCAGATCGGTTTATATGGCAGCTATATCAGGTTATGAACCGATTTGAACCTTATTCGACACAGTTCTTGAAAGTAAAAATAAAATACATCATGCAAAATTTCAGCCAAATCGGATAGGAATTGCGCCCTCTAGAAGCTCAAGAAGTCAAATCACCAGATCTGTTTATATGACAGCTATATCAGGTTATGGACCGATTTCAACCATACTTGGCACAGTCGTTGGATATCATAACGAAATACTTCGTGCAAAAATTCATTCCAATCGGATAAGAATTGCACATTCTAGAGGCTCAAGAAGTCAAGACCCAAGATCGGTTTATATGGCAGCTATATCAGGTTATGGACCGATTTGAACCATACTTAGCACAGTTGTTGGATATCATAACAAAACACGTAGTGCCAAAATTCATTCAAATCGGATAAGAATTGCGCCCTCTAGAGGCTCAAGAAGTCAAGACCCAAGATCGGTTTATATGGCAGCTATATCAAAACATGGACCGATTTGAACCATACTTGGCACAGTTGTTGGATATCATAACAAAACACGTCGTGCACAATTTCATTCCAATCGGATAAGAATTGCGCACTCTAGAGGCTCAAGAAGTCAAGACCCCAGATCGGTTTATATGACAGCAATATCAGGTTAAGGACCGATTTGGACCATACTTGGCACAGTTGTTGGATATCAAAGCAAAACACGTCGTGCGAAATTTCATTACAATCGGATAAGAATTGCGCACTCTAGAGGCTCAAGAAGTCAAGACCCAAGATCGATTTATATGGCAGCTATATCAGGTTATAAACCGATTTGAACCATACTTGGCACAGTTGTTGGATATCATAATAAAAGACGTCGTGCAAAATTTCATCCCAATCGGATATGAATTGCGCACTCTAAAATCCCAAGAATTCAAGACCGAAGATCGGTTTATATGGCAGCTATATCAAAACATAGACCGATATGGCCCATTTACAATACCAACCGACCTACACTAATAAGAAGTATTTGTGCAAAATTGCAAGCGGCTCCTTCTCCTTACTCCTTCGGAAGTTAGCGTGCTTTCGACAGACAGACGGACGGACGGACAGACGGACGGACATGGCTAGATCGACATAAAATTTCACGAAGATCAAGAATATGTATACTTTATGGGGTCTAAGACGAATATTTCGAGTAGTTACAATCAGAATGACGAAATTAGTATACCCCCCATCCTATGGTGGAGGGTATAAAAATCAATTTGTGTTTGTTTGCAGTTTGTTTGTGTGTTCCTTATAGACTCAAAAACGGCTGAACCGATTTTCTTGAAATTTTCGCAGATGGTGCATAATGATACCGAGGTGAAAATAGGGTGCTACATTTTTTGATATCTGAAAGGGGAGTGGACCCTTCCTCTTACCCAAATTTTTAAAATCACCAGATCTCGGAGATGCGTGAGTATTTACCGACAATCGCAATATGGGGATCAAATGAAAGGTATTTACGAGTAGAATACGAATTTGAAATCCAAATGTGGGACTAAGTTTCTGGCGTTCCACCCCTTCCCCAAAACAGCATGGCAATATCAGCACGAACCTGGGGGGTAGACCACTAATCTGATATCAACATTCGGGGCCAACTGTCAAGACAATTTAGGTCTTCAAGACAGTGGAGTTTAATATTGATAGTTTTTGGGCCCATACACCAAACCGGACATTTTGCTGACTTTTGCAATAAGGGGTTTTGTGAAGGTATTTGTGATTGGAAAACGAATTTGATATCTAATTTCGAGGTCAATGCAAATATGGGGTTCAAATAAATGATATATAGATTCATGAGAAAAGAGCACGTAGTTGATATTCTTTCAGGGCTTAGTGTTTGGGGGACCACCCCACTCCCCAAAACACCCCTAAATCGGGCATATTTACCGACCATGTCAATGTGGAGCTTATATGAAATTGATACCCACTTCGGGACCAATTTTCTGGGGGTCTACCCCTCTCTCAAAATAGAACAAAAACTGCAATTATTTATTCACCATCGCAATATGGGCCTCAAATAAAGGTATATAGGAGTTGAATACGAATATCCAACTGTGGGACCATGTATTTGGGGCACCGCTGTTTCCCCAAAAACCCCCCAAAGTGTAAAAATTTGTCGACCATGTCATTATATGGCTCAAATGAAAGGTATTTGAGATTGGAAAACTATTGGGTTGCCCAAAAAGAAATTGCGGATTTTTTAAAAGAAAGTAAATGCATTTTTAATAAAACTTATAATGAACTTTAATCAAATATTTTTTTATACCCACCACCGACCCACCATTTTGTCATTCCGTTTGCAACACATCGAAATATCCATTTCCGACCCTGTAAAGTATATATATTCTTAATCAGCGTAAAAATCTAAGACGATCTAGACATGTCCGTCCGTCTGTCTGTTGAAATCACGCTACAGTCTTCAAAAATAGAGATATTGAGCTAAAACTTTGCACAGGTTCTTTTTTTATCCATAAGCAGGTTAAGTTCGAAGATGGGCTATATCGGACTATATCTTGATATAGCCCCCATATAGACCGATCCTCCGATTTAGGGTTTTAGGCCAATAAAGGCCACATTTATTATCCGATTTTGCTGAAATTTGCGACAGTGAGTTATGTTAGGCCCTTCAACATTCTCCGTCAATTTGGCCCAGATCGGTCCACATTTGGATATAGCTGCCATATAGACCGATCCTCCAATTTAAGGTCTTAGGCGCATAAAAGCCACATTTATTATCCGATTTTGCTGAAATTCGGGACAGTGAGTTGTCTTAGGCCCTTCGACATCTTCCATCAATATGGCTCAGATCGGTTTAGATTTTGATATAGCTGCCATATAGACCGATCCTCCGATTTAGGGTCTTAGGCCCATAAAAGCCACATTTATTATCTGATTTTGCTGAAATTTGGGACAGTGAGTTGTGTTAGGCCCTTCAACATCCTCCGTCAATTTGGCCCAGATTGGTTCAGATTTGGATATAGCTGCCATATAGACCGATCCTCCAATTTAAGGTCTTAGGCGCATAAAAGCCACATTTATTATCCGATTTTGCTGAAATTCGGGACAGTGAGTTGTCTTAGGCCCTTCGACATCTTCCATCAATATGGCTCAGATCGGTTTAGATTTTGATATAGCTGCCATATAGACCGATCCTCCGATTTAGGGTCTTAGGCCCATAAAAGCCACATTTATTATACGATTGTGCTGAAATTTGGGACAGTGACACCCTTCGTCAATTTTGCTCTGATCGGTTCAGGTTTGGATATAGCTGCCATATAGACCAATCCTCCGAGTTCAGGGTCTTAGACCCATAAAAGCCACATTTATTATACGATTATGCTGAAATTTGGGACAGCAAATTGTGTTAGGCCCTTTGATGTATCTCGTCAATTTGATGCAGATCGGACCAATTTTGGATATAGCTGCCATATAGACCGATCACTCGATTTCAGGTTATGGGCCCATAAAATGCTCATTTATTGTCCGATGTCGCCGAAATTTGGAACAGTGAGATAAGTTAAGCCCCTCGACATAATCCTGGCAATATGGCACAGATCGGTTAAGATTTGAATATAGCTGTCATATAGACCGATCTCTCTATTTAAGGTTTTGTTCCCATAAAAGGTGCATTTATTGTCCGATGTCGCCGAAATTCAGGACAGTGAGTTGGGTTAAGCCCTTCGACTTCCTTCTGCAATATGGCCCAGATCAGTCCAGATGTGAATATAGCTGCCATATAGACCGATCTCTCAATATAAGGTTTTGGGTCCGATTTCGCCGAAATTTGGGACAATGAGTTGAGTTAGGTGCTTCGACATTTTTCTGAAACTTGGGCCAAATTGCTTCAGATTTGGATATAGCTGCCATATAGACCGATATCTCGATTTAAAGTTTTGGCCCCATAAAACGCTCATTTATAATTTGATTTCACTGAAATTTGACACAGTGACTTATGTTAGGCTTGTCGAAATCCGTGTCGTATGTAGCTCAGATCGGTTTATTTTTAGATAAAGCTACTTAAAAGACCAATATTTTGTTATACACAATTGAACAATGACTTGTACTTATAAGTATTTGGTCCAAATCGGAACATATTTTGATATAACTCCTATGGGACAAAAGGTATAAAATTTCCACCGGATTTTGATGAAAGGTGGTTTACGTATATTCCCGAGGTGGTGGGTATCCAAAGTTCGGCCCGGCCGAACTTAACGCCTTTTTACTTGTTTTTACCCTTTTTTTCTAAAGCAAGCTAAAAGTAACAGCTGATAACTGACAGAAGAAAGAATGCAATTACAGAGTCAAAAGCTGTGAAAAATATGTCAATGCGGACCATATGAAAAATCCGCAATTACTTTTTGGGCAACCCAATAATTTGATAACCAGTTTTGGGGCCAAGTGGTTGGGGGACGCCTCATTCTATATACTCCACTTAAACCAATGGCAATATGGGGTTTAAATAAATGGTATTTGAGACAAGAGCATGATGCTGATATTTTTTTCAGGGCCAAGTGTCTAGGGAACCACCTCACCCCCATAAACACTCCTAAATCGGACATCATGAAAATTTCGGGCGGGTATAAAGTCTTTTTAGAATGGCATTAAACCCTCCGTGCGAATTCGTTGTCCAATGAAGATTATGTGGAATTCAGATAAAGGATATACATTTTTCGTAGCATGGCATTTTACTGGAAGCTCTTTTTTTGTCGAAAATAAATATTCAAAGGATAAATTTTTTCTATATAAAGTATAAGAAGGCGCAACGGAGTGGCCCCGATTCAGCTAGTATATCTATCTATCTATATATATAAAAATGAATTTGTGTTTTTTTTGTTTGTGGGTTTGTAAATTTGTTTGTTCCGTATAAACTGAAAAACGGCTGAACCGATTTCTTTCAAATGTTCACAGCTTGTGGGTAGTGGTCCGGGAGGAGCAATAAGCTATATAATTTAATGATAACGGGAGGGGGGGACCCTCCCCCTTACCCTAAAAGTACGACCCCAAAATAACCGATCCGAACCAATCGGGACCATATGTGATTCACATGAAAGGTATTCAAGAGTAGACTACGAATCTCCTATTGAAAATTGGATCCAAGTATTTTGGATATTAAACTCTAAACCTTTCCCTTATCGAATTTTTTCTCTTTGCAAATGGATCAACTGAATGGAGACGCCACCACGAACAGAGAGAGGGCACAGCGGTAAAAATTGATCAAGCAGCATTTATCTTTGTTATGGTAACTCATCGGTCCGTAGAATAACGAAAAATAAAGTATAGGATTTTCGTTGCGGTTGTTTGCAGTATTATTTTTTAAATTTCCCACCCTAAGACGGGCCTTAACAATAGGTGTTTCAGGTAGTTTATCATGGATAAAAATTTATTTCGTAGAGTGCGAATATCCAAGTCTATTAGAGGGGAAGGCTCAACGAACGTACACAGAATCAAAGCTATTGGAGAGTAGGTTACGTTACAGAGGTGACATTTTTCTACATCTTGCAAGGGAAAGCTCAGTGGAGCGCGTTTGATTGAATATTTAGCGCTAAGATAAGAACCCACCTTTTTATTATCGAGCCCAAGTGGCGTGCCGATAAGCACACATTTCGAATCGTTCGAATCTTACATACCCTCATCGTTCGAATCTTACATACCCTCTACCTTGGATCTCATTTGTCATTTCTTGACCGATATCTCTTTATAGGCAAACAAAGGATAATGGTGGAAATTTCAAAGCTTTTGGAGCTATTTCAGGTTATCAATCAATGTTATGCAAAATGTCAGCAAAAATTGGATAAGAATTGAGCCCTGTAGTAACTTAAGAATAAAAATCAGGAGACCGGTTCATATGGGAGCTATATCAGGTTATGGGCCCAATCAGACCATATTTGGCACGTATCTCGAAGGTCATAGAAGAAGCCGTAAAAATATATATATATATATAAATAATATAAAATGTTAATCCAAATCGCCTAAGAATTGCGCCCTCTAGAGGCTCAGAGAGTTATATTAGGAGATCATTTTATATGGGAGCTACATGAAGTTTTAAACCGGTTTGAACCATACTTAGCACAGATGTTGGAGGTAATAACAAAATCTTATATAAAAAAATCAATTTGTGTTTGTTTGTAGGCTTGTTTGCTTGTATTTTTGTGTGTTCCTTATAGACCCAGAAACGGCTAAACCGATTTTCTTGAAATTTTCACAGATGGTGCATAATGACCCCGTGGTGAACATAATTTTCAGAAGCGCCAGATCTCGGAGATGGGTGTTGCGATTTAAGAGAAATTTGGAGTGCTCTCATATAGTATCCTAAACATAAAAATTTGGTATCCAAATTTCGGATGGGGTACTTAGGGGGGTGCCCCACCCTAAATCCTACCAAACATATATTTACACCAATCACGACAATAAGGGACTCAAATGAAAGGTAATTAGGATTAGAAAACGTATCTGATATCCAATTGCCGGATCAAGTACTAGGGGGACTACCCCAAGCCCCTAAATCGGGCATATTTACCGACCATGGCAATATGGGACTCAAATGAAAGGTATTTGCGAGTGGAATACGAATCTGATATCCAAATGTGGGATCACGTTTCTGGGGGGTCCAACCCTTCCCCAAAACACCCTCCAAACAAGATTTATTTAGTGACCAAGGCAATACGGGGCTTAAATAAAAGGTGTTTGAGTGTAGAATTCGAATCTGAATTTGGGGGGCCGCCTCCCACCAAAAACATTCCCCAAAGGGGACAAATTTACGACCATAGCAATATGGGTCCCAAAAAAAGGTCTTTGGGAGTAAAGTACGAATTTGATATCAATATTCGGGAAAGTATCTATGGGGCCACCCCACCCCCACAACACCACCCAAATAGGAAGTATTTGCTGACTTTTGCAATAAAGAGTTTAAATTAGGTTAGAAAACAAACTTGATATCCAATTTTGAGTCCAATGGCAATAAGGGGTTCAAATAAATGATATATAGATATATGAGAATAGAGCACGTTGCTCATATATTTTCAGGGCTTAGTGTTTGGGGGACCACCCCCATCCCCAAAACACCCCTTAATCGGGCATATTTACCGACCATGTTAATGTGGAGCTTAAATGAAAGGTATTGGGGGGTAGAGCAAGAATTGATACCCATTTACGGGACTAATTTACTGGGGTTTTACCCCTTTCCCAAAATACCCCACAAACAGCAATTTTTTACTGACCACCGCACTATGGGGCTCAAATAAAGGTATTTGGGAGTATAATACGAATTTGATATCCAAATCTAGGACCATGTATTTTCCCTTTCCCAAAACAACCCCAAAGGGAAAACAATTTTCGACCATGCCAATATGTGGCTCAAATGAAAGGTATTTGCGATTAGAAAACGAATTTGATAACCTGTTTTGAGGCCATGTGTTTGGGGGACGCCTCATCTAGTAAAGTCCTCTTAAGCAAATGGCAATATGGGGTTTAAATAAATGGTATTTGTGAGAAGAACACGATGCTGATATTTTTTCAGCGCCAAGTATATTGTTATATTGTTAAACTGTTAGTTATATTGTTAAACTGTTAGTCAAGTAAGCATGGTATTTCACTAAAAGATCTTCGAAAATAAATATTCCAAGGAAACTTTTGTTCCATATAAAGTAAAAGAAGGTGCAGTGGAGGGGGCCCGGGTCAGCTAGTCAAAAGATAAAATTTAGTTTAACCGGGAATGCGGAGATGCTGTCAGATTAAAAGAGGAAGCATTTAGGACTTGGCGTCTGAACAAAAGTGCCAATACCGAAATGCTGCGCAAAAAGGCAAGAACTTCGTGTGCCAGAATACTTAGACAAGAAAGTTTTCTTTACGAACAGGGTCTTTGTGCCAAAGTTAACATAACAAAACAAAATAAATGCAAATTTTGCCCGTGAACATTCCACTAAGAAACAGGGGCAAACAAAACACCTCATGCAAATTTCAGCCAAATCGGATTAGAATTGCGCCCTATAGAGGCTGAAGAAGTCAATATTTCAGATCGGTTAATATAACAGCGATATCAAGTTATGGACCGATTTGAACCACACTTGACGCAATTGTTGGAAATCATTACAAAACACCTCATGCAAATTTTCAGCCGACTTGGATACAAATTGCGCCCTCTAGTGACTCAAGAAGTCAAGATCCAATATTGGTTATAGGGCAGCTATATCAAAACATGGATGGATATGGCCCATTTACAATCCCAACCGACCTACATTAATATGAAGTATTCGTGCAAAATTTCAAGTGGCTATATTTACTCCTTCGAAAGTTAGCATGCTTTCGACAGACCGACGGGCGGACATGGCTAGATCGACTTAAAATGACATGACGATCAGGAATATAAGGGGTGATTTTTTTGAGGTTAGGATTTTCATGCATTAGTATTTGACAGATCACGTGGGATTTCAGACATGGTGTCAAAGAGAAAGATGCTCAGTATGCTTTGACATTTCATCATGAATAGACTTACTAACGAGCAACGCTTGCAAATCATTGAATTTTATTACCAAAATCAGTGTTCGGTTCGAAATGTGTTCATTCACCGTAACGTTGCGTCCAACAGCATCTTTGAAAAAATACGGTCCAATGATTCCACCAGCGTACAAACCACACCAAACAGTGCATTTTTCGGGATGCATGGGCAGTTCTTGAACGGCTTCTGGTTGCTCTTCACTCCAAATGCGGCAATTTTGCTTATTTACGTAGCCATTCAACCAGAAATGAGCCTCATCGCTGAACAAAATTTGTCAAAATTTGAACACATTTCGAACCGAACACTGATTTTGGTAATAAAATTCAATGATTTGCAAGCGTTGCTCGTTAGTAAGTCTATTCATGATGAAATGTCAAAGCATACTGAGCATCTTTCTCTTTGACACCATGTCTGAAATCCCACGTGATCTGTCAAATACTAATGCATGAAAATCCTAACCTCAAAAAAATCACCCTTTATATACTTTATGGGGTCTCAGAGGAATATTTCGAGGGGTTATATACAGAATGACGAATTTAGCATACCCCCTCCTATAGTGGAGGGTATAAAAATAAACTTTTCAGCAGTAAACCTGCTATTCTGAAATTCTGAACTACTACTGTAATTGCAGTATTTAATATGCATATAAGGTTAAGATAGATTTTAAATGAATCTCTAATGCGGCCAACCTACCTAATTCGAGCTTTAGTGAATATTTTTAGACAAAACTCCTTAGCACATTATAATCATTAAAATTCGTAAGAGAGGTCCAGAAGCTGAAGCCCTCCCATTTTGTATTCGAAGTGCAAGTTAGTTATGTTCATTTAAAATTGTTTTGTACGTTAAGGCTAGAAACGTTTCAGGGTGAAATTGTAAACGTGAGAGATTATTTCCCCCATTGCGCAAAAGCTGATTCACTCGATTTTTGTAATTCGTGTTCACTCTTTGCAGCATATCAATCTTTAGGTGTGCTATTGCCCGTGATCGATCGTCATAAGCCAAGTTCGTCCGGTTCGAATCTTGGGAACCGACCACCATGGATTCAGTTAAAAATTTATAAAAAATAAATTTAGTTGAAGGGCATACTTTTATTCTACATACTATATATTCTACAACTTCTGTCAATCCAGCAAAAATTAAAGCCTCTAGGAACTGAGCAAGGTTGATCGAGAGACCTGGTTTCATGGGAGCTATAACAGGTTATAGACTGATTTGGACCGTAGTTGGCACAGTTATTGAAAGTCGTAATAGAACACCGCATGCAAAATTTCAGCCAAATCAGACAAAAAGTGGTGCTTGTAAGGATTTAGGAAGTCAAATCGGGAGATCGGTTTATATGGGAGCTATATAAGGTTATAAATCGATTCGGACCGTACTTCGTACAATAGTTGGAAGTCACATTACATGCTCAATTTCAGCCAAATCGGACAAAAATTACCGCTTCCCGGGTGTCAAGAAGTCAAATGGGGAGATCGGTTTATATGGGAGCTATATCAGGTTATGTACCGATTTGAACCGTACTATTCACAGTTGGTGAAAGTCATAACAGTCAAATAACAAATCCGATGAAAATTGCGGCTTGTAGGGCTTAAGAAATCAAACCGGGAGATCAGTTTATATGCGAGCTATATCTAAATCTAAACCGATATGGCCCATTTGCTATCCTCAACAACCTACATCAATATTAAGTATCTGTGCAAAATTGTAATAGTCTAGCCGTACGCGACCGCTATCGTAATTTCGACAGACGGACGGACGGACGGATATAGCTAGATCGCCTCAGAACGTCTAGACGATCAAGTGTATAAATACTTTATGGGGTCTTAGATGAGTATTTGGAGTTGTTACAAACGGCATGACTTTTTTTAGCTATACCCTTTGTCAAATGGACACAATCTATATATATAAAAATTAATTTGTGTTTGTAGGTTTGTTTGTTTGTTTGTGGGTTTGTAAATTTGTTTGTTCCGTATAAACTCTAAAACGACTGAACCGATTTCTTTCAAATTTTCACAGAATGCGGGGAGTGGTGCAGAAGGAGCAACAGGCTATATAATTTATTGATATTGGTAGGGGGCGGACCCTCCCCCTAACCCTAAAAGTACGTCCACAAAATAAAAGTGAACCGATCGGGACAATATGGGATTCTAATGAAAGGTATTCAAGAGTAGACTACGAATTTCATATTAAATATTGAATCCAAGTAACTTGGGGGCCGCCCCGACCCTAAAACCCCATAAAATAGGTTTATAGGACGTTAATGACAATATGGGACTCGAATGAAAGGCATTTGGGGGTAGATTACGAAAATGGCCAGGAAAAAGGAAAAGGCTTATTAGTTTGTTGATATTGGAAGGGGTGGACCCTCCTCCCCCGTTACCTCAAAAACAACACCTAAAATCGAAAGTGGACCGATAGGGCCAATATGGGTGTCAAATGAAAGGTATTGGGGAGTAGAATACGAATATGATATTAAAAATTGGAATGAAGTATGTGAGGGGTCGTCTAACCCCAAAAACTGCCACAAACAAACATATTGGATGTAAATATCAATATGGGACTCAAATGAAAGGTATTCGGGACTAAACTACGAATATGACATAAAACATGAGGTCCAAGTAATTGGGGGTCGCCCCACCCTCAAATGGGAATATAATTCGATCCTAGCTAGATGAGCCTCAAATTAAAGGCATTCAGTAGCAGATGACGAATATGACATTAAACTTTGTGTCCAAGAATCTAGGTGGTGCTTTACCTCCCCATTAAAACAATGGGGTGATCCCCCATAGATTGATAGATAGATAAATAGATATTTTAAAGTGGAGTGCGTCATTCAAATTTGTGCTCAAGTGGCAGATGGATTGAGGTGCCCACTACCAAACGGCCCCTAACACCAATTATGGCAATATGGGGTTAAATTTAAAGTGTAGGGTTGTGAACTGCAAATATGATATCTTTATTCTACTCATATATCTAGCGGACCACCTCACCTCAAAACAGTTGATCAATTATAATGACCTAACAGGACACTTCCGCCGTACCTCCAAAGTTATGACGTTCAGTGTGATAGGAGCAGTTGCAAACCTTAAGACAAGTCCAAACAACGTGCTGCTGGACAACACTTTTATGTTCAAAATTCTACATGGTTTAATTACTAAGAACTGTCGCCACCGCACCTAATATAAAGACGGGCAAATTAGTTCTTTACCACTGAGAATCGCTTAATATGGCAATTTGGTTTGATTTAAAAAAGGCTAAATTATAAATTCAACAGGTAGCCATATAGTATGTTATAGACAACTATGCTGCTACTCGCTTGGAGCGCTAAGCCGCTAAGTAGCATCATAGACAAAGGAAATCTATAGACTTATAACATATGTTCAAGAAAGCTCTAACAGATGGGAGAAATGTAAAATTCTCAGTGGTGTATATGCGATTGCGCAAGCATATTTTTTAAATTTCCCAGCCTAAGACGGGCCTTAACAATAGGAGTATCAGGTAGTTTAAGTGGCTATATTTGCAATAGATAAAAATTTATTTAGTAAGGTGCGAATATTCAAGTTTGTGCTAAATTGCTAGAGGGAAGGGTTACATTACAGAGGTGACATTTTTCTACGTCTTGAAAGCGAAAGCTCAGTGGAGCGGGTTTGATGGCGTGCTGATAAGCACGGATTTTTTTCGTTTTGTCACTCGATTCGTTCGCCAAGTCATTGAAAACAGCTGAGTTTAAAAACGGAAAATAGCTGCTTTCAATGACATGGCGAACAGATCGAGTGACAACAAGTAAAAGCGTGAAAAGTTCGCCTGGGCCGAATCTTACATACCCTCTACCAGGGATTTCATTTGTCATTTTTTTGCCCGATATCTCTTTATAGGCAAACAAAGGATAATGGATAAAAATTGGAAAGCTATTGGAGCTATCTCAGGTTATCGACCGATTCAAGCAACGCCTGGTTTGGCTGTTGGTGACCATGGTAGATGTCATTGTGCAAAATGTCAGCAAAAATTGGATAACAATTGAGCCCTATAGTGGCTTCAGAATTAAAATCGGGAGATCGGTTCATATGGGAGCTATATCAGGTTATGGACCCATTCAGACCATATTTGGCACGCATGTGGAAGGTCATAGGAGAATTCGTTAAAATAGTGTTTAGCCAAATCGCATAAGAATTGCGCCCTCTAGAGGCTCAGAGAGTCAAATTAGGAGATCGTTTCATATGGGAGCTACATCAAGGTTTAAACCGGTTTGAACCATACTTAGCACAGATGTTGAAAGACATAACTCCCCTTACCCTAATTTTCAGAAACGCCAGATCTCGGAGATGGGTGGTGCGATTTAAGCGAAATTTGGTGTGCTCTCATATAGTACCCTAAAAATAACAAGTAAAAGCGTGCTAAGTTCGGCCGGGCCGAATCTTATATACCCTCCACCATGGATCGCATTTGTCGAGTTCTTTTCCCGGCATCTCTTCTTAGGCAAAAAAGGATATAAGAAAAGAGTTGCTCTGCTATTAAAACGATATCAAGATATGGTCCGGTTCGGACCACAATTAAATTATATGTTGGAGACCTGTGTAAAATTTCAGCCAATTCGAATAAGAATTGCGCCCATTGGGGCTCACGAAGTAAAATAGAGAGAACGATTTATATGGGATCTGTATCGGGCTATAGACCGATTCAGACCATAATAAACACGTTTGTTGATGGTCATGAGAGGATCCGTCGTACAAAATTTCAGGCATATCGGATAATAATTGTGACCTCTAGGGGTCAAGATCCCAGATAGGTTTATATGGCAGCTATATCAGGTTATGAACCGATTTGAACCTTATTTGACACAGTTGTTGAAAGTAAAAATAAAATACGTCATGCAAAATTTCAGCCAAATCGGATAGGAATTGCGCCCTCTAGAAGCTCAAGAAGTCAAATCCCCAGATCTGTTTATATGACAGCTATACCAGGTTATGGACCGATTTCAACCATACTTGGCACAGTTGTTGGATATCATAACGAAATACAAAAATTCATTCAAATCGGATAAGAATTGCGCACTCTAGAGGCTCAAGAAGTCAAGACCCAAGATCGGTTTATATGGCAGCTATATCAGGTTATAAACCGATTTGAACCATACTAAGCACAGTTGTTGGATATCATAACAAAACACGTCGTGCAAAATTTCATTCTGATCGGAAAAGAATTGCGCACGCTAGAGGCTCAAGAAGTCAAGACCCAAGATCGGTTTATATGGCAGCTATATCAGGTTATGGGCCGATTTAAACCATACTAAGCACAGTTGTTGGATGTCATAACAAAACACGTCGTGCAAACTTTCATTCAAATCGGATAAGAATAGCGCCATCTAGAGGCTCAAGAAGTCAAGACCCAAGATCGGTTTTTGTGGCAGCTATATCAAAACATGGACCGATATGGCCCATTTACAATACCAACCGACCTACACTAAGACGAAGTATTTGTGCAAAATTTCAAGCGGCTAGCTTTACTCCTTCGGAAGTTAGCGTGCTTTCGACACACAGACGGACGGACGGACGGACGGACGGACGGACGGACGGACATGGCTAGATCGACATAAAATGTCGCGACGATCAAGAATATATATACTTTATGGGGTCTCAGACGAATATTTCGAGTAGTTACAAACAGAATGACGAAATTAGTATACCCCCCATCTTATGGTGGAGGGTATAAAAATTTGGTATGCAAATTTTGGATGGGATACCTAGAGGAGCTGCCCCACGAATCCGATATATATATTTTCAAGGCCAACTCACTGAATAGCCGCCCATCCCCCTAAACAGCCCCCAAGCCGGTCATGTTTGCCGACTATGAAAATATGGAGCTCAAATTAAAGGTATGGGGGAGTAGACCACGTATCTGATATCAACATTACGGCCAACTCTCTAGCGGACGTCCTACCACCATAACAACAACAATTTGGGCCTTAAAGAGAGTGGAACTAAATATTCAAAGTTTTTAGGGCCAATACCCCAAACCGGACATTTTGCTGACTTTTAAAATTAGGAGTTCAAATGAGATTAGAAAACGAATTTGATATCCAATTTTGAGGGCAATGGCAATATGGGGTTCAAATAAATCATATATAGATATATGAGAATAGAATACGTTGCTCATATATTTTAATGTTTGGGGGACCAGCCCAATCCCCAAAACACCCCTAAATCGGGCATATTCACCGACCATGTCAATGTGGAGCTTAAATAAAAGGTATCTGGGGGTAGAGCAAGAACTACTGTAGAATGCCAATTTAAATTCGTAGACCAATAAAGTTGATGTGGGATATAGATAAAGGCACTTATATTGTTCAACTGTTAGTCAAGTTAGCATGGTAAAGATCTTTTAGTGAAAGATCTTTAATTGTAGAAAAGAAATATTCCAAGAAAACTTTTGTTCCATATAATGTAAAAGAAGGTGCAGCGGAACGGGCCCTGGTCAGCTAGTAGGCTATATAATTTTTTGATATCGGGAAGAGGCGGACCCTTTACCTTACCCCAAAAGTACTACCCGAGTGTAAAAGTGGACCGATCGGGACAATGAAAGGTATTAAAGCGTAGAGTACGAATTGCATAATAAAAGTAGGGATAAAGTACCTGAGGGGCGCCCCAGCCCCAAAAACCCCTTATAATAGGTTTATTTAACGATCATGACAATATGGGACTCAAATGAAAGGTATTCGGGAGTAGATTACGAATATGGTCAGAAAGTAATAATAGGATTTATAATTTATTTATAACGAAGGGACGTTACCCCAAAAACACAACCCAAAATCAAAAGTGAACCGATAAGGACAATATGGGAATCAAATGAAAAGTATGAGGGAGTAGATAACAAATCTGGCATTCAAATTAAGGTCGAAGTATAGGGTTCACCACAACGCTACAAAAACGCCCAAAATGGGCACATTAGCCAACCAAGAAAACATTGGCTATATAATTTTTCGGTATCGGAAGGGGGGCAGACTCTCCCCCTTATGCCAAAAACACAACCCAAAATCAAAAGTGGACCGATCGGGACAATATAGGTATCAAAGAAAAGGTATTGGAGAGAAAATACGAATATGGAATTAAAATTTGAGTCTAAGTACCCATCGGGCCGCCCCAACCCTAAAACTGCCCCAAACAAATATATTGAATGTTCATTTCAATATGGGGCTCAAATGAAAGGTATTCGGGAGTAGATTTCGAATCTGGCATTCAAAATCAGATCGAAGTATAGGAGGTAATGTCACCCCTCAAAAACGATATTAGACCCATTGTGACTATATGATACTTGGCTGAACCAATTTTCTTTAAATTTTCATAGATCGTGAATGATTGTCTGGAATGAGACATAGGCTATATAATTTTTAGTTATCGGGAGGAGGCGGTTATCTCACAAATAAATGCTTCAATGCTGTCTTCCAATGCGTCAATTGAAGCGGGTTCGTCTGCATAGACATGAGCTTTAACACAGCCCCACAAAAAAATAGTCTAAAGGCGTTAAATTGACTGATTCCGAATGTGAAATAAAAAGCTCTCCGAACTTGCCTCTTAATAGGTCCATTGTTATGCGTGCTGTGTGGCATGTGGCACTGTATTGTTGAAATCACATGTCGTGCAAGTCAAGATCTTGCATTTTAAGCAAAAACAAGTAAAAAGGCGTTAATTTCGGCCGGGCCGAACTTTGGATACCCACCACCTCGGTAATATATGTAAACCACCTTTCATCAAAATTCGGTGAAAATTTCATTCCTTATACTCATATACCTTATACCGATCTGAACTATATACGACACGATGTCGAAAAGCCGAACATAAGTCACTGTGTCAAATTTCAGTGAAATCGGATTATAAACGCGCCTTTTATGGGGCCAAGACTTTAAATCGAGATATCGGTCTACATGGCAGCTATATCCAAATCTGGACCGATTTGGGCCAAGTTGCATAAACATGTTGAAAAGCCTAACACAAAGCACTGTCCCAAATTTCGGCGAAATCGGACAATAAATGCCTCTTTTATGGGCCCTAAACCTTAAATCGAGAGATCGGTCTATATGGCAGCTATATGCAAATCTGGACCGATCTGGGCAAAATTGAAGAAGGACGTCGAAGAGCGTAACTAAACTCACTGTGTCAAATTTCAGCGACATCGGACAATAAATGCGTCTTTTATCGCCCCAACACCTAAAACCTAGATAGCGGTCTATATGGCAGCTATATCCAAATCTGGACCGATCTGAGCCAAATTTGACGAAGAGCCTAACACAACTCACTGCCCCAAATTTCAACAAGATCGGATAATAGATGTGGCTTTTATGGGCCTAAGACCCTAACTCGGAGGATCGGTATATATGGCAGCTATATCCAAATCTGAACCGATCAGAGCAAAATTGACGAAGGGTGTCGAAGGGCCCAACACAACTCACTGTCCCAAATTTCAGCAAAATTGGATAATAAATGTGGCTTTTATGGGCCTAAAACCCTAAATCGGCGGATCGGTATATATGGGGGCTATATCAAGATATAGTCCGATATAGCCCATCTTCGAACTTAACCTGCTTATGGACAAAAAAAGAATCTGTGCAAAGTTTCAGCTCAATATCTCTATTTTTGAAGACTGTAGCGTGATTTCAACAGACAGACGAACGGATATGACTAGATCGTCTTAGATTTTTACGCTGATCAAGAATATATATACTTTATAGGGTCGGAAATGGATATTTCGATGTGTTGCAAACGGAATGACAAAATGAATATACCCCCATCCTTCGGTGGTGAGTATAAAAAAGTTAGATATCATCTGACGGTCCGATTCGCTTCATATTTGAAGAAGTAAGTTCCAGTGATGCCACCAGCCCATAAACTGTCCAAACTGTGATTTTTTCTGGATTCATCGGTAGCTCTTACAATACGTTCCCATTTAGCCAAAAATGAGCTTCGACGCTCAATGGAAGAAGCGCGTAATGAACTTTCTTTGCATTTTGATATTAAAATTCAATAATTTGCAACCGCTGTTCCTTGTAAGCATTTTGATATTAAAATTCAATAATTGCAAGCGCTGTTTCCTTGTAAGACGATTCGTGATTAAATCATAGACCAAACTGAAGATGTTTGATAGTGAAACAAACTATCGCCATTAGCAAAAATCCATTTCTTATTCCTAAAATTTTTCAAATAATAGAGAATAATTTTGTTAAAAATAGATTTGATAATAAAGTATCGTGAATGAGATATTGACCTACAGGTGAACGGGGATGTTGTTCTCAGTGGTCTTTCAAGAGTCACATATGTGAATTGCATAGGCGGTTGCTTAAGTACCACAAAAATGAACTACATAGCCGGGAGCCTCAACAGCCGAGTGACATGAGCAAAGCGATGGTAATGAACCAGGAAGTCTAGCAACCAACCCAACGAAACAGAACATATACCAATGGCTGCTACGTTCTATGTCCAAGGATCTATTGATCTGGCAATTTCTTTTCGGTAACTTTTCAATAATCAAATCTTTCCGCTCAACATAATTCGCATGGTCATTAAGCTCGACTCCACTTTGAAGGAAAAACCACGAAAGTTTTTTTTGGATATTATTAATGATATAAATTTAAAAATTCCAATGTACAACTCCATTCATGAGGATATTACTTGCAGTAAGGGCATTTACCAGTCACTAGAATAGAAAAAAAAGAATGAATTTAGGATAGCTTGAAAAGAGGGTGCAGATATTAATCCGCCACATGTCACCATAGACATACACCTTAGCCAGAAATCGGCTTGTTGTGCGCTCCAAAAACTAAAAAGTAACCTCGAAAAAGAAAATTTTAAGTTAGGAACACCTCACTACTTACAAATTCCTTAATTGATTTCCATACCACTCCCCTAAGATGGTTAATGTCTGGTTTCGTGTCCCCACCTAAGTACCGATGTCTGTTGGCAGTGAAAGCCGGGCAATGACATAGGAAACGCTCCAATGTCTAATCATCTTCCTCACATTCCTTACACATGCTATTACTTGCCACGCCGATTTTTCATAAGTGAGCTCGTAGTCCTGTGTTCTATTATGACACCGAAAGCTATACTGACCTTCTTCTTACTTCCTTTCAGCAATAGCCTCGTCCTCTCACGATTCGGATCACCCCATAGGATTTTCGCAGTCCTACCGACTGTTTCGCTGTTCCATAATGTTGCATGCGCATTCGTCGCCCACTCCCTTAACTCGGACTGCGTCGATCCGAAAGGCTTCCGGTTAACAAAGTTTATCGACAGCAGTTCTCTGGCCTTCACTGCCAAATCGTCTTCCCTTTCGTTCCCTCTTACTCCGTTATGGACCGACACCCAGACGATGCGGATTGTGCAATCCTCAGAGAAGGCGTTAATCCCATTCTTACACTGCAAAACTGTTCATGACCTTACCGTCCTGCTTGTTATTGCCCTTATGGCCTTTTTACTGTGCGTAAAGATGTTCACACTCGACGTCCTCGCGTAAGTACCACACCACCTCACGCATTCCGTGATCGCCCGGATCTCCGCCTGCAGGACCGTATTTTGGTCAGCCAGTCTAAAACAGATCTCAGTCCCTGGGTTCTCAATGTAGACTCCCAGGACCACTCTTTCCCCTAGCTTTGATCTCCGTGTAACATGATCTTCCAGACGGCAATACTAGGGCTCCGACAGTCTAAGACTGTGCCGCTAGCAGAATTCTTGGCACTCGACCTCAACTGTCGTCTGAGGTATCCGATCGGAAACCTCTTCCCTTCCTTCCAGGTTTCCTATTATATACCTCGATTATACCGCTATGGTATGAGTTGCTCCCATCTTCAATCCATTCTCCCATTGCCATAAGTCTCATAGCCGCAATGGCTGCCTCACATTTAATCTGTATGTCAATGGGCCGGATATCTAGAATAGTCTCCAGGGCTCTGGGGTGCGTGGTCCTCATCTCTCCCCCTTTGCCAAGACAACATGTTCTCTGAACTTGTACGGTCCTTATGTTGCACTTTTTCTCCGCAGCAGTCCACCAAATTGCTGAGGCGTGCGTTAGTATTGGTCTAATCACGTTTCTGTAGAGCAAGTGGACTATCCTAGGATTCAGTCTCCATTTCGAGCCTGCGGCCCGTCTTCATTGAGCTCAACATCTGTGAGCCTTCTCAGTACGCTTCTAAATGTGACACTTCCAATTCAGTTCACACCTATGTATTTGACCTTGTCAGATATCGAAATCGTTTTATTGAGGAAACGTGGTGCGTCAAATTGGCCCACCTTCCTTTTCCTCTTGAACAGTCATATTTCAGTCTTCTCTGGGTTAACATTGAGACCCCTGGGTATAGCCCAGTCATATGCCATATGTAAGACCCTTTCGGCCCTTCTTGATATATCGTCCGGATCCTTACCCCTAAGAAGTATTTAACATCGTCTGAATAGCAGACGGGTTCACATCCCTCCTCAGTCAGCATCCGTAACAGGTCATTTATGGTGGTCACCCATAGGCGTGACCATAAAATGTCCCCCTGTGGCATGCCCTTTGCATTTTCTGTCTTATATTTATATCATGGGACCGCAATTTATCCACCTGCCTCTTAGCATATGGTTTATCCAGTCTCTGAGGATCGGGTTCACCCGGTACTGGTTTGGTGGATTGGATCAGTGTGTCGATCCGCACATTATTAAACGCCCCCTTGATGTCAATGCAAACCGCTAAGTGTAGGTCTTGGCATCGAAGGATTTTTCTATTTTATGCACAACCTCGTGCAGGGCAGTCTCCACCGACCTTCCCTTGACATAGGCATACTGTTTGTATTTGAACAGTTCGCATGGTGTCCGCAATAAGTTCCATGGTTTTGGGTAGAAAGGAAGTAAGGCTTATAGGGCTGTAGGCCTGCAGGCCTTTGGTGTCGCATAACTTGCCTTGACGGGCTTGGGTATAAACACCACATTCGCCTCTTGCCAGGCTTTCGGAGTATATGCAAGTCTTAGGCACGCTGTGAAAGTAGTGGCAAGATGATTCCATAAATTCCGTTATGATTAACCTCCGATCAACCTCATTTTTCCAAGATTCCGGTGTCTCCGTGAGTTCCGTCGTATCCTGCGGGGAATGGATTTTCATCAAAAGCCTCAACATGCCCTCCGTTGTTTCTGCTCTCACTCCCATGTCGCCTACTAACGTTTAAGTTTAGACATGGGTTTTTGAGCGAAACCTTTTCATCTCGGTGGCGTCATTAACGCTATCGACTTGTTCGCAGAAAAGCTTTCAGGAGGCACGTTTTGCAGCTCTGGTGATCTTATTGTATTCCTTGAGCCGTATGTAATACGCTTCGCAATATACATCAGCATTTTTACGACGTGCTCTGTTTAAAGTCTGCGGACATCTTTTCCAATGTTGCGGATCTCCCCGGTCATCCAGGGTTTTTCTTGGGCTGATTTCCTTTCTCGAAGAGGACAACCTTCTTCGACAGACTCCACTAGTGCAGTCGTAATGCGGTTGACGTTGTCGTCAACCGCTTGGTTAATCTTGCCCAAGTCTTTTTATGGGTAGTCTTCCGAATTTTTTCCAGTTGGTTTTCAACTTATTCCGCAACCTTATTGGATTCGGTGCTGGCCGTGCTATTCTAAACCTAATATAGCAATGGTCGGAGAAAGAATGCGCCATGGAGACCCTCCAACCCTGAACTTCATCGATTAGATATTCCGAACATATTGTCACATCTAAAACATCCTCTCTAATCCTATTAACCTATATTAAGTGGTATTAGGTCGTTGGTGTTCAAGAATTCTGCCAGGGCTTGACCCCGCTTATTAGTGTTGGTACTACCCCACGAAATGTGGTGAGTGTCTGTTTTGTTTTTTTTTTTTGTTAGGTGAGCGTGTCGGAGAGTCGAAAAGCAAATAAGGTGATGCCACTGTTGCACCCGAAGTTGACTAATTTGGGGAAAATACATAATTTAAATTTTTATGACAAGCTAGCTGAACCGGGCCCGCTCCACTGCGCCTTCTTTTGCTTGATGTGGAACAAAATTATCCTTTGAAAATTTGTTTTCTATCATTAAAGAGCTTTTAGTGAAATACCGTGCTATGAAAATAATATATGTATATCATAATCCCATATGATCTTTACTGGTCTATGAATTCGTTCGGAGGGTTTAGGGTCATTAACGTTTGGTTGTTAGACATACTCTATTATTTAAAATTTTTGTTTCAGCTCAATATTGTCATGATGTCCGGAAGAGGGGTGTTTTTGGGGGGCGTCCTCAAACATTTGGCTCCAAAATTTGTACTCTTTGGGGGGTGTTTTGGGAAAGGGGCGGTGTACCAAATACATGGTCCCACATTTGGATATCTTTTGTATTCTACTCCCAAACACCTTTATTTGAGCCCCATATGGCGATGGTCAGTAAATAATTGTTATATGTGGGCTGTTTTAGTGAAGGGGTAGACCCCCAATACCTTTCATTTGACCCCCACATTGGTGTGGTTGGTAAATATGCCCGAATTAGGGGGGTTTTTGGGGAGTGGGGTGGTCTCCGAAACATTTAGCCCTGAAAATATATCAGCATCGTGCTCTAGTCTCAAATATCATTTATTTGAACCCCATTTCGCCATTGGCCTCAAAATTGGATATCAAATTCGTATTCTATTCTCACATACCTTTCATTTAAACCCCTTATTGCAAAAGTCAGTATATATGTCCGGTTAAGGGTATGGGTCCTAAAAACTATCAATTTCGAGATCCACTCCATTTAAAACCCAAAATTGTGATGGTGAGCAAATACGTCGTATCGTTTTGTGGAAGGGGTGCACCCTTAGAAACTTTGTCCCAAATTTGGATATCAGATTGGTATTTTATTGGCAAATACCTCTCATTTGAGTCCCATATTTCCAAGGTCGGCAATATGTCCGACTGGGGGTTGGGGTGGTCCCCCAAACACTTAGTCCGACAATTAGATATCAGATACGTTTTCTACTCTTAAATAAATTATATTTGAGTCTCATATTGGCGTGATTGGTCTATATGTATATTTGGTAGGTTTTGGGGGTGGGGCTGCCCCCTTAGGTACCCGATCCGAAATTTGATACCAAATTTTAATTTTTATATAATATATATTTTAATTTTTATATAATATATGATACCAAATTTTAATTTTTATATAATTTGCGAGCACTCAGAATTTCGCTTAAATCGCACCACCCATCTCCGAGATCTGGCGTTTCTGAAAATAAGGGTAAGGGGGAGGGTCCGCCGTCCATGAAAGCGTGGTTAGCTGTCTCGCTCCCGTGGATGTTATCAATCACATGTCCTTCACAATATGGGCTTCTTGGGAGTTCTTTAGGCTACATTGAGTTTCCGATCACTGCACTGCCTGATGTTTTATTAAAAGGATCATTGCATATCCAAGTCTTCCGAATCTTGAGAAAGTCGGTAATGGTTCCATCATCGGGTCCCTGTTGGTTAAGCTGTATTGAGACTACCGTCCCTGCATTGTCTGATGTTCCAGTATTAGGATCTTTGCCTATACAATTCTTCCAAATCATGAGTAAATGTGTTCTTGGGAGTAGGTTATGGTCTCATCGCCCGCTTCCAGTGCGTTAGGCGGCATTGCGTTATCTGTCCCTGCACTGACTGATGTTTTAGCATTAGGATCTTTATCCATCCTAGTCTTCCTAATCCTAATCCTGATGGTTTAGTATTAGGATCTTTGCTTATACTAGTCTTTCCAATATTGAGAGGCGGTGATTGTCTCGCCGTCAGCCTACTGTTCGTTGGGCGGTATAAAGTCACCTGCCACTGCACGGCCTGATGTCTCAATATGAGGATTTCTGCCTATCCTTGTCTTCCCAATTTTAAAAAAGACGACCATTGCCCCGTAGTACGCCATGCCTTTAGTCTTAGCTAAACTCGTCACGGAGATTTGATCATTGTCAACCACAAGGAGAATTTCTTTCTCCTCCCTGTGGCAAGCTTTTGGTTTTGCTTATTTATGACTTCCATCATGTGTTCTGTCGCGATTTCGTCGCCCACATCCTTGATGAAGACCGTCGCCTTTGTGAGCTTTCTTTCTATCCTCATCTTTATCTCGACGTCGAACTTCGCGCCCCAGGGAGCGTGGATACTTCCAACGAGCTTTTTGGCGGTATCAATACATTCCCCTGACGCAAAACGCAGTGTAAAGATGTCCCCTTTATACTCACAGTTCATTATTCGTATGGGGGACCCCCTTCAGAGTTCAATACATGTTCGATATCCCGATCGTTTACAAAATTCCTCACCGGAGACCGACGATCTAGTGGAATCCTACCGGATGCACAGCCGATATCGATTACTGCATAAGTTATCTCATCTCTATTGTGCCCCCTTGCCACTCCGGCTTAAAAGGGGGGCTCCTTACCTTTCTCAGCGACCATCTCCCCCTTCTGGGAGTACGTATGGGAGCTATATCATGTTCTTGACCGACTAGTACACCATGTAAAAAATTTCAGCCAAATCGAATGAAAATTGCCATTTCCAGGGGCTCAAGAAGTCAAATAGGGAGGTCGGTTTATATGGGATCTATATCAGGTTATACACAGATATAAAAACGGTACTTGGCACAGTTCTTGTTGTTGGGAGTCAAAACAGAATACTATTTGCAAAATTTCAGCCAAATCGGATGAAAATTTCTAGGGGACCAAGAAGTTCCTCATAAATTTTCTATAATACCCCGTTAGTCCCAAAAATGATTTAATCTCTTTCATTATAGCATTGACATTTCTTTTGTGTGGCTCTACGCCTTCGGGAGTTAAAATATGTCCCAAATAGGAAGTCTCTTTTGCTAAAAAATGCAATTTGTCTACTTGGATCTTAAGATCCGCTTTCTTCAGGGTAGAGAAAATATTTTTTTTTAAATATCTATATGCTCCTGTAGTGATATATATCATCGAAGTAAACCACACATATTCGTGTGATATATTCCTTCAAAGTTTAGTTCATCAAGCTTTCAAAGGCTGCCGGGGCATTTTTGATTCCGAAAGGCATTCTTGCTTTATAACCGAAGTGGGTAGAGAAAGCGGTTTTTTGCCGATGTTCAGGTTTTACCATGATTTGGTGAAAACCTTTGGCAAGATCTATTGTAGATAAATACTGATATTTCCCCAATTTGACCAATATAGATTCAATATTAGGAATTGGATACTTGTCAGCTATGGTGTTATCATTCAAATACTTATAATAAAAAACAATACGCCACTTCTTGACTCCGTAATTATCTTCCTGTTTTGGAACAATTCAAAGTGGGCTGTTATAAGTGGAGGAACTTTCATTTATTATTCCTTGCCTCAACATCTCATTTATTTGACGTTCAATCTCTTACTCATGGACTTTTGGGTATCTATAAATCTTGGAATAAATCAGTCTTCGTATTTATCTCATGTTGTTCTTCATGAGTGAAAGTCAAACCATCGCCTTAGTTGTACATGAATTTATTGTATATCTTTAATGATTTGGAAATAAATGTATCTTCTTCGATATTTTAAATCTCGTGGTCGATAAGATTCAAAACAGGAGTGGGAATTGCATCAAAGGAGCATATACTATGTATACCATAAGCATATTCATCAAAAAATAACTAAATCTGGTTAACTTCTATAGAATTGACTTCAAAATTTATCTTCATCTTTAGTTGATGTAAAATATCTTGTCCAATTATGGCATTATATCTTCTATTTTCTAATCCATGTATGATCCATGTATGCATCCGTCTGTCTGAAATTCATTGGGATATGCCTATTTATTCCCGTAACTCCATTTAATGTCCTAAAGTATAATTCATTTTCTCTTTCCTTAATTACATTATTTCTTAATAAATTTGGGGATATTATACAAAGGGTGATTTTTTTGAGGTTAGGATTTTCATGCATTAGTATTTGACAGATCATGTGGGATTTCAGACATGGTGTCGAAGAGAAAGATGCTCAGTATGCTTTGACATTTCATCATGAATAGACTTACTAACGAGCAACGCTTGCAAATCATTTTCAGTGAATCATTTTCAGTGAAATCATTTTCAGTGAATCGACAAATTTTGTTCAGCGATGAGGCTCATTTTTGGTTGAATGGCTACGTAAATAAGCAAAATTGCCGCATTTGGAGTGAAGAGCAACCAGAAGCCGTTCAAGAACTGCCCATGCATCCCGAAAAATGCACTGTTTGGTGTGGTTTGTACGCTGGTGGAATCATTGGACCGTATTTTTTCAAAGATGCTGTTGGACGCAACGTTACGGTGAATGAACACATTTCGAACCGAACACTGATTTTGGTAATAAAATTCAATGATTTGCAAGCGTTGCTCGTTAGTAAGTCTATTCATGATGAAATGTCAAAGCATACTGAGCATCTTTCTCTTTGACACCATGTCTGAAATCCCACGTGATCTGTCAAATACTAATGCATGAAAATCCTAACCTCAAAAAAATCACCCTTTAGTAGTTGAACCAGAAATTTCTTGACATTTTGTAATTTCATCCTTGCTTGTAAGTTTTACTATGAGCAGCTGCGTATTTGGGCTTCTACTATAAAATCTTCATCCACTTGGATATTATCCGTGGGGATTGTAAATGGCCCAAATTGGTTCATGTTTTGATATAGCTGTCATATAAACCTATCTTGGGTCTTGACTTCTTGCGTCTCTAGAGGGCGCAATTCTCATCCGATTTGTCTGAAATTTTACACATAGTGTTTTAATATCACTTCTAATAACTGTGCTAGGTATGGTTCAAATCGGTCCATAACCTGATATAGCTGCCATATAAACCGATCATGGGTCTTGACTTCTTGAGCCTTTCGAGGGCGCAATTCTCATTAAATTTGACTGAAATTTTGCACAAAGTGTTTTGATATCACTTTCAACAACTGTGCCAAGTATGGTTCAAATCAGTCCATAATCTGATATAGCTGCTATATAAACCGATCTAGGGTCTTGATTTCTTGAGCTTTTAGAAGGTGCAATTCCTATCCGATCCATGCTGGTTCATAACCTGCTCTAGCTGCCATATAAACCGATCTTGGATCTTGACTTCTTGAGCCTCTGGAGTGCGCTATTCTTATCCGATTGGAAAATTTTGAAATTTTGCGCGACGTGTTTTGTTATTACATCCAACAACTGTGCCAAGTATGGTTCAAATCGAAATAGAACTTGATATAGCTGTCATATAAACAGATCTGGGGACTTGACTTCTTGAGCAGACTTAGAGAGCACAATTCCTATCCAATTTGGCTAAAATTTTGCAAGACGTATTTTATTCTTACTTTCAACAACAGTGTCATATAAGGTTCAAATCGGTTCATAAACTGATATAGCTGCCATATAAACCGATCTGTGATTTTGACTTCTTGAAACTCTAGAGGTCTAGCGGCCTTCTGGCAAATCGGATAATAATTGCGCCCTCTAGAAGCTCAAGAAGTCAAGCTCCAGATCTATGTATATGACAGCTATATCAGGTTATGTACCTATTTGAACTATACTTTGCACAGTTGTTGAATATCATAACAAAATACAACTCGCAAAATGTCATTCAAATCGGATAAGAATTGCGTCCTCTAGAGGCTCAAGAAGTCAAGACCCAAGATCGGTTTATATGACAGCTATATCAGGTTATGAGCCGACTCGAACCATACTTGGTACAGTTATTGGATATCATAACAAAACACGTCGTGCAAAATTTCATTCCAATCGGATAAGAATTGCGCACTCTAGAGGCTCAAGAAGTCAAGACCCAAGATCGGTTTATATGGCAGCTATATCAGGTTATGGACCGATTTGAACCATACTTGGCACAGTTGTTGGATATCATAACAAAACACGTCGTGCAAAATTTCATCCCGATCGGATAAGAATTGCGCACTCTAGAGGCTCAAGAATTCAAGACCCAGATCGGTTTATATGGCAGCTATATCAAAACATGGACCGATATGGCCCACTTACATTACCAACCGACCTACTTTAATAAGAAATATTTGTGCAAAATTTCATGCAGCTAGCCTTACTCCTTCGGAAATTAGCGTGCTTTCGATAGACATATGGACGGACATGGCTAGATCGACATAAAATGTCGCGACGAGTAGTTACAATCAGAATGACGAAATTAGTATACCCCCATCCTATGGTGGAGGGTATAAAAACCATATCATCAGTTTTGTGGTCCTTTATTTTTGTACCCTCCACCATAGGATGGCGGGTATACTAATTTCGTCATTCTGTTTGTAACTCCTCGAAATATTCGTCTAAGACCCTATAAAGTATATATATTCTTGATCGTCATGACGTTTTAAGTCGATTATTCCATGTCCTCCCGACTGTTCGTCCGTCCGTCTGTCGAAAGCACGCTAAACCTATCTGGGGTTTTGACTTCTTGAGCGTCTAGAGGGCGCAATTATTATCCGATTTGGCTGTAATTTAGCATGAAGTGTTTTGTAACGACTTTCAGCAACTGTTTTAAAAATAGTTCAAATCGGTCCATAACCCGATGTAGCTGCCATATAAACCGATCTAGGGTTTTGACTGCTTGAGCCACTAAAGGGCACAATTATTATCCGATTTAGCTGAAATTTTGCATGGGGTCTTTTGTTATGACTTTCAGCTGATGTGCTAAGTATGGTTCAAATCGTTCCATATCCGGGTATAGCTGCCATATAAACCGGTCTGTGTTTTTGACTTCTTGAACCTCTGCAGGGACCAAATCCTATCCGATTTGGTTGAAATTTTGTACAATGGCTTCTCTCACGACCTTTAACATTCGTGTCGAATATGGTATGAATCGGTTTATAGCCTAATACAGCTCCCTTATAGACCGATATCCCTATTTTACTTTTTCAGCCCCTAAAGTGCTCAATTCTTACTAGATTTGGCTGATATTTTACACAATAACTTTTACTATGGTCTCCAATATTCAATTCAATTATCGTCTGAAACGAACCATAGCTTAATATAGTTCCAATAACATAGCAATTATTTTTGTTTATTCTTTGTTTGTCTAAAAAGAAATACCGGGAAAGAACACGACAAATGCGATCCATGGTGGAGGGTATATAAGATTCGGCCCGGTCGAACTGAGCACGTTTTTACTTGTTTGAAGTTGGTCTTAAGACTTAATATTTTACTTAAGCTTATAATATGTTTAGCTTACGAGTGTAGCGAAGGATTTTAGCATACGATGCATTTAATATCCGCTGAAAGAGTTCCCACATTCTCTACAAAAACAAAAGTGTCCAATATCATTTGGAACTTTAGCGTTTGAAATAATAAACAAGTAAAAAGGCGTTAAGTTCGGCTGGGCCGAACTTTGGATACCCACCACCTCGGGTATATATGTAAACCACCTTTCATCAAAATTCGGTGAAAATTTCATACCTTATACTCATATATACGAATGTCGAAAAGCCGAACATAATCGGATTATAAATGCGCCTTTTATGGGGCCAAGACTTTAAATCGAGATATTGGTCTACATGGCAGCTATATCCAAATCTGAAACGATTTGGGCCAAGTTGCATAAACATGTCGAAAAGCCTAACACAAAGCACTGTCCCAAATTTCGGCGAAATCGGACAATAAATGCCTCTTTTATGGGCCCTAAATCTTAAATCGAGAGATCGGTCTATATGGCAGCTATATTCAAATCTGGGCAAAATTTAAGAAGGACGTCGAAGAGCCTAACCAAACTCACTGTGCCAAATTTCAGAGACATCGGACAATAAATGCGTCTTTTATGGCCCAAAAACCTAAAACCTAGATATCGACTATATGGCAGCTATATCCAAATCTGGACCGATCTGTGCGATATTGCAGAAGTATGTCAAGGGGCTTAACTTAACTCACTGATCCAAATTTCTGCAACATCGGACAATAAATGAGCATTTTATGGGTCCAAAACCATAAATCAAGAAATCGGTCTATATGGCAGCTATATCGAAATCTGAAGCAATCTGAACCAAATTGAAGAAATATGTCAAAGGGCCTAACACAACTCACAGTCCCAAATTTCAGCAAAATCGGATAATGAATGTGGCTTTTATGGGCCTTACACCATAAATCGGAGGATCGGTCTATATGGCAGCTATATCCAAATCTGAACCGATCTGAGCCAAATTAACGAAGGAAGTCGAAGGGCCTAAGACAACTCACTGTCCCAAATTTCAACAAAATCGGGTAATAAATGTGGCTTTTATGGGCCTAAGAACCTAAATCGGCGGATCGGTCTATATGGGGGCTATATCAAGATATAGTCCGATATAGCCCATCTTCGAACTTAACCTGCTTATGGACAAAAAAAGAATCTGTGCAAAATTTCAGCTCAATATCTCTATTTTTAAAGACTGTAGCGTGATTTCAACAGACAGACGGACGTCTAGATCGTCTTAGATTTTTACGCTGATCAAGAATATATATACTTTATAGGGTCAGAAATTGATATTTCGATGTGTTGCAAACGGAATGACAAAATGAATATACCCCCATCCTTCGGTGGTGGGTATAATAAGGTAACGATACATAATTTAAATACTTATATTTAGTGAAAGATTCGGGACGTTATTTGCGCGCTTCCTTCATTGCCGTTCCGACTCCGTCTCCCTTCACATCTGATTCTCTTTCCAGCTTCCGTAGAGTTGCTTTGATTGTAAGTTTTATCCCTTCCAGCATCCTGCGCTTTCGCCAGATTGCGGTGCCGGTACGCACTCCTCTGTCTCCTTCGTCGATTAAGATTTGTCGGAGATCTGATGGCCTTCCCGGTCTGGCTGTGAACTTATTAAAGCCATCGCTCACCTCTGCCGTCATTCCGCTGCCCTCATCTCTCGATTCGGCCACTGTTTCGTTGACACCGTCGCTGTCTGAATCCGAGTCGGAAGCACAACCTTTACTTAAAGGTTGGGGGCGAATCGTGCATCCCTCTAGTTTATCGGTCTCTTTCTCATTAATTAGTCTGACGACTAGTTGTGCGCTTGAAGCATTACTCTCGGTTACAGGTGCCAAAGCACCCACATGGAGGGGCAGGACAAGTCGCTGCGGTTTAAGGTCACCACCGCAACTGTTTGGTCTTTCCGAGATACGGATATTTTTCTTTCAGGATTGAAATGAAAACACGTCCGCTCAACTCAACGGCTGCTTTAGAATTGAATTTAACTGGATCAAACTTTGTTATGTCCCCTTTATAGCACTAGGTCCGGCAAACCGGCAGCTCAACCATACTCAGGAGGTTCTTAACCCGCCGAAACCCAGCCTGAGGCATAACAAAGAAAAAAAAGTATGCTTACAAAAAAAAAATGAACACATCTGACAAAACAAAAACACGCTACGTAAAGGGATATCTGCATTATTATGAGGTCCTTGATGACCAGACCTCCCACTCAGCCCTCCCTACCATGGTTCACTCATACCAAATCCTGATTTTCCGTGAACCCCTTTTCCTAAGCCTCAAGTCACTCCATTATGCCTTCACATATTGCCTCTCAATGAATCAAGAACTCAAAACATATAGGTTATTAATACCCTTAAATCAAAACACATATTTATTCATATTTTCCTTCCTTTTATAATAAAATTTGGTAAAAATAATCAATATTGTCAAAATTGGTCACTATGATAAAAAAATAAAAAAAACGAATCAGAAGAAAACATGAGACCTACAAAGTTCCTGGGACCATCCCAAATACTGGTTTTAAAAATTTACGTTACTTTTCCTACCTAAAAGAGCTCTATTAAGTAGATTCTAATCTGGGGTTAAACATTAGTAAATATGCCCCTATCAACAACACATGGCTTCCGATTCACTTTGTAGTATCCCTAACAAATAATATTTAATAAAAAAAAACACAAAAAAAAGGTAAGGAAAGGATAAAAAGATGGTTAAACTTATAACTACGACACTACATAAATCATAAAAATAAATATATTATAAAAAAAAATTTGCATAAATAGGGTCAATATGTATATAAAAATGAATGATTATTTAGGTTCATAATAATTCTTTCTCTTTGGGAATATAAAAATCTTTTTATCTCATAATGTCTTTAATGACAATTATGACGTTATCAGCACAAAATTCATTAAATTAAAAATCGGGCTTTCTTCTTACTTGGCTGTTAAACACACGTCTCACCGAGTACAATGCTCTGCTATGAGTTACAGGCACACCCACACGAACATATCTAACAGCCAGTACTGGGGGTTATGTTATTCTTCCAATTACGAGATGTTATTAGCGCTGTTCCAATTGGACAACAAAAGGCAAGAGTGGCCACACGGTCGGACGGACTAAAGGTTGCTGGTGCTTTACACCCACAGATTGCTATCAGGGATTACAACTTTTGATTCCTACCTTTATGTCCACGGATTTGGGGGGAATATTACTGTTGGTTGGGTATATGAGGGTGTTTACTCTGGCACGAATGGATGTTGTCAAAACACAATTCTGGGCGCAACGTGTGTCAAAGACCATGTACCTCCAAATAGGGCACCAAAATTCCAAAAAGGGACTGCCGCCTCCTGATAGATCAGGAGGCCAATAGCTTCCTATCAAATTAAAAACATGGTAATTCACGTGAAGTTTTTCACTTCGTTGTCTATACTCACACGAATTCTTATTTCGATATTGCGCGCGAAAAATTATTTCAAAAATTGGAATTCTTCAATTAAATTCCTTGGACCCAATGAAAAAAAATCTGTGACTAAAACAACAATATATTACCAAATGTTAACCATTCCACTATTTGCACGTATTTACTTTACTTTTTATTTCTTTTTTTTTTTTTATTTAAACACCAGAGATCCGTCCGTCGCAATATTTGACTTTTTTAAAAATGGCAATCTTTGACGCTTCTACCCTATTTATACTCAATCTACCCAAGCCGCAATACGCCATTTCTTTAATCTGCATTTTATCTTCGAAACCAGGTTTTGATTTTCTTTTGTTTTAAAGTTTTCACCCGTTGCTTTTCCCCAGTCCTACATCCCATTGTCGTCATTCCCCATGTCCTCCGGGATTTATGAATGGACGACTACTATTTTATGCAACTCCGCTTATCGTAAAAACTTCGATGCCTCCGACCACTTCCTAACATGTTGCTGTCAGACAAACCACGCCATTCCACACAAAGCAAGCAACAGAGCAGACACACAAATATCAAAAAAAAGATAAAAAGAAATTAAAATTAATTTCTTTCACCGCATAAAAACTGAGGCACATTCCATTCCACTGACAATAAAAAACATACATCAGCCTACTGGTCACCTTCTGGCCCATGGCAAATAAAAAAATACCGGCCAGAAATTGTACAAAAGAAAATCAAGTCATTTGCTTATAGAGCACGCACACACATACATACATACTCGCCACCAAAAACCACTTCGTATCGTAAATGTGGCTATGCAGCGAAATGCATGTTTATGGCAGAAAAAAAATATAAATCTACAAGCAAAATAATTGTCTTCTGGACCAGACATGGCAAAGCACGGGAAACAATTCCCTGCCAGATTCATGAAATGGGGTGGGCAAAACGCACCTGCCCAATGATGTATTGTCTTCCAACCGGCCCAATAGCAATACTTCGAGGTGACATCTCTGTCATGCCGGCCTACATACATATGAATAAAGCAAAACATATAGACTCACACCCGTATTCACCGAACCCAAAACAGCTTCATAGTAGGCTTATTAGACAGTTTTGCTGGAATCTGTCAAATAAGCCAACTCTAACGCTTCTTTTAAGTTTTATGAATATGGGCATTAAGCAACAACGAATCGAAATGAATTCAAACAAAATATACTGTGCTGTCTTCATAACTATAATTCCAGCACAAAGCTATCGCTATAGCTCATCCACCCAATAATCGCCAAAGCAACAACACAAAGCACTTTCCAACGCCTGCCGAAAAGATGAGCCATATGTCAATACGTCTGGTCTCTTCGGTGTATGGTCGGCCATTGGTGATGTCAACCAGGGGCACTTATCATAATGGGGTATCGCCAGGCAGATGGCATATACCATGGCTGGAATCATATATACTGGGGTCCGTATGCCTTTTGACCCCACAGGTATACTGGTACTATCCCAATATGTCCCTGGCATAGCCGTCTTAGCCCCGTCCTGTCCATCCGTTTGGGTACCGCCAATAAAACGACAAAAAATATCCATGCTATATATCCATGATCTTCCATTTCAATCTTGAGCCAATAAGTCGAATAAAAGCATTCGATAATCCATATCATTCGGTGCCTTCGCAACAAAACACCGAGGATTTCAAGTTGACGCCGGAATGAACGGTGTGCGAACGGCAATTATCGGGCGTTCAACGTGGGGAACTCCCACACCCTGACGTCTCATTAGCCGGGCAACTATCACCTAGATCAGAATTAGGGAAGTGTCTCCACAATTTCACTGATAATGAGTTTACTTTGTGGTCCCTTCATTTTTTTCCCATTTCAGATTCAAACCCAAAGACATCTCGCTTATCACAATACCGCCTCCAACAAACAGTTGGGATCGACTCCGTCATATACCAAGGTAAACGACACCCTTATTGCACCTCTACCCCAATATCCTATAACCTAGAGACAACCACAGACATTTAGGACAAATACTCGAACATATACTTGATCCCATATTGCACGCGGTTTAATCTAGATCACAGATAATATTGCACTTAGTACGGTAAAGATGTTATCACAGTAAAGTTAGGCCTTAAGGTCCTTGGCATGGGCGACACCGAGAGGTTTGCCCTTGAGATCCTCCAACTGGTACATATTATTGCCCACCATACCGCTTATTCTGCACTTCGAAAATTTCCTTGCAAATTTAGCATTGAAATTTTTGCCAAAATCACTCAAGGCATAATTGCGGCGATATATCTCCTGACCGGGGACAAATTTGACCGTTCGCGCTCTGCGATTGTATCGCCTGGAGCTAGCTTCAAATGCCCTATGCATATTATCCTTGATTTTTCCGCGAATAAGGGCCATGCGGTCCGCTTTATCCATATGTACCAGTTCATGCTCCGTCAGTGAACCTAATCTCCTGGCCAGATTATAATCGGACCCGCTTGAATACATATGGTATCCGAAAAGCGAAAAGAACGGGGTCACGCCCGTCGCTGTATGTACCGAGGTCCTCAGTGCACACTCTATCTCCGACAAGTAGAGGTCCCAGTCTCGATGATGCTTCTCCAAGTAAGCCCTAATCGCATTCAGAACGGATTGGTTTACCCGTTCTGAGGCGTTAGATTGAGGAGAGTACGGCGCTGTCTGCATGTGTCTGATTTGATACGAATTCACCATTTCTCTGAAATGTTTTGACACAAATTGGGCCCCGTTGTCACTATGTATGGTTTCTGGGACACCGAATTTCCTAAAAATTTCCTCGACCAGAAATTTAACCACGTTCGTAGCAGTCGCCTCTCTCATCGCCTTCAGGAAGGTAAATTTCGAAAAGTGGTCTACCACAATAAAAATATAGGCGTTACCGCTTCTGGACCGGGGATATTTACCCAAAAAGTCCATATACAATTTTTGAAACGGCCTCTCCGTTCTCACCTCATTGCCAATCGTAGGTTGAGTGCTACGATTCACCGACTTGGTCTCCTTACACGTAGCACAATTGTTAACGTACTGCCTCACCTGAGTGCACATATTAGGCCAGTAGAAAGTCTGTCGAAGTCGGTATAGGGTCTTAGCCATTCCACCATGAGCAGCCGTAGGTCCGTCATGGGCTTTCTGAATGAGTACATGAGTCAAGGCGTCGGGTATCCACAGTCTCCAAACGTATTCCTGGAGTTCCTCGTCGCACTCTCCTCGAACCCTCTTAAAGACCATACCGTTCTTCACCTTCAAATCCGGGAGTCTATCGCCATTGGTTTCCACCGTTCTAATCAGGTCTTGATAGGCCTCGCTCTCAAATTCTGTAGTCTCAAAATCCAGGACCTGGTTGAGATCCAGTTCCTCAATACAGGGTACCCGCGACAGCATATCGGCAACGACGTTATCCTTTCCTCTGCGATGTTCTATGTCGAAACGGTACGCTTGCAGCTGTAATGACCAACGGGCGAGTCTTCCGCTCAAATCCTTGAGACCCATTAACCATTGCAAACTCGCGTGATCACTTATGACGGTGAAGTCCATCAACTCCACATATGGTCTAAATTTCCTTATTGCCATAACGGCAGCAAGGCACTCCTTCTCCGTCACACTGTAATTGCGCTGGCATTGGTTCAATTTCTGCGAGTAAAACGCAATCGGGTGCTCCTCCCCTTGGTCATTCAACTGAAAAAGAACAGCCCCTATACCGTAGTCTGAGGCGTCACATTGTACGAAGAATCTTCGTGTAAAATCAGCATGCCGCAAAACCGGCGCTGACGTTAGAGCCTTCTTCAATTCTTCAAAAGCACACCTCGCCTCCTCAGTCATCGTAAATCTCCTCGCTTTCTTAAGGGTATCCGTCAAAGGGGCTGATATAGTCGCGAAATCCCTTATAAATCTGCGGTACCAGCCCGCAGTACCCAGAAAGCTACGCACCTCCCTTGGATTTTTCGGGATCGGAATCTTGCGTATAGCCTCGAGTTTATCGGGGTCCGTTCGGAGCATACCATCACCAATAATAAATCCAAGGTACTTTAACTCCCTGAAGCAAAACTGAGACTTCTTTAGGCCTATTGTCAAACCAGCGTTTCTCAAACATTGAGCCACCTCCTTCAAAAGGCGAATATGCTCCTCAAAACCGCTCGATATTACCAGTAAATCATCTAAGTATACAAATACGTTCTCCTTCAGCTTGCTTGGTACGACCTTGTCCATTAAACGGCATAGTCTCTGCGCCGCATTACATAGCCCAAAGGGCATGACGCGGAACTGGTATAAAGGTCGACCAGCAACTGTAAAGGCCGTGTATTTTCTACTCTCCTCATCCAATTCTATCTGCCAAAATGCGAACTTTAAATCGACGCTACTGATAAAATACGTCTCATCTATCCTACTCAAAATACCGTCGATATTTTGAAGCGGGTAGGCGTCCTTTTCCGTCAACTTATTCAATTTTCTCGCATCAAGGCAAAAACGGTTCTTTCCGGGTTTTCTTACTATGGTAGTCCGATTGCTCCAAGGACTTTCGCTAGGTTCGATAACATTCAAGCGCAGCATGTTATCGATTTCTTCGTACGTTATCTTCTGCACGGCCGGAGATATCGGATAATATCGGTCTTTCACGGGCTCCGCCCCTTCAATCAATTTTATGGTATGTTTCTCGAGCTGGGTACGCCCCAAGCCCTTCTGCTCAAAAGTATCAAATTGGTCTATAGCCTCATCTAATCTTCGTTTCTGGTCCTCTGTCAGGTCGTGAGGTCTCAATTTGCACTCTTGTCGCGCTTCAACGAAATCCATAGCCATGCGATGGACATCCAATTCGGCACACCCTAATATTTCTGGAGCAAGATTAAACTCTCGCCAAAAGTCAATACCTAGGTACAGTTCTTGCTCCAGATCTGGGCAAAGATATAAATTCATCTCCTTTGAGACATCCTTGTATCTGATGTCGCAAACAATCTTGCCTAGAATCCTATAATTGTGGCCACTCGCCGTTGCAACATTGTTGAACATAGGTTTTATGTCAAGTTGCAATTCCTCAACTCTTTCTCTGCAACCTCGTCCCAATATACTGACGGAAGCCCCAGTATCTAATAATCCTTTTATCAAACTGTTCCTCACTTCAATAATAGCATATGCTCTAGGATCACCGTCTTCTCGAGTGGCTCGCTCAATCGACTCTACTACAAGACGCTTGCATCTTCGTTGTTCTGCCGTCCTCTGACGTATCTTAATGATTCGGTTAGATAATTCTTTTGGACTGTAATCCGGGCCCATTATCCGATCTCGAGCCTCATTATAATTTTGTTGCCGAATCTCAACAGGTATGTAATGTCTATTTCCAGCTGTCAATTTCACCTCCTGCTCCACTATCATATCATCTCGATTTCTCTCCTTCACACTCTGTTCCTTGCGGGATATAATCTCGACTGGAGCTAGTTCGCAGGGTTTTCCGACGGACGCGGTTCCCCTGACTTCTCCACGCCCCTCCGGTGGTTTCCCTGCTGGCAATTCGGACATTTTGGAGTTATGGTGTTCGGTTTCCCGCACCTATAACAAAATAGGGACCTTACCGATGAAGTACACTCCATAAAAACATGTCCGGCCTCGTTACAATTCCAGCAAATTAGTTGCTTCGGTTGCCTTTGGTTTTGAATTCGAATAGCTGCCACTTCCTCGGAAGTATCCTGCTGATAATCTGGTTCAAAACCCTCATAACCGTCTACAAAAACTTCACTGACCTGCCTAACGGGGCGGGATACTGGCATGGATCTGTGCTCTCTACGGGGGAAATTTCTTTCCGCCTCCTTACATTCAGTTCGTAACATCTCCACAGTGGAAATGGACATTGGGTAAACAATCATCTTTATATTATCCCTGACATTCACCTTCAAAATGTTCACCATGTCTAGGTCGCCTATAGGCTGCACCAATCTGGCGCGTAGCTGGGCCATGCTGTGAAAGTACCCGTCTACTGTCTCGTTTCCTGCCTGCTTCCGATCTACCAAATCCCTCATGGCCTCAAACGCTGATTTCGTGGTTCGATACTGGCACAATAATGCCTCTCTCAATTGGAACCAATCTCGGAAATATTTGGTCTTCTGCGAGTGCCAAAACCATTCCAGAGCAGGGCCAGAAACTAACAAGCGGAAATCTCTCAAAACCTCTTCCCATGGAATCGCGTACTGGGCCTGCAGACACTCGAGACGGAAAATAAATTCCTCTACGGTCAATCTTTGTACGTTACCGTCAAAATTTATTCCAAACTTGTCAATTCTAATCCTTATTTGATCATTTATCGCGGAGTTTGGATAGTGGCTACTGCTGTTTGTGGAGTGCATGGCGGATCCGGGCCTATCCGTGGCCACCGCAGAATCATGCGTATCTGCCATTGGCCTCTGTACTAAAGCCTCGTTAACAAATCCACCGTCACCTACGCCAGAAATGGCACGCTCACTAGGTGGAGCTTGTCGTTGCCCTACTACCATAGACAAATCCTTAATCGACCTGGCCAACGTCTCCATTGTCCTGCGTATATCAATCAATTCATTGCTAACTATAGCCTTTACGGTACCCTCAATACCCTGATTGTTATCGTTTAACCTATTTTCCGATGTTCCAGCAGGTGCCGTAACTGGCTGATTAATTATGGTATTCGAGAGATCCCGTATTTGACCCTCATTCGCGTTGCCTGATGTGCCCTGTTCGGCCATTCTTTGCCTTTTCAATTCTATCTCAGCCACTGACGTATTTGGGTCAAAAGCCTGACCGCGATTTCTCTTACTCCGGCTTCGAGACCGTGTATTCATAACCTACAATCTACTGTATAAATCTCCCTTTGCCACAAGTTCCCCAATATTCTATTTGATTTATTTATTGTTAATCTATTTATTTATGTTATTATATAACTTCTTCTTTGAGTGATTATTTTAGGTATATATTAAAGTATTTGTTTATTTATAAATAATTTAATCACAAAAAAAAATATTTCTACAGTAGTATACAAAAAAAATATAATTGCTTTAATCAAAGTTCTATACGTATATTAATTATTCATGAAAACAAAAAAAAATTATTGAATAAGATAATTAAAGACAACCCACTTCACCTGGAAGCTTTTTCACGATTTCTGATAACACAAACAAAAATCTTGAGAGGAATATGTGGTGCATATAAACATGGGAGTGACGAGATCGTTCGATTTGCCCTTTCTCTCCTAAACTTGACAATCCGATCCAGGCTATGATTCGTAGACCAATCCTGTATTCATGACGGTCAAAAGTCGACTGCTTGGAATATATACCAAGGTGCCAAAGTCTGAGGCAAATCAACCTAGAAATATATTAGAGTGTTCCCCTATGGGGAATTCTGATGCAGATATCCAAGACAAATCTAAATTAACATTCTAAAACAAACATGCATTGATCTTCCGAAATTCTGGCAGTTTCGTATCCATTCGAATCAAAACAAGAATTGTGGAGTATCGTATTACATCTGACTTGCAAAAAACATGTCTCTACAACGGCTAATACATTCCTCCTTTCCTCGGAAAGAATCAAACACAAACAATATGTATAAATAAAAAGTATAATTACGACATATAACACAGGTCCTTACAAACAATCATTGTTACACGTAGACGAACAAGATATTGCACTTGACCCATTAAGATATCCTAAAATCCAGTCTATCCACTAAAATAAATCTAATCATAATATTGCACAACAAATGACTTTATAGGAAAGTCCGGCTGCAACACTTATTAGACATATCTAGTATCGACTCGATTCGATCCGGGCTATTATAATCAACTAGTATGCTATTGCGTGGTACTTAGATGTTGCGTACCCTTATTATACACTACTTCCAATATCACAAAGTGAAAGTTCCTCAGGACAACACCCACTCTACTTCCGGTCCCTATCACTATCATCTGTAATACAAAAGTATCAAATTTTCGCTTGGGCGCCATTTCTGTTATGTCCCCTTTATAGCACTAGGTCCGGCAAACCGGCAGCTCAACCATACTCAGGAGGTTCTTAACCCGCCGAAACCCAGCCTGAGGCATAACAAAGAAAAAAAAGTATGCTTACAAAAAAAAAATGAACACATCTGACAAAACAAAAACACGCTACGTAAAGGGATATCTGCATTATTATGAGGTCCTTGATGACCAGACCTCCCACTCAGCCCTCCCTACCATGGTTCACTCATACCAAATCCTGATTTTCCGTGAACCCCTTTTCCTAAGCCTCAAGTCACTCCATTATGCCTTCACATATTGCCTCTCAATGAATCAAGAACTCAAAACATATAGGTTATTAATACCCTTAAATCAAAACACATATTTATTCATATTTTCCTTTCTTTTATAATAAAATTTGGTAAAAATAATCAATATTGTCAAAATTGGTCACTATGATAAAAAAATAAAAAAAACGAATCAGAAGAAAACATGAGACCTACAAAGTTCCTGGGACCATCCCAAATACTGGTTTTAAAAATTTACGTTACTTTTCCTACCTAAAAGAGCTCTATTAAGTAGATTCTAATCTGGGGTTAAACATTAGTAAATATGCCCCTATCAACAACACATGGCTTCCGATTCACTTTGTAGTATCCCTAACAAATAATATTTAATAAAAAAAAACACAAAAAAAAGGTAAGGAAAGGATAAAAAGATGGTTAAACTTATAACTACGACACTACATAAATCATAAAAATAAATATATTATAAAAAAAAATTTGCATAAATAGGGTCAATATGTATATAAAAATGAATGATTATTTAGGTTCATAATAATTCTTTCTCTTTGGGAATATAAAAATCTTTTTATCTCATAATGTCTTTAATGACAATTATGACGTTATCAGCACAAAATTCATTAAATTAAAAATCGGGCTTTCTTCTTACTTGGCTGTTAAACACACGTCTCACCGAGTACAATGCTCTGCTATGAGTTACAGGCACACCCACACGAACATATCTAACAGCCAGTACTGGGGGTTATGTTATTCTTCCAATTACGAGATGTTATTAGCGCTGTTCCAATTGGACAACAAAAGGCAAGAGTGGCCACACGGTCGGACGGACTAAAGGTTGCTGGTGCTTTACACCCACAGATTGCTATCAGGGATTACAACTTTTGATTCCTACCTTTATGTCCACGGATTTGGGGGGAATATTACTGTTGGTTGGGTATATGAGGGTGTTTACTCTGGCACGAATGGATGTTGTCAAAACACAATTCTGGGCGCAACGTGTGTCAAAGACCATGTACCTCCAAATAGGGCACCAAAATTCCAAAAAGGGACTGCCGCCTCCTGATAGATCAGGAGGCCAATAGCTTCCTATCAAATTAAAAACATGGTAATTCACGTGAAGTTTTTCACTTCGTTGTCTATACTCACACGAATTCTTATTTCGATATTGCGCGCGAAAAATTATTTCAAAAATTGGAATTCTTCAATTAAATTCCTTGGACCCAATGAAAAAAAATCTGTGACTAAAACAACAATATATTACCAAATGTTAACCATTCCACTATTTGCACGTATTTACTTTACTTTTTATTTCTTTTTTTTTTTTTATTTAAACACCAGAGATCCGTCCGTCGCAATATTTGACTTTTTTAAAAATGGCAATCTTTGACGCTTCTACCCTATTTATACTCAATCTACCCAAGCCGCAATACGCCATTTCTTTAATCTGCATTTTATCTTCGAAACCAGGTTTTGATTTTCTTTTGTTTTAAAGTTTTCACCCGTTGCTTTTCCCCAGTCCTACATCCCATTGTCGTCATTCCCCATGTCCTCCGGGATTTATGAATGGACGACTACTATTTTATGCAACTCCGCTTATCGTAAAAACTTCGATGCCTCCGACCACTTCCTAACATGTTGCTGTCAGACAAACCACGCCATTCCACACAAATATCAAAAAAAAGATAAAAAGAAATTAAAATTAATTTCTTTCACCGCATAAAAACTGAGGCACATTCCATTCCACTGACAATAAAAAACATACATCAGCCTACTGGTCACCTTCTGGCCCATGGCAAATAAAAAAATACCGGCCAGAAATTGTACAAAAGAAAATCAAGTCATTTGCTTATAGAGCACGCACACACATACATACATACTCGCCACCAAAAACCACTTCGTATCGTAAATGTGGCTATGCAGCGAAATGCATGTTTATGGCAGAAAAAAAATATAAATCTACAAGCAAAATAATTGTCTTCTGGACCAGACATGGCAAAGCACGGGAAACAATTCCCTGCCAGATTCATGAAATGGGGTGGGCAAAACGCACCTGCCCAATGATGTATTGTCTTCCAACCGGCCCAATAGCAATACTTCGAGGTGACATCTCTGTCATGCCGGCCTACATACATATGAATAAAGCAAAACATATAGACTCACACCCGTATTCACCGAACCCAAAACAGCTTCATAGTAGGCTTATTAGACAGTTTTGCTGGAATCTGTCAAATAAGCCAACTCTAACGCTTCTTTTAAGTTTTATGAATATGGGCATTAAGCAACAACGAATCGAAATGAATTCCAACAAAATATACTGTGCTGTCTTCATAACTATAATTCCAGCACAAAGCTATCGCTATAGCTCATCCACCCAATAATCGCCAAAGCAACAACACAAAGCACTTTCCAACGCCTGCCGAAAAGATGAGCCATATGTCAATACGTCTGGTCTCTTCGGTGTATGGTCGGCCATTGGTGATGTCAACCAGGGGCACTTATCATAATGGGGTATCGCCAGGCAGATGGCATATACCATGGCTGGAATCATATATACTGGGGTCCGTATGCCTTTTGACCCCACAGGTATACTGGTACTATCCCAATATGTCCCTGGCATAGCCGTCTTAGCCCCGTCCTGTCCATCCGTTTGGGTACCGCCAATAAAACGACAAAAAATATCCATGCTATAAATCCATGATCTTCCATTTCAATCTTGAGCCAATAAGTCGAATAAAAGCATTCGATAATCCATATCATTCGGTGCCTTCGCAACAACTTTTGTATACCTACCACGATGGATTTTCGGCGCGAGCTTTATACTGACACAAAATTATAGCGCTGATTCGATCTCTGTGAGCCTTTCATGGAAATTAAATGAATAACTTCATCATGAGCACAAAAAGGCATATTATAAAATTGATCAAGTATATGGCATCTATAGCGAAATGTGAGCCTGTGTAGAAAATATTTGGAACATGATGCGTATCGAAATAGGAATTCTTGGAACTATGGTTGGACGAGATATAGAATGGGCGAATGCAACTAATTTTTCCTTATTTAAAAGAAATCTAATGAAAATTCGGTCTATGTGCCTTCAAGGGGTGAAATTTTTTAATTTTCGGTCTACTCGTATATGGGAGCTATCTCAAAATACAGTTCGAGTTTAGATTCAGCCATAAAAAAGAATGTCCCTTATCAACTGAAAACTTGAATCAGACTCCACTCATGACATAGTTAGGTATGATTAGATAAAGGGTGCTTTTTTTGAGGTTAGGATTTTCATGCATTAGTATTTGACAGATCACGTGGGATTTCAGACATGGTGTCAAAGAGAAAGATGCTCAATATGCTTTGACATTTCATCATGAATAGACTTACTAACGAGCAACGCTTGCAAATCATTGAATTTTATTACCAAAATCAGTGTTCGGTTCGAAATGTGTTCATTCACCGTTCAGCGATGAGGCTCATTTCTGGTTGAATGGCTACGTAAATAAGCAAAATTGCCGCATTTGGAGTGAAGAGCAACCAGAAGCCGTTCAAGAACTGCCCATGCATCCCGAAAAATGCACTGTTTGGTGTGGTTTGTACGCTGGTGGAATCATTGGACCGTATTTTTTCAAAGATGCTGTTGGACGCAACGTTACGGTGAATGAACACATTTCGAACCGAACACTGATTTTGGAAATAAAATTCAATGATTTGCAAGCGTTGCTCGTTAGTAAGTCTATTCATGATGAAATGTCAAAGCATACTGAGCATCTTTCTCTTTGACACCATGTCTGAAATCCCACGTGATCTGTCAAATACTAATGCATGAAAATCCTAACCTCAAAAAAATCACCCTTTATAAGAGGTAGTCTGCTATCAGACTCACTTAGACGTTGTGATACCATATTTAAATAAGTGATACCATATTTAAATAAGAAGGAATATGCCTTCTAGTTCCTACCATTGAACCATCCAGATCGCTATAAAAAGCCCAACAACTTGCGAATGATCACATCCGCTCAATCAGACAGGTTCTCAAAGAAATGAGAACCTGAAATGGAACTCCTTCTGACTGCCAGTGCGGGACACATACACAGAAGGTCTTCTATAGTTTCTTCTTCTTGGATGTCCTCACAGCTTCTGGAAAAGTTGTTACTGGCAACCTTCAGTCTGTCAGCATGTTTTCCATTAGACAGTGACCTGTCATAACGGACACAATGACTGAGACGTCTGTTCTCGCCAGTAACAGCAAAGCGGTAGACCTGTTCAAGTCTAGATGTGGTGTATTAACACGGCAGAAAAATGATGCGTTGCAATTGAATTCCAAATACAGAGTGATCTTTATTATTAACAAAACAAAGCTTAGAACTTAAAATGTTTAACTAGGAATGTACAGAAAAATGATTGCCTATAAGTGTGTGTGCATGGTTATATTAAAGAGATGCAAGCAGATGAATAGAAAAAGCGAGAGTGAGAGTATTTAACACTTGTTCTTGCGGATAAAGAGGTAATAAAAAGAGGTGGAAAACGTAGATTAGACTGGAACGTAACCATGTTAATACTGAATAGTCTTTATGCTCCTCCTAAAATTGTAAATAACATGTCAATCAAGTACAAACCAAATCAATGGAATTATGAAAGAAAAATTGTACATTATCAATTGATA